>NC_083584.1:50019227-50356727 GCF_027579695.1 Neoarius graeffei | reverse complement strand
TTGCATTTACAGCCAACAAACTCACGAAGTGACAGCAACATAGACATTTTTGACATAAAATAAGCAAAGTTGTATATACAAAGTGCAGAATTTTCTTGAATGTATTTCTATGCTGTAGGATTATAATTTCCCTTCACTGGAACTAACAGGTCCAAACCTGTTCCAGCATGACAATGCTCCTGTGCACAAAACTCCATGAAGACATGATCTGTTAAGGTTGCAGTAGAAGAACTCGAGTGTCCTGTACAGAACCCTGACCTCAACCCCACTGAACACCTTTGGGATGAACTGGACCATCGACTGCACCACCAGACCTCCTCACCTAACATCAGTGCCTGACAGCTACACCCCAAAATTTAGTGGAAAGCCTTCCCAGAAGAGTGGACATTATTATAATAGTAACGGAGGTATAAATCTGGAAAGGGCATCCTCAAAAAGCACATATGGAAGTAATGGTCAGGTGTTCACATACTTTTGGCTGTATAGTCTATCTTGCAATTTGATTAGGTCATGAAATAAGAAGTAGTTAATTCATTAGAAGTCATGACTGCATGACCTCCTACTTTTACAAGTAATAAGTGGCTATGTTTCTCCATGTTTCTTTGCGGCCTAGACTGAGCTAGCTTCTCTTCCGTCTGACCTTCCAAACAGCAATACAGCAGGATCTTCCACTTAAAACATGGACTCTCACTCAAGTACTATGGGTTACACTAGCCATGCAGAGGTGTAATGAAATGCCTGGAAGCAGATGTTCTGGGCTCCACATGCAGGTACGTGAAATTAGTAAAGCTGGGATCTGTTAGTGGTATGGTCCTTAATTAATTCATGATGCTCCAAGACAGAAGGAACCAAAATAGAAATAAGAACCTCAGTGGTATGAGAAAGTGTAAATCTGAAAAAAAAAAAAATGTTGCTGTTTTAAATGTGTATGGAACGAAAACAGAAAAAAATTCACAATGCAAACCCACAAATGGGATCTATGTAGCAGAATGAACGTTTTACTCATTACTTCTTTGTTGTAGATCGAGACCGGAGCCCAAAAGCCCAGTCCTCATTATGTCAACAAGTGTGATCGTGTTTCATTTCAGCGGGACTGGAGTTGGTGGCTCCTGGTGACAGCCCATATTTATTCAAAACAAAAGCTGCAGATAAGCTGAGCCTCTCATGGAAAATGCATGAAAGCTAATCTCTAATGATAACAGTACTTCTGACGTTTTGTAAGTCTGTTCCATTTTTTTTTTTAACATTTGGCTGGGTATTAAAAAGGTCACAAAATATATATATAAATAAAAATAAAATCTATTATTATCAATGTTTGCTGCTGGTTGAATGAAAAACACTAAAATACAAAGGTGTGAGAAAATCAGGAAAGTTAAAAACATTATTATTATTATTATTATTATTATTATTATTACTACTACTACTACTACTACTACTACTACTAATAATAATAATAATAATAATAATAAATCCTTAGTCAGAGGTTCAATAAACCCCCATATACACTGGCTAATTTTATGATAATATGATAACTTATAGTCAAAACATGTAGTCAGTGAGATGCCAAATGAAGTCCAAATAAAATTCTGTACTGCAAGCAAGAAAAATATCTTAAATGTACTATTATGTGATTACAGTAAACCATGATATGATTATGATGCATGATTATTGTGCTATAATGTTATGTTGTTATGATACTGTATATGATTACTCATGTAACTCATTTAAGCTTGTTCTATGGGCAGACAATTTTGATATTATTAAATATTTATTTTTAGAAAGAAGCAAAATTATCTGCTAAGAGGACCAAAAGATGTAAAACTTTGAAAGGAGTAAAAATGTCAAGAAACAGGTTGAACAATCTTATACTGTATTTGGGTTACTGTAACCTTTAGGAAATACAAGATAGATTTTACTATATTCATCATATTTGCATTTGCTAAGAAGCCATTTTTAAGTGTTAAAATGCAAATCAGCTCATTACAGTCAGACACCAACTTCCAGTGTTGGTCCTTGTTTTTTTTTTCCCGAATATTTTTGTGGTGTTTTTAACCTCACATCTTTCACACCGAGTCTCTTCTTGAGAGGGTTTTTGGTGGTCAAATGTGGTGTGGGAGAGACAGAAAGTGCATTTACATTTGTATAATAACATGTGACTAAAATGTGCTTCACACCACCTCCTGAAGTGGTTTCACTGATCAGAATTACTGTAAATCTGTTGCAAATGAGTACTGAGTGTCTTTACTTTTTCATTTTTATGTAGATAATCTCCAGATTTATATTGGGATTATTCCTGACGCTCAATTTACATGGCTGTAAATAGCTGAGAGAGGTTTCTCCCTGCAAACTCAGATGGCCAAAAAGACATCCAAATGTTTTTAATGTAAAATACAAATCAGCTTAATTTTTTTTCTCTCATGTTGTTGTTGAGATCATATGAAGTGTTTTGAAGAATTAAATACTTGGTAACAAATTACATTACATTACATTGCATGGCATTTAGCAGATGCTCTTATTCAGAGCGATGTACAACAAGTGCAAAAGTCAGGTACATGAAGTGCTAAACTTCTAGACAAGAAAGTTCTAGTGCCAATTGAACAAGTGACAGAATAACACCGAGTGTAATATTCTGCTGAATTACCAACAATCAGCAAACAGTCAAGGAAACAAACCAACCATACAAATGAACTGACAAAGTAAAACTAAATAGAGAAAAATAAAACTCCAGTGGCTAACCCCAGGCTAAACAGTATACAGCCTGGGTTGGTCAAAACCGATACGCAGTTACACAGTGGGCATATTTTTAGATTTTTATTGAGCAAGATTTTGCAACCTGCTCAACAGAAGTAAGTCAGCCAATAAATTACATACATCTCAGTATAATTGTTATTATTCTGTCCACATTCACTGGATATGAGCAATCACGTGCTCTGATTGGCTACTCTACTACTAGGCTATCAGCTCATATACAGTGCTCAGCGTAAATGAGTACACCCCCTTTGAAAAGTAACATTTTAAACAATATCTTAATGAACACAAACAATTTCCAAAATGTTGGAAATCTAGCATCCAGTCACTAAAAGAGATCATTGTTGAAGAATGGAAAAAGATTGATGTTGCAAAATGTCACCAACTTGTTCATTCCATGCCTGGAAGACTTGGTGCTGTCATTAAAAATCATGGAGGCCATACAAAGTACTAGATGTAGTAGTTTTTGTTGTGGGGTGTACTCATTTTTGCACCACCGTAATTTGAGTAAAACTGAAAAAATGTGTAATCTAAGTTATATTATTAACCTTACTTTCACATTATAAGTTAAACAGATGTTATATTAAACTTTGTCTTGTCAACATTTTGGAAATTGTTTGTGTTCATTGAGATATTGTTTAAAATGTTCCTTTTCAAAGGGGGTGTATTCATTTACGCTGAGCACTGTACCATGAGTAGAGAAAAACAAAATGGCAGCGCATGTTGCTGAACCAACCGAGGATGAAATAAAACTCTACTTGAAAACAAAAACCCCAAAATTATCAAGTATTTAAAAGAAACAGAAATAGCTCAAAGAATATAGTCCCCCCCCCCAATATTGCCTGTTCCACACTCCAGCCCAGTCGGTGGCAGTAATGAACCTTTAAGTTGGTTTGCAAACCACTAAAAAAAAACACTAAAGAAGAAGAAAACCTCAAAAAATACAAAAAGCAGCAAAATATGGAATAAAAGAATTTGATGGTAAGAACGTATCTTTTTAAAATTATTTTTCAAGAATTATTATGATAGCATTTTTCACAAATTTCTGCTGCCATGTTGCCAGTTTGTTTACATTCAAAGCGGGAATGTTTTTGTCAGACATTTTGTATAAAGTTTTTATTTATCAAATTTGCTAAAAATAAAAATGCTTTGTTTCTCAAAATCCAGTGAATGTGGATAGAATAAAACAATTACTCCACTCAATATCATTGTACATGGCTTATAGCCAACTCAGCACTACGCGCCTCGTCGGCTATCAGCTCATGTACGACTCGATTTCGTAGAATAACTGTTAAATATCTCCTTTTTTTGCAGTTTTCCTCCTGCAAAAAAAAAAACGACACCTTATTTAGTTTAGCAAAATTTCACAATTATGCAAAGAACTGAACAAATAAATGAGAATACATAGTGAACCAGCACTGATGAGAAGCCGCTGTGAGACATGTTGGTGAAGTTCTCTGTGAAGTTTGCCATGCTATTCCTGATGCAGACCCGCTTTCTTAGCTACTGCTGACTATGAGATCTTCCGTTAAGATCCTTTGAGAAGCACAACAAGAAGCTGGAGCTGGAATTCCTACTGAATCTCTAGTAAAAGTTGGTGAACCTCATGAAAAAAAATTCTTTGATGGTCTTTGGGTCAGGCAATGCCACACAACATGCACATGCCTTCATGCTCTTTTATGGATACGTCATCTGACCTGGTTGAAAAAAAAAAGTGAAATACATTTTTCAACTTTGTTGCACAATCTATGTTGCATGTCTGTCTTTGGGTAGGAGGGGCATTCTCTCTCTCTATGTGTCAATCACAGCAAAACTAGTGGATAGTGGATATGGAAGAGGGTGGCTAGTGCTTTCCCCTGAGTGTGTACTCTGCCCTCAGAGGAAACGTGATAACCTTCACCATCCCTAGTTTGTAACTGTCACATGATAAGGGAGACCGAACTGGTGGGTGGGAATTGGGCAAGACTAAATTAATGAGAAAATTGTGAAGGAAAAGAACAGGCAGTTCTGTCCTCACATGCTCAGTGTGCTTTTCCAGACCGACCATGTAGATATGGATGCTATTAGATTAGATTAGAGGCCTTTATTGTCCTTCTAGGGGAAATCTGATTTGCAGCAGAGGCCATCGCTGTATGCCGACAGTATTAGACACTGCAGATTTTTTTTATTTTTATATAAAATTCTTGAACTGGTGTGACATTGGTGGCACGGTGGTGTAGTGGTTAGCGCTGTCGCCTCACAGCAAGAAGGTCCTGGGTTCGAGCCCCGGGGCCGGCGAGGGCCTTTCTGTGTGGAGTTTGCATGTTCTCCGCGTGGGTTTCCTCCGGGTGCTCCGGTTTCCCCCAAAGACATGCAGGTTAGGTTAACTGGTGACTCTAAATTGACCGTAGGTGTGAGTGTGAATGGTTGTCTGTGTCTATGTGTAAGCCCTGTGATGACCTGGCGACTTGTCCAGGGTGTACCCCGCCTTTCGCCCGTAGTCAGCTGGGATAGGCTCCAGCTTGCCTGCGACCCTGTAGAAGGATAAAGCGGCTAGAGATAATGAGATGAGATGGTGTGACATTCACCAGCTTATATGACTTATATGTCCTGATGTGATTGAAAAAAAATTCTCATTCCTGAGATTTAGGGTTTTTTCATACCTATAGTTTGTTTGCTCTGAATCAGTTGATGAGTTTGTCAACTTGAAGCGTTTTCGCATTGGTTCAGTTTCTTTTCACACAAAGGAAAATCCAAGTGAACCAAAATGCATCAGTCCAAACCACATAAGAAAATTCACTTCACTTATTGGTCAGATGTGTCTGGTGGAGGAGCAAGAATGTAAATACAGGAAGAAGGTCCTGTGTTCTGGATTAGTGCATATTTCTGCGAGAGAAACATTGCTATGCAGTTGAATGTAGATGACGGAGCTGGCATTTGTTCATAACTGTGGTGATTATTTGGGCAATATACCAGGCAAAATGATCAGCAGAATGCCGAATGCATTTTGAGGAAATCCCAGAATGCAAAGCACACCTGGCTACAGGAGCCGTTCAGCTGAAACTTGCAGCATACACCTGGTAGTTGGGTTGGGTCGAGGTCAGATCATGCTCCCTTCACAGAACAAACCACTGGAGTTTATTTGGAACCAGACTGAGCCCACCTTCTCCAAAGGGACCAAAGCAACCACACCTGAATCACAGGTCAACCCATTTCTCATTCGTGAGCAGGACATGGTCATCTTCCCATTTTTTTCATAGCTTGTCTTTATTCTCCAAACAAGTCCAATCGCTTGAGATAATTCGACACTACAGTCTGGTTTGTTTCTATATGTAAACTTCCCAGTTCTTCCTGCTTGGACCACTGTGTATAGTGTGGCAACGCAAACATTCAGTTTTTCCTATCAGAATGTGTGGACTAGGGTACAATGAAACTGGATATACATTAAACATTATAATATTGACCATCTCCTCAGTATGTTGTACAGCACAGCTCCAGCAGTGAAACATACTCGTACTAGTCTGATAAGATTTATTTGTCTTGCGATATGTGGTAGCAGGTCACTCCTATAACAAATAATTATGTGTTTACCTGAAATGAATGTTGGGACTAAAGTCCATAATCACTAAAGATAGTGCTTAATAAGAGTCTTTGAGTCTGTGTACTGCTGTGTTGTGCTTGGTTCTGGCTTTCATTAAAGCATTCAGGATTTCTGAGCTCCTCTTGGTGTCTCGCTGACTTGCTGGCACATTTCCTACACCCTGCGGCTTCCATAAAGTCCATGAAAGAGCTTTCCAAGATTGTGTGTGTGTGTGTCTGTCTCTGCCTGTGTGCATGAATTCATCTGAACCAAAACATCCTTTGCTATTTGGTTTCAGCAAAATGATAATGTTTTCAATAGCTCGCTAACCTTAAGAGAAACAGATGGGTTCATAGATTGAATGGATGTGTATTGTATGAACACTTTCCTCCTCAATCAACTGATGAGTACAACTCTCTTCAAAGAACTGTTGTTTGACTGTGAAAGATCATGATCACATCATTAAGACAGCCCTGTGACCGCATGGAAATAGTATCGTGTTCCATGCTGGCAAAAAGTCTTCAGAAAAAATGAAGACGCGAGCTAGACTCGAATATATTTTACGTGTGATACTAAGACAACCACAGCTCATAACCAAGACACTGGCCAATGACTTTTTGTCAATTACGTGCTGCATTTTAGCAAAGGATTATGTTAGCTACCAATTTTTAGTCTACACAGTTAGGTTTCCAGGCAACCAAAACACGGACTGGGCAGGATTTTGGTACTTAAATTTGCCTGTTGAGCTAGCTAAAAAAATAATCATTTTTCCACCACTACAGCTGTAGTAAATCATCTTCAATAAGAATTTTAATGTATGAGCAATCCACAGATAAATATATCTCACCAGAAACACTGACATTTAGTTTAAGCACAGTTTCCCCCCCAAAACTACAACGATGTATTTTATGTGTAACATACTGGAAAATCATTCACATTGTTTGTTGATAACATTCACTTTCATTAATCAGTTCAGTTTTCAGGCTTGAACAACACCTGCAATATTTTATGAAAGTTCCAAACGCTTATTGGATGGAGAACATAACACACATACAGCACAGATGATTATGTACTAGGGGTTGCATGATTCCAGATTTTTAGTAATGGACAAGGAATTTAAAAAATAGTCAACTTATCATCATTTCTATAGTTTAAGCAAATGTTTCAGGATCTCACTATTTTCATTGTTTAAAAGAATGCATTAAATAGCACTTCAGTCAACAGCCACAGGCTGTTATAATTCCAGCTTCAGTACATTTTAGGTTACCCTGTTAATGATGAATGTAAATAAATTGATGTAATAAATGTGCAATATAATGAGTTGAGTGAATGAACAGCACTTTCCCCTCCCTCTGTATCATGGGTGAAGCATCATGGTCTTGTGCAAGGCACCTAACCCCCAACTGCTCCCTGGGCTATGTAGCATAGCTGCCCACTGCTCTGGGTATGTGTGTATGCTCATTGCTCACGTGCATGTGTGTGTTCACTGCTTCTGATGGGTTAAATGCAGAGAGGAATTTCACTGTGCTTGAGTGTACATGTGACAAATAAAGCAGCTGCCGTCTTCTTCTTCTTCTTCTTTTTCTACTTCTTCTAAACCTGTGTAAGGGGCTCCTGGGTGACACAGAAAAGAAACATCTGTTGTTTAACTATATCATCTGGAGCTCGCAGGTTTGAATCCTGACAATGCTGTAGCTAGGAGACCAAGAGGGCAAAATTGTCAGTACTGTCTAGGTGGGAGGGGGATACTCTATATCAGGGGTTCTCAACTTTTTTTGTTTCAAGGCCCACCTATTCATACTTGTAACGAGTCAGGGCCCATTAAAAAAGATCCCCAATTATTTTGACTCATCTATTCTATTAAAATCTAATAATCTATTGAAAAAGTGTATTAATGGGATGTAACATCACTCCCTGTTACAGATGGGAGTCCAGAAATTAAATAAGTGCAATAAAAATAATAAACTGTTTTTAATTGTAGGTGTTGTATTTAAAACTGTATGGATGTGCCAGAAGCCAAACCATGCTTCTCAGTCAAAGAAGCATTCTCAGTCAAAAGGGATTAATGATCCAAAAGTGGAGTCTGGTTAATTAACACAAGAACTTATTGACATGTTTGTGTTCAGAAAACAAGCAAGTTATTAAAACCAAAAACTATGCTCAAAAGAAGTGGATATAGAAACCACTCAAAGAAGGATTTTTCCTATGAGTTGGAAAATTATCCATCTGTTGAGTTCCCCGACATCTCAAACTACCTGGTGCTGCAGACATCCTTCTACACACAGATGAAAACCTGGAAGAGCATAGAGGAGTACAACTTTTTATATGTAACTGGGTTAAAGATCTGGGGATCAGGACACTACAAGCTAGATGGCAGTAGATGGTCTAAGTATAGGAAGAGTGTTTATTAGCAGACGTGATATTCAAGTCAAGTTTATTTTTATAATGCTTTTAACAATAGACATTGTCGCAAAGCAGCTTTACAGAGCATTAAAGACTTTAAACATGAGCTAATTTTATCCCTAATTTATCCCCAATGAGTAAGCCTGTGGCAACAGTGGCAAGGAAAAACTCCCTCAGACAACATGAGGAAGAAACCTCAAGAGGAACCAGACTCAAAAGGGAACCCATCCTCATTTGGATGATGACAGATAGCGTGATTATAAATAACTTGCTTCTATAACTGTGTCCTATAGCATCACAAAGTACAACTGTGTAACCAAGAAATTCATTATAGTTTTAACATGAAGTCTGTTTTGTTGAAGTTATAAACTGTTCATTGATGGAAACTTGAGTGCAGAACTGTTCATGACAGTTGCAGTCCTAAAGTTAGCATATTAACTGTAGTCCTCAGACATAAATGTATGACTGCAAGTGTCCACAGCCATCTTCTAAGTGTTGTTTTTTTTTTGACAAAAGCAAAACAGAAAGCAGAGTATTTAAACAATGTTATAAACATTACTAGAAACAAATGCGACCGTGAGAATGATGATACTTCGCAAAGCCTCTGTGAAAACAGCTTCCATATCTGTGCTCAAATCAGCGTCAGGTGTCTCCCATAATGACTGGGTCCCAAGTGCGTGCACAACGCACTCTGTGAGTGTGCGTGGCCGCTTGAGCTGCACCAGACTCAAGCGCGCAAAGGCGCGACAGTCAAGTGTTCACCTGCTGTGTGATCACAACATTTAGCTCACGTGCATATCACCATCAAAATGCCTCATTTTCTTCAATAACCCATCGCAAAGCATCGCGAGCTGGAGTGTGACCGTAGCTTAATGTGACATGATGTGATGCAACCCAGCAATTGTACCCTACTACAAGTAAAAATTAGCTTCCACTTGAAGAAAAATTCGTGGCCCACTAGATGGCACTTCGTGGCCCACTAATGGGCCATGGCCTAGTGGTTGAGAAACATTGCTCTATGTCACATGTGAATCACAGCCAATTGTGAGTGTATGTGACCTTATGAGGGCAG
Organism: Neoarius graeffei; assembly: GCF_027579695.1. Classification (NCBI taxonomy): domain Eukaryota; kingdom Metazoa; phylum Chordata; class Actinopteri; order Siluriformes; family Ariidae; genus Neoarius; species Neoarius graeffei. The sequence continues at coordinate 50,346,945 of NC_083584.1, read as the reverse complement.
ATAGAATTTTCTTCCAAGAGTTTTATACCACCCCATGAACAACAGTTTGAGAAGATCCAGAATAAGCATGTGATTGCCTTCACCCTCCCTGATTGGTAGCTTAGCTTTCATATGATAGGGAGACCTAACTGGTGGGTGGAAATTGTCCAAGACTAAATTCTGGTGACCCAGTCATTATGGGAAAGACCTGCCGCTGATTTGAGCACAGATATGGAAGCTGTTTTCACAGAGGCCATCTCCCAAAAAACCTGTGTATGTTATGAAACAGTATTAACTATCAGGATCACACATTTCTATTTGAAAGTGAGCTACACTCAGACCCCGTTTACACGTAGCCGGGTATCTATAAAAACAGATATTTATTTATGCGGTTGCACCCATCATTTACACGTAAACGGAGGTTTCAGTCACTGAAAACGGCTGCTTTTGAAAACTCCGGGCAAAGTGGAGATTTGTGAAAACTCCGTTTTCATGCCTGCGTGTAAATAGTGGAAAACGGAGTTTTCTCCGTGTTATGGGGAAAACAAAGTTTTAGCATTGTGATCTGACGGTCCCTCCTCCTTGGCTTTCAGATCTCTGGTTGGCTTTCTATTTGTTTGACATGTTTTTGACAGCCTTCCCTGGCTGTTTTTGAGCATTGTGTAAACGGAATTATTTTCTAGTACGGGGAGGAGAAGATACCCGTTTTCATAAATACCTGGCTACGTGTAAACGAAGTATCAATCAATCATACGTAGAGAAACCAAATTTATACACAATATAACTAATTTAAAGGTAAGAGGTGTAACTGTGTTCACGGTTGATGCTGTGGGCAGCCATGTTGATTTGATGCCACTTGGGTTTGAGGTGAAGACACTGTCTCGAGTTCCTGAGAAGGAATTCTGAGTTGAGGAAGCATTTCCTTTTGTTCTTTTTTCATAGTCGGAGGTTGGAAATGACAGATTCTGACCTTTAGTGCACAACATAAAAGCCAGCAGACACTTTGCTCCACCCCACAAATGAGGTCTTCGCCTCTGATGCTGTCTAGTTTACCTTCCTTCCTGCAGCCATCATGACCTTTTGTCTGCTTCCAGTGAAATGATAGTGTTGATCTTGGTTGTTCCATTTTGTTTTGTTCTGGTAATGATCTCAACTGAATTTCTGGCTCTGGGCTTGTGGGTGCTTAAGTGTTCCTATGCCTCTGGGGTGTTTGTGTTGCTTTGTGGTCAGAGATAAAAGCTTCAGCAGGCTGAGGCGGAGAGACTGGAGCTGCATTGTGTAATTCCTACTGTGTTCAGTCTTAATGGAGCAGAAATAGACCACACTGTCCCCTCCCACTCAAACTCCTCAAGCACCACTGGTCCTGAAACATCAAGGGACACTTGATCAGGTAACAACACCACATTGTGTGCAGTGGCAAGGTGTTCACAAAAAGAAAACAAAAACACTTCTTTAACTATTTTACAATGACAACAGTCAATGTTTGTGCAGTCATTAACAACACCCTGATGAATACAACACTGTTTTCAAAAAAGTTGGGAAACTGTATAAAGTAAAATAAAAACTGGAAATATAATGGAAATCCTATATTTAATTGAAAATAGTACAAAGACAACACAACAAATGTTGAAACTGAGAAATGTTATTGTTTTTTGAAAAGTTGGGACAGGAGCAATAAAAGACAGAAAAAGTTGTGTAATGCTAATTTAAAAAAAAAACCTGCTGGAACATCTCACAGCTAATTTGGTTAATTGGCACAAATCTGTAACATGATTGGATATAAAACAAGCATCCTAGAGAGGTGGGGTCTCTCAGAAGTAAAGATGGGGGGGTTTTCATCACTCTGTGAAAGACTGTGTGGGCAAATCGTGCAATTAGTGTGTGCACTAATTAGTCATTAAGTGGATTTATTCCAGTAACGTTGCTACTCTTGGGTAGAGTACCCAAAAAGCTGAAAGGACTGTGACTTTCATCAAGTAAAAGAGCAATCATCCAAATAATGACTTCAGAGTAAGAAAGTATGAAGAGCGTATTTTAAAAAATATAATAATAATAATAATAATAATGGGGTGGCACGGTGGTGTAGTGGTTAGCACTGTCACCTCACAGCAAGAAGGTTCTGGGTTTGAGCCCAGTGGCAGACGGGGGCCTTTCTGTGTGCAGTTTGCATGTCCTCCCCGTGTCTGCGTGGGTTTCCTCCGGGTGCTCCGGTTTCCCCCACAGTCCAAAGACATGCAGGTTAGGCTAATTGGTGGCCCTAAATTGACCGTAGGTGTGAATGTGAATGGTTGTTTGTCTCTATGTGTCAGCCCTGTGATGATCTGGTGACTTGTCCAGGGTGTATCCTGCCTCTCACCCATAGTCAACTGGGATAGGCTGCAGCTTGCCCGCGACCCTGCACAGGATAAGCAGTTATGGATTATGGATGGATGGATGGATGGATGGATGGACAATAATAAGAAGAATTCTTTCAGCTGCTCCCATTAAAGATTGCCACAGTGGCTCATCATGATCCACATATTTGATTTGGGATAGATTTTACACCGGCTGCCCTTCCTGATGCAACCCTCCCCAATCTACCTGGGCTTGGGACCAGCACTAAGTATGCACTGGCTTGTGCATCCCCAGTGGCTGGGTATTTTACCTAATCTGCATGTCTTTGAACTGTGGGAGGAAACCCACACAAACACAGAGAGAACATACAAATTCCACACAGAAAGGCTCCTCATCAGCTGTGAAGTTCAAACCCAGAACCTTCTTGCTGTGAGGCGACAGAGATTGACTGAGTGATAATAATAATAATAATAATAATAGCAAATTTAAATTTCAAAACAAATCACGGTGAGGTTGGGAAGGTAGAGTACCTTACACCTCTTATCCATGAAAGGACTTTGCATCCTTCACAGTTTTATTTATTTACCCACAGTAATGTTTGACTAATGTTTTGACTTGTTGGAATAATTTTATTTAACTCTAACACACAGTTCTGCCAAACCCCAAATGCCTTCTTATTCACTATAATGCCCTGTACATAGTGAACTGCTTCATAGAATGATATTTAGGATTCAGTTATTTTACAAAAGTAGAAAATTCCAGATAGATCTGATTATATTCAAGACTTTTTTATAACAAAGATTTTTTCAGTAATAAATTGGAACACAGCCACATTTTAAATCAAGTAGTTTGTAAGTAGACTGCAGAGTAGGATGTTTTAGTTCAATGGAGACAAGCTTTATCTCTCTCTCAAGGTTTCTGTACATGTGCAGATGTAGAAAACCCCAAAGACAGCTTTTACCCAATTTAATTTTTCGAAGTATACTGTTTACATGATCACTTAATCTGATAACTGATGCAGTCCAGATTATTGCTGCTCATGTAAATCCACTCACTTCCTCATATAAAACCAAACAACATGTTTATTAGGAATCTGCTCCTGTAGGAACGTGCATGCTGAGTGTGGTGCACCAAAGTGGTGTACCAACATTTCCCACAAATTATCATTACAATAAAGCTAGAAGACTTCCATATGCTTCCACAGTGCTATCACATGTCATGTACATAGCATATACTTGAAGGCACTACTTCTGAAATGGCTAACCACAAAGGAGGAACATGAAGGTTTCTGAGGAATATAGGCAGTCAAGTAGTCCAGCTTCTTTACGAACATATGGACTCTTTTCTATAATGTGTGTGGCAGCCTGGGAAAACCTATCAGATGTCATGAGTGAATTCTGGCAGTGAAAAATACTAGGAAAAAATAAATCCTGTATATTTTGTTTTGTGTACCAACACTTTCTTGAAAGATCACATTAGGTAGAGAGAAAACTGCAAAAAGAAATCTGTAAAAATAATCAATGAAGTGAATCTGTCAGGCAGACACTGGAGGCGGATGCAAATGCAGAGTTTTATTAGTTTTAATAAAACGCAGTTCAGGCAAATCCAAAACATGACCAAAATTCATAGTAAAAAAAAAAAACAGGCAAAGAGTCAATCAAACAGCAAGCAGGATTTTCGAGACAATGGAGAAAATACGTGAGTCAAACTAGCAAACTAATTCAAAACCAGAAACGCAAACATGGGATCAAAGGCTTGGTAACGTCTGGCAGCTATCGGTGTGTTCATTTTCACCTTTGGCTGACTTCATCTGACTTGATGGTTAACGTGAGCAGCCGGTCTGAGTCAGGGAGGAGTTGTAAAATACCGTGGTGATGCTGGACAGTTTCTCCTTCCTGTTGTCATTTGCAACTGACATGACTAACGGGATCTCACAGAATCCTGTTCCAGTTGATACAGTTGAAATTCTAGTTTCCTTTTCATTAAACCAAACATTATAACTGACTAAATAAATTATCATGTCCATTTAATAAATCATTGGCATACATTCACATTAATTCAGTTTTGAGTGTTTTCTACATATTTTTATCATCAGCCAACACTATAGCATAAAACTATAGAGTAATAAACAGTTTTCAGTTCCACTGTTACAGAAATATCCAGGTGTTTCCTAAAATTTAAAACTATTCATGCTTTTTTTTTTTTTAAATAAAAACCTTGTCACACATTCTAGCATCAGGAAAAACATCATCTGAGATACCAGCCAATGAGGGTCATGTTCTGACATCATAAAGGCAGCATATGGAGAGCAACTACAGCGTCTGACTCAAAAAACTGCCTCCGCCTTTCTCTCATGGAGTTTTAATGTCATGTGACGTGGTGAATTTCTGCAGTACTGGTGAAGGGCTGACAAATTTTCAGATTTGTCAGATTAAGTCAGACACACCTTTTGACACAGTGTATACTTCGCAAGGTGGATGTGTGTGTGTGTATGGTTAGAAGTCTGGTGACTGTGAACATGTCAGTGAGAGTGGTGTGTGGGTGTTGTGGTCCACAGTGACCATGTTTGAAGGCCATGATGCATTCTGGCAACTGGAACCTGGAACAGGCTCCGGTGTTGACATGACAGAATCAAGGTTGTGAATCAGTGGTTTTCTTAGTCATATTTATTATTTTTAGATTTCATTTATTCATGTTTTTTATATATATATATATATATATATATATATATATATATATATACACACACACATACAACAGTTATTCCATGAAATTGAGGCGGGCATAAACTGATAGCCGACAAGGTGTGTAGCGCCGAGTAGCGCCTGACAACAACTCTAATGATTTGTTGTCATCCCAATGAGGATGGGTTCCCTTTTGAGTCTGGTTCTTCTCAAAATTTCTTCCTTACTGTATGTTGTCTCAGAGTGTTTTCTTGCCACCGTCGCCTCAGGTTTGCTCATTAGGAATAAATCTAATATTTTAATAAAAATGTTGTGTCCAGATTTTTTGTAAAGATGTAAAGCTGCTTTGTGACAATGTCAGTGTCCACTGTTAAAAGTACAACATAAATAAAAATGTCACTGACCTCATTTAATTTCCAGGTCATCACACAGCAGTCTTTTGGTAAACCTGGTTCTTGTTCTGTTGAACTTCAAAGCCATCATTAACCAGATCTCTTCATCAAGCAAACACTGATAAGATGAGATGCTAAGAGGTTTTTCAGACATTCCACACAAATCTAGGTTACTGTAGAGGTGTGTGCTGGTGCTGAAGTCATAAAGTGTATCAGTCGGGAGTAGAAGAAAACAAGGCCGCAATGCAAAAAAAAATAAAAATAAAATAAATATCTGACCAAGTGAAAATATTTTAAACACAGTCAAATGTAACTAGCATTTTCCTATTACAAGATTATACTAAGCTGAATTATTTTAAAATCTTTTTCTAGACATTTTTACTAATTTCAAGCTTGAAATTGTATTTTTTTTTCTCTTGGCAGAGCCATCCATCCATCCATTATCTGTAGCTGCTTATCCTGTTCTACAGGGTCGCCAGCAAGCTGGAGCCTATCCCAGCTGACTATGGCCAAGAGGCCAGGTACACCCTGGACAAGTCGCCAGGTTATTGCAGGGCTGATACATAGAGGTGGGGTTTACATTAGACCGTATCAGCAGATCATCAGATTAACATTTTTAAAACGATTAGCATGCACACAGCAACGCCAATACACGATTCGCGTGCACACAGCAACGCCAATACACGGATACGCTCGGCTCTGCAGGCATCCTGCGCTCCAAATCACTCCGCCCTGAACAGCGAGTGCCCTCTGGAGGGTGCGCACTCCGGCCCTGCGCAGTTCACAGAGCGCGCGAGTGAAGTGCACGAGCAGTGATTCGGGACTGAGCCGCTGTGTGTGCGATCTCAGTGCATATCGGGCATGCGCGTCACTTACTGTACCACTTGCAAGTGGAAGGATGGCAAGCCTAAAGACAATCATAACTACACAATGGGCAGTATTTGCATCAGTATTTGCAGTATTTTCATACTTTTATACTCTTTAATGAAAGGTGATACAAGGCGGAAGTCCGCGCCGTTTTTCAGCAGTCGTGTCACATGACCAACGCCAGTGAATCAGGAAGTAGGGTATTAGGCAGAAAAAGAAATTTACCAGTCAAAAATAATATTTTATATAATCCTGATAAGCGCCGCAGGTGCGAAGACGAGCGCCGCAGGCGCGAAGTCCCTCTAGGGGGGTCTGGGGGCATGCCCCCCCAGAAAATTTTTGAAATTTAGACTTCATTTCCTGCATTCTAGGACATTTTCAGGGTGAAATGGCGTGTAATTTTTGATCAGAAATATTGCATATTTTTACTTTGTATTTTTTTCAGTTTCACTCCTGAATGTATCAGATGTATGTATGGTGTTTGATTTGGTAACAAAAGTGAAAAGAAAATAAACAACAATGAATTGTATATAATCTTTTGATCTAGTTACAGTATTTAATAAAAAAAAAAAAACCCAACAGTATTCTATTTTACCATACCCCAATGAAACCCCCTTGTTAATCAATGTATCACACATACCTTTTCTGTCTTTTTGTGGAAAAACGAATCAGTTTTTGTCACATTCAATTTGGGGCGTTTGTTGGGATTCATCTTGATCCAGAAGAGTGAGTCAGCAAAAAAAAATGCGGTTCTCCCGCCAAGAAAGAGGAAACTACAACGCAGGGTGTTTGGCAATTTTCGACCAATCAGAATTCGCGATTTATTCAGTCCGCATGTTACAAGATTCAGTGCGGGCCAAAATGGCGGAAACGATGAAATATTCTGATTTTTCATTTCAAGTTTTCAGTATTTTTCGTATTAAACTGTGTTTCTTACGATTTGTAAATGATGGCGGAACCACACACGGACTGGCCATCGGGAGTAGCGGGAGTTTTCCCAGTGGGCCGGTGGTTCAGTGTGGGCCAGCGGAGAAAAAAAAAAAAAAAAACAGTTGCGCGCTGGCCTTTAATATGATAAGCAATGTTAACAGTTTCTTTAACAAACTGTTAACATTGCTTATCATATTAAAGGCCAGCGCGCAACTGTAATAAGCAATGTTAACAGTTTGTTAAAGAAACTGTTAACATTGCTTATCATATTAAAGGCCAGCGCGCAACTGTTTTTTTTTTTTTTTTCTCCGCCGGCCCACGCTGAACCACCAGCCCACCGGGAAAACTCCCGCTACTCCCGATGGCCAGTCCGTGTGTGGGCGGAACATAACTGGATTTATCGGATGACATGTGGGAGTATTCATGTGCGAAAATTTTCGGCATTATCGTCCGTTTCAGTATCCGTCTGTGTGTATACTTGCCCGTTGAAATCGGCAATCGCCCGTCAAATTTACGGGTGGACGGGTCTCTGCCTAATACCTTATCAGGAAGGTGGATGTCACAGTGACGTTGTCCAATGACGACGCCAGCTAGAGCTCAGCACAGCATACCCGCGTATTCTCAATGTTTACACAGCACCGGACCAGACACGATCTGGATTGAATACGTGGACCCTGGCGGATTCCTGTTTCCCGGCGTTTTAATGTAAACGGACAGTGCATCCGCGAAGAAAACGAGACAGATACGGTCTAATGTAAACTTGGCCAGAGACACACAACCATTCACACCTACGGTCAATTTAGAGCCTCCAATTAGCCTAACCTGCATGTCTCTGGGGGAAACTGGAGCACCCAGAGTAAACCCACACAGACATGGGGAGAACATACAAACTCCACACAGAAAGGCCCTTGCCGGCCACGGGGCTCGAACTCAGGACCTTCTTGCCGTGAGGCGACGGTGCTAACCACTACACCACCCCTCTTGGCAGATAATTTTGCTAATTTAAAATTATATTTCTCAAAAGAAACAAAATTATCTGCCAATACAACAATATGAAGCTTGAATTGAATTTTTAAAAAGTCTAGATATAGATTTAATAATCTTGTATTTGAATTATTGAATTCTTATCAGAAATACTAGATAAATTTGACTATGATCAAGAAATTTTCCTTTGTTAGTACATCGATCTGCTTTTTGATAGCTTCATGACTGTACGACGTCTGTACGTATGTATGTACGACGTCCATGCACCACCATAGGGTACCTAATCATAAGTGCGAGGCAATGTATCTCATAAACCATAAACACTTGACCACTGAGCAATGAAATTTGTATCTTTATTTATATAAGATAGATGGGGTTTTATCCAGCATTTATTTTTAATTTGCTTCTTAAAAAATAATGTGGAATTATTGGAATTATTTTCTAACACATTTTACACTCATCGGAAGTTCTTCTTTATATATATATATATATATATATATATATATATATATATATATATATATATAAGTCATTGTTTTTGCAGTGCAGATTAGACACATCATTGGACACATTCTGCTGCCTTGGCTCTTCTCTCAGTGCTCAATAGCAAAATCAACTACCTCTATGAATCAAAATGCCCCAAACATTTTGGATAATAGTTAACTCAAATGAGAAAAAGGGATCCTGTCTTGTTTTAGTAATTCCATATCAGCAGAATCTGGGGCTTGTCTGAACGCACTGCCATTATCAGGAACAGGCCTGTCAACCTTAATGGCCCTGAGTTAAAGTATGTGCTAATGTTGTGTTTTCAGTCTGTTGACTGCTGAACTATGAACCATGAAGAATGATCTTACATCCTAACGTAGCTGTTATGGTGTTTCTGATGTCTAGTGAGCAGTGCATAATAGTGTGATTGATGGGGCTGGTGTGTGTGTGTGTGTGTGTAAATTGTGCTCAGGCCCCTTTGTGGGCCTCAAAGGTGTTCAGACCCCTTTGTGGGCCTCTTCAGCTTTGAGGCCCTGCTAATCTCCATTGTTCTTCTTGTGGTTTCTTTCAAACAGAGCTATCTATACAAGCACCTTGTTTCTTGTAAAAAAAAAATAAACATACTGTAAAGACAAACTTCAATCCCACAAAAGGTACACTCTTATGCACATTAGTTATCTCTGCAGTCTTTCAGAAGACACAAAAATTAGTATTAGTGGGGGGAAAGTATTAGCGCACTCTGTTTGCTCAGTGTGGTGATGTCCACTTTTGGGTGCCTAGTTTTATAGACATACGAGCCATTGTAGAATAATAAGAATAAAAAAAAATCCTGTTGAATTTGGCAACAGTGTGTTGATTAGTCAGAGATTAGTCTCTCTTCATTGGCAGGCTGCCAGTGACATTGCTATTGGACTTTGTTTCGTTAATGATTATGGTCTGTTCAGGTCAAAATGGCTCACTAACCAATAACAGCAATTGAAATTGTTTTTTTTCCCCCAACATAATGATTTATTTCTCTAATTTACCACATAAATGGTTGTGCAAATGTTTGTTTGTTAGTCCTGCGATAGACTCGCGACATGCCCAGGGTACATTTCATCTCTGGGATTGGCTCCAGCTTCTCCATGACCCTGACTGATAAGTGGTAGAGATAGTGGTGTGATAAATAGATGAATGCATGGATGGATGCATGAATGCAAATCCAATTAAAAGTGAGAAATTACATTCAGGTCACCTGAGGGAAACATGGAGAAATTAAAATGATTTAATCTCATGCCATCATGTCGAGGATTTTTGTGTATATTTTTTTTAATGTTGCTTATCTTATTAACAAATGAGGTAATAAGATACCAGAAGGTTGTGTACACCTGACCTTCACACCTTTCTGTACTTGTTGAACATTTCATTCATTCCCCCTTTGCTGTTATAATAAGCTCCACTCTTCTAGGAAGGCTTTCCACTAGATTTTGTATCGTGGCTGTGGGGATTTGTGTTCATTCAGCTGCAGGAGCATTAGTGAGATCAGACACTGATGTTGGGTGAGGAGGTCTGGGGTGCAGTTGGTGTTAAAGTTCATCCCAAAAGTGTTCATTGAGGTTGAGTTCAGTCAGAGTTCTGTGCAGGACCCTCGAGTTCTTCTTCTCCAAACTTAACATGCCATGTCTTCATGGAGCTCACTTTGTGCACAGGGGTACTGTCATGCTGGATCGGGTTTGAGCCTCTTCATTCCAGTGAAGGGAAACTGTAATGCTACAGCATACAGAGACAATCAAAACAATTCTTCATTTGCAACCACGTGACCAAATCTGCTTGCATCATTGACCGCCACACACACACACACACACACACACAGTGGTAAGATATACAGTGGAAAGAGTACAGACTTGGAAGTAAGAGGAGTTATATTTAGAAGCGTGTAGTCATTTCTCAAATCTATTTTAAAAACAATCATTTTGACTGCTTCAAAAGATGGGTATCTAATACATCTACCTCACTGGGTGAGGAGGCTGCAGTATTTGAGCTAGTGGATTATCATGAATCTTATTCGATTGACTCTGTGATCGTTTGGGAAGAGTCTTCAATAATTTTGCGTTTCTTTCTGTGCTCTGTAAACCTGGCATTTCAAGCTACGGCTTTAGTACCATCTTTGATTTTGTTGTGGCCCATATTTTGTGTTGGAGCCCAGTCTGGATCTGTAAAATTGTAGAGATCAGCTGGTTTCCTTAATCTCATCTCATCTCCTATAGCCGCTTTATCCTTCTACAGGGTTGCAGGCAAGCTGGAGCCTATCCCAGCTGACTACGGGCGAAAGGCGGGGTACACCCTGGACAAGTCGCCAGGTCATCACAGGGCTGACACATAGACACAGACAACCATTCACATTCACACCTACGCTCAATTTAGAGTCACCAGTTAACCTAACCTGCATGTCTTTGGACTGTGGGGGAAACCGGAGCACCCGGAGGAAACCCACACGGACACGGGGAGAACATGCAAACTCCGCACAGAAAGGCCCTCGCCGACCCCGGGGCTCGAACCCGGACCTTCTTGCTGTGAGGTGACAGCGCTAACCACTACACCACCATGCCGCCCGGTTTCCTTAATGGAAAGAAAAAAACAAAATAAAAGCAGCAGCATCAAAAATTATATACAGCTCTTTTTAAAATGAAATAATCGTAGAAGCCTTTGATTGTCGGATCACACACTCGATGATCACGGCTTTGTCACATTTGACAGTGGCGAGTTTCTGCATGACCAGTCTATTAAACAATCTGATATTTCTTATAGATTGTGATCTTTCATTAATAACTAGTTCATAGCACTTACCATTGATAAAATGTTTCCTGCAGACTTGTGTGGTTTTTGCTTTCTCATCACTTACGGTAGGTCAGCCCAGTTTATGTTGGACAGCCATTGATGTCTATGCTCCGTGGACAACTCTCTTGTTTTTTTTTCTCCTTGATTATTTATAATTGCTGGAATTCTAAAGAACTTATAAGTCCCCTTGTCTTAAATAGAGTTGTGCCCGCATCCAGTTACACCACAAAGAGTCGGCATAGCGAAGAAACAAAAGGAATTTTTGAGCATAACAACCTTTCAAGCATATCTTCTGTAGTAAATGTGTGCTACGTGACTTTGTGTATATCCTCCAATATGGCCCACTTCCAGTTCAAAGCTTCATGTATAATTAGCTATGATGTCACGTGCAAACAAAGAATTGTGTGCTTTCAACTTTGTGGTAGCAGTCTTGGGGAAGGCCAACGTAGGGGTGTGATTGTCAGGTGTCCACATACCTTTGACCATATAGCGTATATTGATATTTTATAATATATAAGACAATTGGATTCCCATAAAAGCAAAAAGATATGTCCTGGGCCAATGGGACATGAATTGCTAGCTTCTGACCAGAACAGGTGGTTTACATTCTTTAAAAGTGTTTTCAAAGATTTATATGTAAAGATTCAGTTTTATGTACATGAGTCAGAGAATGAGAGAGTATTTTGGGGAAAAGTGGGGGAGGGTGCTTTTAATATCATGAGGTCATTGCTGAGGTGGGGCCCAGCAATGAGAGGGACAGGGATAAATCATTAGACACTCTGTTGTTAAATCTCATCTCTAACACACTCTCCCCACGCCAAGAACGTACTTTACAAGTGAAGTACTACAACAATTTTGGCAGCTGATACAGACAGCAATATCAGGACACAGACTACAAAAACATGCCTTGCACTAATCTGGACAGTTGACACCTCACAGATGTTATGTAACCCTTCCCTTGGCTTCCTGTTTCCTTTTCATCCAACATATACTACCGAATTGTAACCTCACATTGCCAATGGATTTCTTTGTGCCTGAAGAAATTAGGCAGAGCCAAGCTCTGACAGCAGTGCTCAACAGAAATTTGGCCATGTCATTAGAATAGCTACATAATAGAGAGTAGTTAGAGGTTTCAGTGTTGCAGCTGTACAGGAGTGGCGAACACAGAAGTCCTGTTTCAGAGCGAGAACAATGACCAGACCCTGGCCTCCAGTCCTCATGGAGCATCAGATAAGACTAAACAGTAAGCTGACTATTCTCGCACAGTTGAATATAAGGAAGAGTTTGAATGTCAGTGGCTTTTACTGTTTTGGCTGTGGTGCTGCTGGTACTAATGGCTGCATGCTGTTTATAAAATTGGAGAAGGACTCAGCCAACCTTCTGGCTCTAATTTGTTCACACTGGCACAGAAGTCGATTAAAGACACATCATCAAGTTTGGTAGCACGCTACAGCATGGATTTTGTAGGCATTATTACAGCTTTTCTCCTCGTAAGGTATAAATGTTATCCACAACATTTAAGGCAATTCAATAGATAATAGTTTGGAAAATTTACCCAGTAACAATTAAACTCTTTCCATTTATATAGTGATATAAAATATAAAAATCCAGCACAAATGCAATGATGAACAATAAAAAAAAATGATAAAGTGTAATAAAAACTGATATGGGAATGCATTAGTGACATTCATGTGGCTGATAGCACAGTAATTGTTTTATTGTCTAAATTAAACAAGCTTTTATGGGGATAAAGGGACAATCTGTGATGGTGTCCTTTGTTATAAATGTAGCAATATAAATGTATAAGTGTTCTAGGAAACGCCATTATATTCCATCATCTAGCAACAAACAGACCTATAACTACAACAAAACAGCATCTAAGTCAAGTCACGTAGGCTTTGTCATTCCTCATCATAAACATGTTAGGAATATACAATCCTCTCCAAAAGTATTGGAACAGCAAGGCCAATTCTTTTGTCTTTGCTATACACTGAAGAAATTTGGGTTTGAAATGAAAAGATTAATATGAGATGACAGATCAGAATTTCAGCTTTCATTCCCTGATATTTACATCTAGATGTCTTGAACAACTCAGAAAATGGCACATTTTGTTTCATCCCACCCATTTTTGATTGAGTGATCAAAAATATTGGAACATGTGCCTGACAGGGGTTTCTTGTTGCCCAGGTGTGCCCTGTTAGATTGACAGTTTAAACAATTAATAGCTCTGGATAGCTCTGTCTGTGGGTGAAAAGCAAGTCATTCTTAAGCTACGAAAAGAAGAGAGAAAATCGATCAGAGCTATTGCACAAGCATTGGACACTTACAGTTTTGCTATGATGGTTTAGGACGACAATTACTATGATAACTTTAGGACTGCAGTTGTCATGAACAGTTTTGCACTCAAGTCTCCATCAATGAACAGTTTATAACTTCAACAAAGCAGACTTCATGCTAAAACTATAATGATTTTCCTGGTTACACAGTTGTACTTTGTGGCTATATAGGACACTGTTATAGAAGTGAGTTATTTATAATTATGCTATCTGTTATCACCCAGATGAGGATGGGTTCCCTTTTGAGTCTGGTTCCTCTCAAGGTTTCTTCCTCATGTCGTTTGAGGGAGTTTTTCCTTTCCACTATCGCCACAGGCTTGATCAGCAGGAATTTTTATTAGAGATAAAATTAGCTCATATGTTTAAATTCTTTATTTTTCTGTAAAGCTGCTTTGTGACAATGTCTGTTGTTAAAAGTAAATAAACTTGACTTGACTTGACATTGGTCATAGCCAAGACAATAATTTGGAATGTCCTGAAAAAGAAAGAAACCATTGGTGTACTAATAACCAGACATTGAACAGGTTGGCCAAGGAAATCAACATCAGCCATCAGGAAAAACCCCAAAATAACAGTTAATGACATCACCAGCAACCTCCAGAGGACAGGGGTAAGGGCATTCCACCGTTCGAAGAAAATTTAGAGAGCAAAAATATAGTGGCCAGATCACAAGATGCAAAACAGCCATTTAGCAGTAAGAATCAGAAGATGAGATTGGAATTTGTAAAGGAATACAGAGATGAGCCACAAACATTCTGGACCCAAGATTGACCTCATGATCACATATGAACTCATCAGCAAGCACGGTGGAGGCAATGTAATGGCTTGGTCTTGGACAGGTGTTTCTGGAACCGGTTCACTCAATTTTATTGATTGTGTGTATGGGGGGGGCTGAAGTGGACTGGTGTCCTGTTTGTGGTGTATTTCACCCCTGTCCTAGTATTCCTGGGGTGGCCTTGCGTCCACTGCGACCCTGAATGAATGAAACCTCTAAAATGCATTCTTCTTTGCATCATGACACTTTCTATTATTTTCATCCAGGATGTTTTACATCATATACCCAAGAGTTGCATCATCTACTTGCCTACGCACTCTGAAGTGGACTGGTGTCCTGTTTGTGGTGTATTTCACCCCTGGCGTAGTATTCCTGGGGTGGCCTTGGGTCCACTGCGACCCTGAATAAATGAAACCTCTAAAATGCATTCTTCTTTGCATCATGACACTTTCTATTATTTTCATCCAGGATGTTTTACATCATATACCCAAGAGTTGCATCATCTACTGCCTACGCAATCTTGTGCATCCCCATTCTTTTAACTTCCTGAGTAATCAGAACAAAATTATTTCTGTGTGTGTGTGTGTGTGTGTAGTGGGAACAGAATGTTTCAGTCAGATTTTACTCAGCCTACTTTTTCTGGAAGCCATTTGGTAATGTTTACTTCTGTAGCAGTGAAACTACGCATTGATGGTTGTGAATGCTGTCATGTTTGGACACACAGTACAAAGAACAGAGCTCACTTAACATACTCTCCTAGTAGCTCTAAGAATGAGAGTATAATATCATATTTTGTTTTCAGCTCATTTGGTTATTATTAATCATTTCAGGCTGTTCCTTTACATGAAAGTTAAACCTTCTTGACAACCTATTTGCATTTATGTTTTTATCACACAGCTGGCAGGCAAACCTGTAGCTTGGGAGGTGGATGTTTTTCTTCTTGAAGAATGCTGCTAAATGAACAGTGATGAGTATGTGTGCCCACTTTACCCTTCATGCCCTCTCTTAGAAGAAACAGAACTTTCAAAGAAATCGGCTTTGCTTTTTCTCGGAAACTTGCTGAGGGCTGAATGAAATGGCTCTGTGAAAAATAATCACTGTCTCTGTGATGATCATGTGTATTCCAGAAAATCTGCCTGTCAGAATGCATCACCCTGTGTGTGACTTGGTGATCCTATAACTCATCTCATCTCATTATCTGTAGCTGCTTTATCCTGTTCTACAGGGTTGCAGGCAAGCTGGAGCCTATCCCAGCTGACTACGGGCGAAAGGCAGGGTACACCCTGGACAAGTCGCCAGGTCATCACAGGGCTGACACATAGACACAGACAACCATTCACACTCACATTCACACCTACGGTCAATTTAGAGTCACCAGTTAACCTAACCTGCATGTCTTTGGACTGTGGGGGAAACCGGCGCACCCGGAGGAAACCCACGTGGACACGGGGAGAACATGCAAACTCCGCACAGAAAGGCCCTCGCCGGCCACGGGGCTCAAACCTGGACCTTCTTGCTGTGAGGCGACAACGCTAACCACTACACCACCGTGCCGCCCGATCCTATAACTACTGTTCACAAATCTAAATGTACAAATTAAAAAATGTTAGTAATCAATTTCTCAATAAATTATTAATACAGTAAAATTATATGTTTATATGTTTCTTTACTTTAAGAATGTATTAAACATGATCATATCACATGTGCCATTATACAATTTGTTCAATTTATTATACAACCCCAAATTCGAAAAAGTTGGGAAGGTTTTTTGTTTGTTTGTTTGTTTGTTTGTTTGTTTTTGCCAAAGTTATCCCAAGCCCATGTGCTTATAATGAATGATGGTTCTTGATGCAGTGCCGTCTGAGGGATCAGAGCTCATGGGTGTTCAGCTTAGGTTTGAGCCCTTACCCTTTATACACTGAAATTCCTCCAGATTCCTTGAACCGTTTAATGATGATATAGATTAGATTAGATAAAACTTTATTGATCCCTTTGGGAGGGTTCCCTCAGGGAAATTAAGAGAGGGTGAAATATCCAAATCCCTTGTTATCTTTCTTTGAGGATCATTGTTTTTAAAGGTCCCATGGCATGGTGGTTTGTTGATGCTTTAAACGGGCTCGTGGAGGTTTCCGGATGTTATATCCGCAGCCTTTCTCGAAATGAACCCTCGGCACGTAGATATAGCCTCCTGGGAGAAAGCCCCATTTCAGCGCTTTTCCCAGTGCGTCGTTTTGCTAATGAGAAGTAGAGGGTGGGGGCAGGTCTTATCATTAATATTCATGACATGTAAACGTGTTACCTCTGATTGGCTAACAGCACTGTGACGCTACCTCCAGTGGGTCAGAACAAGCGGATGTGGGTGTCTTACTATGGCGAGAGAGAAGGAACAAACCGCGCAGGGAAAAATACCGCGCGCTGACGTCATTAAGGTGCGACACGAGGAAATAAAATAAATTCAACAAATGTTTGGGTTTTTACTGAACAAACAAACAAATAAAATGAACGAGTGACTTAAAAAAAAGAATGTGGGTGTCTTTGTAAAAACTGTTTTGATTGGCTATTATAACAGAGCATGCTGCATGCTTTTTGGTTTTGTAGCGCAGAGTACCTGGCTAACTGCAGGAAGCGGTTAGCTGCACAGCTAATGTAGCCATTGCAAGGCTAACGTGGCACCGATTTTAAAACACGGCAAAACGACTTAACAGTTATACACTTTTCGCTGTTTGTGGCTGATGCGGCAGGGATGCTTGGTACGGACCCAGGCTTCAGTGACAGTTGATGTGCAAAACCTGCCCTGTACTGTCCCAAGTTGTGGAAACATTCATCAGGAAAATGCTTCCGACAAACATACACCGTCTTAGGTAGACTCGACGGCGTATTATTAAAGTAAATAAAATTAAGCCACTGCGTCTTCAGGGGCTCTCCCGTTGGCAGTAAAAACAGACTCTTTTCTGTGTTGTCACATCCATGTACAGTGCAATTTCCATGTTTCGCTCGCTTAGGTGATGCCATGTTGTGTCCTCTATGGTCTCCTCACTACAACTGGGCGGGCAATTCATACGGTGGGTGGGAATCCAGAGGGGGGGCGTGGGGATCATTTCCCTTGCTGACGTAGTAAAGGGAAGAGTTTATCAACGCGCCGTTTTGACGCGCCATTCTCAAATGTTGGGCATAGTTTGGTTTACACATTATGAAATTTCTAGCCACTGGGGTGACTTAAGAAGGTCAGAGGAACTCATTTTAACGTTAAAAAACCTCAGAAAGTGAAAATTTCATGCCATGGGACCTTTAAATATTTAAATAATAATGCATTTGTTGACAATCTGGAGATCGTCCACCCATTTTTGCTCCTCAAAGACTAGGCCTTTCCTGGATACTGATTTAGTATCAAATCATGATTACAGTCACCTGTTGTCATCATCTGTTTCACATCACATCATTATTTAATTGTTTTACCTCATTACTCGCCCTAAATTGCTCCCGTCCCAACTTCTTGTGGAATGTGTTGCAAGCCTGAAACCCAGGAATGGGTGTATATTAACAAATGAAATGAATTTGACCAGGCAAAGCAGGAAATAGCTTGGGCTCATTCTGTCTGCAATGAAATACAAGTAAAGTACATTTAGAAATCACTCTTTTCTTTTTTTATTTGTATTCTTCATACCATCCCAACTTTTTCTGGTTTGGGGTTGACATTTTGTAATGTATAACACATGCCTCTGCATGCCTTATTGCTCCCAGTTTATGAACTCTGAGGTGTGATACGGCTGTTTGTAATATAATGAAAGTCCATACACTACATTAATCCATTAACACTGTACAGGCCTTCTTGATGGACTGAAAGGATCACCATGCTGCATTTGTTCAAATAGCAAGGTTATAATATAAAAAGTAAAAACATTTCATTATCTGTAGCCGCTTTATTCTGTTCTACAGGGTCGCAGGCAAGCTGGAGCCTATCCCAGCTGACTACGGGTGAAAGGCAGGGTACACCCTGGACAAGTCACCAGGTCATCACAGGGCTGACACACAGGGCTGACACAGACAAACATTCACACTCACATTCACACCTACAGTCAATTTAGAGTCACCAGTTAACCTAACCTGCATGTCTTTGGACTGTGGGGGAAACCGGAGCACCCAGAGGAAACCCACGCGGACACGGGGAGAACATGCAAACTCCGCACAGAAAGGCCCTTGCCGGCCACGGGGCTCAAACCCGGACCTTCTTGCTGTGAGGCGACAGCGCTAACCACTACACCACCGTGCCGCCATTCACTGAACCTGAGGCGGATAACTGTTTATATAAATACACAGGTGATGATTATTTTAAAAAAAACAACTTTTATTTCAAACTTCATAAGCGGCATGCAAATGTAATAAAGGCGTGACACAGACTTGTGTCACTTATCTATGCCAAGTCACATAAAATACTTTGTTTTGAAATCAATAAAATAAATCACAATTCCATTTTACCTTTGAATAGTTTTAGGCCAAACTTTGTAGCATCTTTCGTGCTTTTAGGAACAGCATTTTTCTTTCATAATTAGTATTCTTCCTCACTTACGGTGACGAAGTGATTGGCCACCATTTTGCTGAGTCGCTCGAGGTGATTATCGAATTGTGTAACTGTGTAACTGCATTTCGGTCTTGACCAACCCAGGCTGTGCGCGATTTAGCCTGCGGTTAGTTGTTTTGAGTTCTTTATTTAGTTATACTTTATATGGCTGGTTTGTTTCCTTGGCTGTTTGAGTATTCATATTCGAACATAATATTACACTAGGTATTGCTGTCACTTGTTCAGTTGGCACTAGGACTTTCTCGTCTTGAAGTTCAGCACTTTGTGTCCCCGATTTTTGCACTTGTTGTACGTAACTCTGGATAAGAGCATCTGCTAAATGCCATGTAATGTAATTGAGAAATAGTCTGAATTTGTCAACCAATCTGCACACGTGATTTCCTATAATCACCTGTATACAGTGGTGCTTGAAAGTTTGTGAACCCTTTAGAATTTTCTGTATTTCTGTATAAATATGACCTAAAACATCATCAGATCTTCACACAAGTCCTAAAAGTAGATAAAGAGAACCCAGTTAAATAAATGAGACAAAAATATTATACTTGGTCATTTATTTATTGAGGAAAATGATCCAATATTACATATCTGTGAGTGGCAAAAGTATGTGAACCTTTGCTTTCAGTATCTGGTGTGACCCCCTTGTGCAGCAATAAATGCAACTAAACGTTTCCGGTAACTGTTGACCAGTCCTGCACGCCGGCTTGGAGGAATTTTAGCCCATTCCTCCATACAGAACAGCTTCAACTCTGGGATGTTGGTGGGTTTCCTCACATGAACTGCTCACTTCAGGTCCTTCCACAACATTTCGACTGGATTAAGGTCAGGACTTTGACTTGGCCATTCCAAAACATTAACTTTATTCTTCTTTAACCATTCTTTGGTAGAATGACTTGTGTGCTTAGGGTCGTTGTCTTGCTGCATGACCCACCTTCTCTTGAGATTCAGTTCATGGACAGATGTCCTGACATTTTCCTTTAGAATTTGCTGGTATAATTCAGAATTCATTGTTCCATCAATGATGACAAGCCGTCCTGGCCCAGATGCAGGAAAACAGACCCAAACCATAATACTACCACCACCATGTTTCACAGATGGGATAAGGTTCTTATGCTGGAATGCAGTGTTTTCCTTTCTCCAAACATAATGCTTCTCATTTAAACCAAAAAGTTTTATTTTGGTCTCATCTGTCCACAAAACATTTTTCCAATAGCCTTCTGGCTTGTCCATGTGATCTTTAGCAAACTGCAGACGAGCAGCAATGTTCTTTTTGGAGAGCAGTGGCTTTCTCCTTGCAACCCTGCCATGCACACCATTGTTGTTCAGTGTTCTCCTGATGGTGGACTCATGAACATTAACATTAGCCAATGTGAGAGAGGTCTTCAGTCATTTAGAAGTTACTCTGGGGTCCTTTGTGACCTCGCCGACTATTACACGCCTTGCTCTTGGAGCGATCTTTGGCTACGTTTACATTAGACCGTATCTGTCTCGTTTTCTTCGCGGATGCACTGTCCGTTTACATTAAACCACCTGGAAAAGCTGGGAAACGGGAATTCGCCAGCGTCCACGTATTCAATCTAGATCGTATCTGGTCCGGTGCTGTGTAAACATTGAGATACGCGAATACGCTGTGCTGAGCTCTAGCTGGCGTCCTCATTGGACAACGTCACTGTGACATCCACCTTCCTGATTCGCTGGCGTTGGTCATGTGACGCGACTGCTGAAAAACGGCGCGGACTTCCGCCTTGTATCACCTTTCATTAAAGAGTATAAAAGTATGAAAATACTGCAAATACTGATGCAAATACTGCCCTTTGTGTAGTTATGATTGTCTTTAGGCTTGCCATCCTTCCACTTGCAAGTAGTAAGTGATATGCACTGGGATCACACACACAGCGGCTCAGTCCCGAATCATGGCTTGTGCACTTCACTCGCGCGCTGTGTGAGCTGCGCAGGGCCGGAGTGCGCACCCTCCAGAGGGCACTCGCTGTTCAGGGCGGAGTGATTTGGAGCGCAGGATGCCTGCGGAGCCGAGCGTATCCGTGTATTGGTGTTGCTGTGTGCACGGCTAACGGTTTTAGTGTAAACGTGAATCGTTTTAAGAACGTTAATCTGATGATCCGCTGATTCGACGTAATGTAAACGTAGCCTTTGTTGGTCGACCACTCCTGGGGAGGGTAACAATGGTCTTGAATTTCCTCCATTTGTACACAATCTGTCTGACTGTGGATTGGCGGAGTCCAAACTCTTTAGAGATGGTTTTGTAACCTTTTCCAGCCTGATGAGCATCAACAACACTTTTTCTGAGGTCCTCAGAAATCTCCTTTGTTCGTGCCATGATACACTTCCACAAACATGTGTTGTGAAGATCAGACTTTGATAGATCCCTGTTCTTTAAATAAAACAGGGTGCCCACTCACACCTGATTGTCATCCCATTGATTGAAAACACCTGACTCTAATTTCACCTTCAAATTAACTGCTAATCCTAGAGGTTCACATACTTTTGCCACTCACAGATATGTAATATTGGATCATTTTCCTCAAATAAATAAATGACCGAGTATAATATTTTTGTCTCATTTGTTTAACTGGGTTCTCTTTATCTACTTTTAGGACTTGTGTGAAAATCTGATGATGTTTTAGGTCATGTTTATGCAGAAATATAGAACATTCTAAAGGGTTCACAAACTTTCAAGCACCATTGTATATAATTTTTTTTATACTAATACTGTTCGGTGGTTTAGCCATATGATGAGAATGGAGGACCAACGAATACCAAAGAAATGGTTCATCTGGAAACCTACGACTAAAAGACCCATAGGATGGCCAAGAAAGAGATGGATCCAAAACATTACTGAGTCACTCACAGCAAGACTGACATCTTTGGACTCTGTAATGGAAGCTGAATTATTTAAAGATTGGGATAAATTGAAAAAGCTTATCTTCTGACAGGTGCTAGGCCTATCAGGAGCTGGGTGAGCGGAACTAATACTGTATTCATACACTCTATACTCTATTTATACTAATACTGTATATTACTGGCAGAAAACTAGATTTTTGTTAAACAAAAAAAACCTAGAATTTTAATCCGGTTTCTAGAAACCAGCTAGGGTTTTACTGCCACACATATTTATTACATTGAAATTGGATATCGAGCAATGGGTGTATGTGTAAAATGCAATGATTTAGGTTGTACAGCGGTGTATAACGTATTTTGAGCAACTAAGCATATTGTGAGTTTTTGTGTTCACAATATACAGTACATGTGGCTTCTTTATATGTGGAATCTATCTATCTATCTATCTATCTATCTATCTATCTATCTATCTATCTATCTATCTATCTATCTATCTATCTATCCATCTATCTATCTATCTATCTATGACTTCAAGCATATGTATGAAAACTACTTGTGATATGAGACTGGTGTTTTATTTGCACATGTTCTTGTGATGAGGAGTATCATATTTTGTCATGCGGTAAAAGGAAAAATAGAGAGACCAAACCTTAAAGGTAACAGAAGAATTAACAGAATACAGGAAAAGAAGGCTCCTGTGGAGAGTGAAAGAGATTTAACCAGCACATGCTGTGGAGGGGGAAAGAGAGATTTTGTAAGGGTGTGATGAGACTCTGCAGGGTATCCAGCCAGATAGTCTGCTTGCAGACATCAGGATCCAGATGCTGTCCCAGCTGTGCTCTTCATTCCAAAATATATCCTCTTTGGAATTAAAGCCAGAGGGATATGCATTTTATATATATACACACACACACACACACACACACACACACACACACACACACACACACACACACACCCCCCAATGCTTGCAAACTTTGATCCTGTGAGGTCAGCAGCTTCAACCCATAATGCCTTGGTGTGTAGGGTATGTGAGAATTCTCCCTTTTCTGTGAATATTTTTCAGACTGCATTGCAGGAGTGTAACGAGATCCTGTTAAACACAACATGATAATAAATACTGGAAGGCTGAGAGCTCCAACTGAGTGATTTCTATTTTTCCCTTATTTCTGGCCTGCAGTGATGTGAGTATTATGATTACATGATGAGTGGAGGGTCTGTGCAGCGGGGCTTCAGTTCTGTCGAGCTGGTCTGGGTTGAAGAAAGTTACATAAGGTTTACTTTTAAAAAAATGAACAGAGAAAATAAGAACACACACGACTGGATCATGCATATACAGTTAGGTCCATATATATTTGGACACTGACACAAATTTTATTTTTTTACCTGTTTACTGAAACATATTCAAGTTATAGTTATATAATGGACATGGACATAAAGTCCAGACTTTCAGCTTTTATTTGAGGGTATCCACATTAAAATTGGATGAAGGGTTTAGGAGTTTCAGCTCCTTAACATTTGCCACCCTGTTTTTAAAGGGACCAAAAGTAATTGGACAATTGACTCAAAGGCTATTTCATGGGCAGGTGTGGGAAATTCCTTCGTTATGTCATTCTCAATTAAGCAGATAAAAGGCCTGGAGTTGATTTGAGGTGTGGTGCTTGCATTTGGAAGATTTTGCTGTGAAGAAAACATGCGGTCAAAGGAGCGCTCCATGCAGGTGAAACAAGCCATCCTTAAGCTGTGAAAACAGAAAAAACTCATCTGAGAAATTGCTACAATATTAGGAGTGGCAAAATCTACAGTTTGGTACATCCTGAGAAAGAAAGAAAGCACTGGTAAACTCATCAATGCAAAAAGGCCTGAACAATCACAGAAGACAACAGTAGTGGATGATCGCAGAATAATTTCCATGGTGAAGAGAAACCCCTTCACAACAGCCAACCAAGTGAACAACACTCTCCAGGAGGTAGGCGTATCAATATCCAAATCTATCACAAAGAGAAGACTGCATGAAAGTAAATACAGAGGGTTCACTGCACGGTGCAAGCCACTCATAAGCCTCAAGAATAAAAAGGCTAGATTGGACTTTGCTAAAAAACATCTAAAATAGCCAGCACAGTTCTGGAAGAACATTCTTTGGACAGATGAAACCAAGATCAACCTCTATCAGAATGATGAAAAGAAAAAAGTATGGCGAAAGCGTGGTACAACTCATGATCCAAAGCATACCACATCATCTGTAAAACACAGCGGAGGCAGTGTGATGGCTTGGGCATGCATGGCTGCCAGTGGCACTGGGTCACTAGGGTTTATTGATGATGTGACACAGGCAGGGCCGTCGACAGGGGGGGACAACCGGGTATTTTGTCCCGGGCCCAGGCATGAGGGGGGCCCAGAACTGGTCCCTCATGAAGATGCCATTAATCATTCTGTTTCATTTCAAAATGTGTTGATTTGGGGGAGAAAAATGTGCTATATTTGCATTCAATGAATGATTTCTGGTTCTTTTGCCTTTATTGTCTTCAAAAATAGATTCAAGAACCCACCTACCACCCCTAATGCAGAAATGGTTTGGTCTTTGATTAAGGCGCCAAATAACACGGCACTATTCCATCATAACGCTTCGACAATAAGCGTGCGAGCCCGTTTGCCAACATGCACAAGTCAGGAGCAAAGAAAAGAAAAGAGAAAAAGAGATGAAGAAGCCAAGAGCCTCAGGGGTTCACTGCATAGATATTTTAGAAAAGATTCAGATGATGCAGCAGGTGGTGAAGGCAGTGGGGCAGCTGAGCCAGGTAAGACACAGATAACTTTTTTCCAGCCCCGTAATGTAACCCCAGCATGCGCGACGCGCCATTCATAATTATAAAGTAGGGGATAGCAGGGTACACTGAGTGAACACTGAAATGCACAGGGCATTGAATTATTTCATAAACATATCGGTTTAATAACACTGTATTGTATATATCTCAATGAAGCAAAGAATAGCACATTGGCCCGCAATCATATCCAAATGTTTTAGGCACGCTTGCTGAGCTGCGCTGAGCTGGACTCCGGTTAGCTGAAAGCCCGTGGAACGCTGCCTCTTGTTAATTAAACCTTATTTTGTTGGAAATCATGTAGATACCACAGATGTGCGGTCAGGGTAGGCAGGGTAGGCACTGCCTACCTTAGGTAAATTTCATTAAAATAAAAACCAACACGTGTTTTTAAAAAATATATTGTTGAGAGTTCACAATGTGCAATATGGGTTTTTGATCGGTCTTCGGAGACGTAAATGTACTTTTAACAACTCATTTGTTCCAACTCAATGTTTTGGAACAAATGAGTTGTTAAAAGTACATTTACGTCTCCGAAGACCGATCAAAAACCCAAGTTATCGCACGACGCAAAGCACCCAGGCTTTGGCAGGTTGTCGCGGGAACGCGCAATCCTCCGCTCGCATTTCGAAGACCAGGGTAGGCTCCCTTTGGGTCTGCCTGTCTTGACTTCAACGCTGCCAATATAGGGGGGTTGCGCATGCGTATTATGTATCGCATAGACAGTCTATGGGGAGCAAAAGCTCAGCTTTTGCTGCAGCGGGAATACGCGAGCCAATCACAGCGGTCAAAATGAAAAATTGTTACATTGCACATGAAGTGCCTACTGTCTGTGCTATATGCCCCACACACTGTATTTTGAGCACGTTAGTGAAAACTTCACAGGTGAATATGTCTACAATTGCACACTTAAAGTGTTTCAACAAACTTGATTACCAGCAGAAGTTGCTTACAATCAATCGAGGTAGGCCAACACCCCCTCTTAACGATTTCCATCAGCGAAAGGGGCAGAAAATTGTACGTACATTCCAGCCGGAATGGTACAACAGAAAAGAGTGGCTTTGCGGGTGTGAAGTTAGCAAGTGTCTGTTCTGCTTCCCCTGTCTGCTGTTCTCCAAACAGCGTGACAATGTGTGGGTATGTGCCGGCTACACTGATTTAAACAACCTGCCCACTGCATTGGCCAAACATGAAAGATCAAATGTACACATCCAAAATCAAATAGCATTGAAAACATTTGGGAAGGGGACTCCAATAAATTTAGCTTTGGACGAGGCCAGTTGACTGCAAATTTCCGTGCATAATGCAAAAGTTCGCGAAAACCATGAGATACTAAAGGATTTGATTCGTGCCACTTGCTACCTTGCCAGGCAGGAGCTAGCATTTAGGGGGAGGGATGAAACCACTGATTCAGCTAACAGGGGGAATTATGTGGAGTTGTTAAACGCATTTGCGGAGAAAGATGAGCGTCTGAAGATGCATCTTGAAACATCATCGGTTTTCAGTGGTACATCTACCATAGCACCATCTAGCGTCTGTCTTTGAAAATAACGATTTGATTTGCTTTGATTTTTTTCCATCATTATTTTGAGTATAGGCCTACTATCTATCTATCTATCTATCTATCTATCTATCTATCTATCTATCTATCTATCTATCTATCTATCTATCTAATCACAGCATGAAAAAGTGCACAGCATGTGTCACTGCCTACCCTGCCATAGGGCTCACTGCACGCCACTGGATATGACGGCATGTGAAATTGCCAGCTAGATAGAGTTTAATGTAACGAATGGGCTATAAATGGGGTGTTTTGAGGTTAGTCTGTTGCAAAACATTAAACTTTCGCTTAGACTGGATACTCTTCAAACAATTCCCTTGCTCAAGTGAAAAATGATAGGCCTGTATGAAAAGCGCAATTAATTAAAGTAGCCTAATAAGCCCTAAATGAATAAAACAACCTCTGTTTTATTGTTGTTGCTTACATGTTAAGATTTTGAAATCTTCTCGGTCCAGTTCTATATCCAGGGAACGTTGTAATCCTTTTGGTTTATCCATAATAAACGTGTCAGCCCCCAGGTCAGATAGGCTAATGTTACGTGGTTGGGAGGGTGTCAATTTTTTTTGTAACATTCTAAATCGAGTACGGAAAGGACGTTTATGAAAAACAAGACCAAAAAATGCACTGAAAAACTCACTGTACACATCACTAGTGGTGATGCTTCTATGTTCAGATTTTGGGAAAGCCATAACTCCGTTCTCATTGAGGCCCAGTTCCATCCCGTAAACAATCATTTTGGTTTATCAACTACCTGCGCTCAAACATGTCACAGGAGAGGCTCAATGGGCTGGCTATGCTCTCTATAGAGCGCGAACTTGCAAAGAAGCTGGACTTCAATGACCTTATTGACGACTTTGCCACAGCAAAAGTCCGGCGCATTGCATTTCGCACCTGAATAGTTGCAGACTAAGGAAATGTTCAAACTGTAAATATGTTGAAATGTTGAAATAAAATGGTTGACTGTTATAATGGGCTTGGAATACCTGTTATTTAAGGGTTGGAGTGAATGGAGACTGTGAAAAGAGGGGTTGGGTGTGGGTGGTTGCTGTGTGGCGATGTGCGTACGCGTGTGTGTGTGTGTGTGGGGGGGGGGGGGGGGCACTCAGATTATTTTGGGGGGGGGGGGGGCCCACTCAGATTATTTTGTCCCGGGCCCAGCCAAAGCTGTCAACGGCCCTGGACACAGGACAGAAGCAGCCGGATGAATTCTGAGGTATTCAGAGACATACTGTGTGCTCAAATCCAGCCAAACTGATTGGTCGGCGTTTCATAATACAGATGGACAATGACCCAAAACATAAAGCCAAAGCAACCCAGGAGTTTATTAAAGCAAAGAAGTGGAATATTCTTGAATGGCCAAGTCAGTCACCTGATCCCAACCCAATTGAGCATGCATTTCACTTGTTAAAGACTAAACTTCAGACAGAAAGGCCCACAAACAAACAGCAACTGAAAACTGCTGCAGTAAAGGCCTGGCAGAGCATTAAAAAGGAGGAAACACAGCGTCTGGTGATGTCCATGAGTTCAAGACTTCAGGCAGTCATTGCCAACAAAGGGTTTTCAACCAAGTATTAGAAATGAACATTTTATTTACAATTATTTAATTTGTCCAATTACTTTTGAGCCCCTGAAATGAAGGGATTGTGTTTAAAAAATGCTTTAGTTCCTCACATTTGTATGCAATAATTTTGTTCAACCCACTGAATTAAAGCTGAAAGTCTGAACTTCAACTGCATCTGAATTGTTTTGTTCACAATTCATTGTAGTAATGTACAGAACCAAAATTAGAAAAATGTTGCCTCTGTCCAAATATTTATGGACCTAACTGTATTTCAGTTACATGCTTTACAAAACATGATGAGGTGTGTTTTGGATGTGTGTTCAACATGGAAAATGTCCTTCAGTCTCAGTGGGAGCTGTGAAAGCTGAGCATGATCATTACTGAAACATTGTGTTTCTGTGTGTTTTGAGAGAATGCTGAAATAACATTTGGACAGCTGCTCTACTTTCATCAGAAGTCATCCACTTGCTCCCTCCAGCAACATTAATTGCATCAATGCCCCCTGGAGGCCAGCTGGAAAAGGGGCAGTTTAGAGGTGACACTCCCATCTGGCTTTGGGAAATAAAAGCAGGTCTCTTCTGTGAAAATGGATGGCAGTGTATTAGGGTTATTGTCGGGGGGAAAGCCCCCAGAATTTCTGAGATTGAAGTCAGAAAGTTGTGAGAAAAAAAATGTGAACATTCTCTGAGACTATAAATCATATATAAAATATAAATTTTTGAGGAAAAAAAATCTGACAATAGTTTTTTCTGTGCATTACAGTGATGAGGGGGTAGAAAAAAAAAACTTTTTTTCCAAGAAAAAAACAACTCTGAATTTCCCAGATTAAAGTAATACATTTATGAGAAAAAAAACTTGGATATTCTCTGAGATTATTAATTCATAAATTTGTGAGGAAAAAAAATCTGAGATTAAAAAGTCACACATTTATGAAAAAAATAGTTCAGAAGGTGGTAGGTTTTTTAAATTATTTATTTATTTATTTATTTTGTCAAGGAACCAGATACCAGATCACTTCACTTTGCAAGGTTGGATCAATGCCATCACAACACAGACGTCACAGCTGAGCCGAGAGTTATAGAAAATGCAGTCGTTCCTCTTCGATTACACAATATAAAATAAAGAGCGAAGAGATTTTCAACTATATTTCCCAGAATGCAATGCAGCCTGGAAGCCTGTGAGTGCTGTCTCAGAGAATAATGGAGTTATTTCTCATAAACTTACGACTTTAATCTTGGAAATTCTTTTTTTTTTTCTTGGAAGATTACCCCCTCCTTCAACTTTTTTTTTTTTAAATACCTACAATGGCCCTAACATACTGTCATAAAAGTGTGTGTGTGTTTATTTTTAATTTATTTATCCATTTTTGGGGGGGTCACACAGCATCTAAAATCTGAATCAGACCCCTTTGCACTTCCATTATACTCATAAGTCAGTGTAACCACTCATGAGGGCCAGGGGAAGAAAAGAAAGAAGGCATTTCTGAGACTTGTTTATGGTGTTTGTAATAAGGTTGCAAAGGATTGCTCAGATACATTTATGCTTGGCTACTGTGCCTGCACCATTAATTTAAACTTTATTGCACAAGTATATTCACGACACAAATCTTCAAACTAGAGTAAGCCCAGCCAACTAACTTGACCAAAAAAAACCAAACCACCCTCTCACAAGTACAGAGTCGATACAGAGTGTGAAGTCAAATATTAAAGAAAAAGTAGACACGGCTGCACATTTAAACCCAAGAACTACGACTCTGCAAGCAACATATTTAATAGTGCAAGCAAATACTTAGTAGGTAACACTATTTTTCTTCCACCTCTCAAAAAAAAAGTAGTAGTATGTAAATTAGCTTTAATAAATTGCCTCCATGTCTGAATGCATGTGTGTGTGTTGCCCTCTGATGGACTCCTATCCCAGCTGGTGTATTCCCAGCTCACGTCCAGTGTTCCCAGGATAAGTTTTGGATCCACCACAACCCTGACTAGGAGGAAGTGGTTCTTCTTTTTCTAAAAAGACACATCAAAAAGTGAAAAACTAGTTATGTTATTTATGCTGGGATCAAACAATAGTTTTGTCTTTCACAATGATCACCATGTCAGATCAGACATGGTGCCATAAAATCTTGCTGTGTCTGACTGGCAACACTACAAGTTTGACCCTGACCAGATCTTCATTCATGTCTTCATGCGTCATCGTTGAGGAGGGTCAAGAAATAGACCTCGAACTCAAGATCATGGGATCTGAAATGGGGAAACACAAATCCAAAATGGTGGTCACTAGTAGCTCTACTAGTGTGGCCAGTGATACAATTTGAACAACAACAACAAAAAAACTTGATTAAATGAAAAAGTGTCAATTGAAAATTATCTTTCGAAGTGTGGTAAACGAAGGTTTCGGTGCTACAGTGCACACAACTACCAAACAATGCAAATTTGTTTGTAAATAATTTCTTACCTCCTGAAGTCTTTTATCACTT
The DNA here is from genome assembly GCF_027579695.1 of Neoarius graeffei. NCBI lineage: Eukaryota > Metazoa > Chordata > Actinopteri > Siluriformes > Ariidae > Neoarius > Neoarius graeffei. Next base: position 50,316,506 of record NC_083584.1, on the reverse strand, counting down.
GGCAAAGAATGAAATGATAGTAGTCGATCAGTTGAATTGTTATTGCAGCCAGAAGCTGCGCAATAAATGTACCATATTGAGTTAAAGCTCAGATTTTGTAGTTCATGAATACAGATAATTCATGCAAACACATGAGGCGTGTAAGCATTTGTTTACCCATTTCAAACTACATGACCACAGCACTCCAATGGATCTGAGGAGGTCTATTGCCAATCGTGTCTACAGAAGGAGCGTCAAGCAACGTCATTGGAGATGTCAAACTAGGTGAGAAAATGCAAAAGAAATTCTGACATACTAGAGCTTTCGTCAGGGTGTCGTGGGGTCCCAGACACCACATCACTGTCCTTCAGATATGTCACACTACACAGCTTGTTTGTCATTCCTGATGTTCATGTTCAGGCCCAATACAAATAGTCGGCCATCACAAAATTATGTCAAAATCAGGCTGAAATTGTGCTGTATGATCCCGGCATTAGACATACACAATGTTCACAGATTTCGGTACAATTTGTATTTGCTTTTTACAAGTGAAGAAACATCCAGCCATCCATTATCCATAACTGCTTATCCTGTGCAAGGTCACAGGCAAGCTGAAGCCTATCCCAGCTGAAGCCTATCCCAGCTGACTACGGGTGAGATACACCCTGGACAAGTCACCAAGTCATCGCAGGGCTGATACATAAACAACCATTCACACCTATGGTCAATTTAGAGCCACCAGTTAGCCTAACCTGCACGTCTTTGGACTGTGGGGGAAACCGGAGCACCCGGAGGAAACCCATACAGACACAGGGAGAACGTGCAAACTCCACACAGAAAGGCCCCCATCGAACTCAGAACCTTCTTGCTGTGAGGTGACAGCGCTAACCACTACACCACCATGCCACCCAAGTTAAGAAACAACAAATCTCTTATTGCATTTTATAATGCTAATTCTTTATATTTCATTGTAATAGCATTTTTGTTTTGTTTGCTCTATTTAATTGATAACATTCAAGTTATTTGATTTTGGCAACATTTAAAAGAAAAAGCACAGCTTGAACTTGCTTCAAAAACTTGTGACTTAATATTTATCATGCAAATTAATTCTTACTCTTAAGCTAGTAACCTTTCTATTGCCTCCTCTATTTAAGTATCTTGGGTGAGTGGGCTGCTGAAGCCCTCAATTATATAAGGTTTCATAAGCTCCATGTGTTTGCTTTTATATTATTGCAAAATAAAAAAAAAACAAGGATTGAATGTTTGCCTCTACCTCATTACATTAATGTATTAATGTAATCTGTGCACTAAGCAAAACAAAAAAAAGAAAGGAAAAGAAATGCATGTACTTTGCTTGCGTTTGGATTTTTTTTCAGACAAATATTTCTATGACCGATATATAATTAGAATGGTTTTGAAACTGACTCTGTAAATGTCTGATGCTTTTGCTTGATTAGTCACGCCTTAGCAGAGGATGTCTGCTGACCTCAGGGTGAACCAGGAAGCTGCAGCCATGGCGACCAAATGACATTCTTCTTCCTTCTGTGGTGGTGTTCATGGAGATCTTTCTGGATGGACCAAACATCAAAGGGAAGAAGCTGTGGATCTTCAGGGGTTCTGTGACTGACCACTTGACCCACAAATGCCCTGCTTGTGGATAACCAAGACAGGAAATTAATTCAAGACTACAACAGGGGTTCTGTGTACAAACTATTCAGAAGACAGGTGGTGGATGGTGGGGTGCAATTCAAGAGCCGGAGTCCTATGCATTCAATTAAGACTCGAGTGGCCCTTCGAAGAGCAAATTAAACATCACTGATCAAGTTGTTTTGGAGTTCAGTTTAAAAGACAAGCAGGCAAAATATCTCATCCATTTATTATAAATCCTGTTTTGAGCCCACAGTTTCAAAAACATCAGTGAATTAAATGTATTACCATATATATGGCTATATGATATGATGTACTATCCTGCACATTTTAATACAACCCCGATTCCAAAAAAGTTGGGACAAAGTACAAATTGTAAATAAAAACGGAATCCAATGATGTAGAAGTTTCAAAATTCCATATTTTATTCAGAATAGAACATAGATGACATATCAAATGTTTAAACTGAGAAAATGTATCATTTAAAGAGAAAAATTAGGTGATTTTAAATTTCATGACAACAACACATCTCAAAAAAGTTGGGACAAGGCCATGTTTACCATTGTGAGACATCCCCTTTTCTCTTTACAACAGTCTGTAAACGTCTGGGGACTGAGGAGACAAGTTGCTCAAGTTTAGGGATAGGAATGTTAACCCATTCTTGTCTAATGTAGGATTCTAGTTGCTCAACTGTCTTAGGTCTTTTTTGTCGTATCTTCCGTTTTATGATGCGCCAAATGTTTTCTATGGGTGAAAGATCTGGACTGCAGGCTGGCCAGTTCAGTACCCGGACCCTTCTTCTACGCAGCCATGATGCTGTAATTGATGCAGTATGTGGTTTGGCATTGTCATGTTGGAAAATGCAAGGTCTTCCCTGAAAGAGACGTCGTCTGGATGGGAGCATATGTTGCTCTAGAACCTGGATATACCTTTCAGCATTGATGGTGTCTTTCCAGATGTGTAAGCTGCCCATGCCACATGCACTAATGCAACCCCATACCGTCAGAGATGCAGGCTTCTGAACTGAGCGCTGATAACAACTTGGGTCGTCCTTCTCCTCTTTAGTCCGAATGACACGGCGTCCCTGATTTCCATAAAGAACTTCAAATTTTGATTCGTCTGACCACAGAACAGTTTTCCACTTTGCCACAGTCCATTTTAAATGAGCCTTGGCCCAGAGAAGACGTCTGCGCTTCTGGATCATGTTTAGATACGGCTTCTTCTTTGAACTATAGAGTTTTAGCTGGCAATGGCAGATGGCACGGTGAATTGTGTTCACAGATAATGTTCTCTGGAAATATTCCTGAGCCCATTTTGTGATTTCCAATACAGAAGCATGCCTGTATGTGATGCAGTGCCGTCTAAGGGCCCGAAGATCACAGGCACCCAGTATGGTTTTCCGGCCTTGACCCTTACGCACAGAGATTCTTCCAGATTCTCTGAATCTTTTGATGATATTATGCACTGTAGATGCTATGTTCAAACTCTTTGCAATTTTACACTGTCGAACTCCTTTCTGATATTGCTACACTATTTGTCGGCACAGAATTAGGGGGATTGGTGATCCTCTTCCCATCTTTACTTCTGAGAGCCGCTGCCACTCCAAGATGCTCTTTTTATACCCAGTCATGTTAATGACCTATTGCCAATTGACCTAATGAGTTGCAATTTGGTCCTCCAGCTGTTCCTTTTTTGTACCTTTAACTTTTCCAGCCTCTTATTGCCCCTGTCCCAACTTTTTTGAGATGTGTTGCTGTCATGAAATTTCAAATGAGCCAATATTTGGCATGAAATTTCAAAATGTCTCACTTTCGGCATTTGATATGTTGTCTATGTTCTATTGTGAATACAATATCAGTTTTTGAGATTTGTAAATTATTGCATTCCGTTTTTATTTACAATTTGTACTTTGTCCCAACTTTTTTGGAATCGGGGTTGTAAGAGACACTCCACCTTTACGTGGAAGTGTGAATTTGGGATAAAACTACAACTAGCATGATTTTAAGACTTCATGTTCCTAAAGAGGTTAAGCCATTTAAAGTAGAACTTTTCAGTTCAGCAGTTAAAGTCCTGAAGGCTGCTTACTGGAGCAGAAGAACAAGCATGAGTATATGATTAGGGAGAAAAAGTGTATTGTGTTACAGAGTGTACTGCATTACTGTAAACATTTATGCTCATTGTCCTCACAACAATGTGCAACAACCACCTTTGGCTCATCCTCTCACTCCATCTCTCAAAATATTAGAGGAGTTAGCTCAGACTTTACAGAGTGAGTTACTCTTGCTTTTTCCTGGATTTACCCTTCTCATTTTGAGGCTTCTTTTTCTTATGTGCATCTTTATCCACACCTGATCGGATGAAAGACCCATGTGAGAGAGGTCGCTGTTTTGAGTTAAAAAGTTACTTGACCTGAGGTAGTGGACCAGTCATGCCACCTGGCTTTCCCATTTCAGTGCCAACCGTGAAAAATCAGATCGAACTTGTCTGGCTCTCCTTGAGCATTACAGATGGGTTAGGGATAATATTTAGTCTCTTACTCCAGACCTCATGACCTTCATGTACACATGCAGAACATGTGTTGCAACAAAGTGCAGAAAATTACCATTTATTAAAACATTTTTACCTGAACTGACAATATTAAAATTATGCTTACTTTACATCGTTCTTAATTTATGTATATTAGATCATTTTATTGGAGCAGTCTACTGTTGTTGCCGGAATGATACCTTAATGACATTGTCTGGGGTATGAATGGTCATTAAATATATGGTGATGTATTTTTGATTTCCTTTATTTTGTGACGTTTGTCACTCTTAAATCACTTGATTTATTGAAGAAAAAAATATTTATCCAACACCAACCGGACCTGTGTGAAAAGGTTAGTTAACCAATTATTCTTTCATTCATTGTCTATGCTGCTTATCCATTGCAATTCGCAGGGAAGCTGGAACCAATCGCAGCTGACATTGGGTGACAAGCAGAGTACACCCTGAACAGGTCTCCAGTCTATCATAGGGCTAACACAGAGAGACAGACAGCTGTTCATACTCACATTTAAACCTATGGGCAATTAGAGCAGCCAGTTGCCTGGCTACTAATTTACATATCTTTGGACTGTGGGAGGAAACTCACACAGGCATGAGGAGAACATGCAAAATCCAGACAGAAAGGCCCCAATCAACCAGCAGGTTCAAACCTGGAACGTTCTTGCTGTGAGGCAACAGTGCTAACCACTGCACCACTGTGCTGCTGCATAAAGCAACTAAAAACTTTATTATCTCACCCAGGAGAGTGTCCACCAGGGGGTGAGGTATTGTTTTTGGTGGGGATTCTTTGTTGGCAACATTACAGGAAAATGGCTGGACCAATCTTCAGGAAACTTTCAGGATAGATGGGCATTGGTCTCAAATAGAACCTCCAACATTTTGAGGGCCATCTGGTCACCAAAAAGGTCAAAATCATTTTTGGTGCAAATGGTGTCCAAATGGCCCGAATGTGTCCCAAATCACTCCCTCCATAGTGGACTATATAGTCAGGTTGCCATTTTGTAGTGCTGTCCAAATGTATAGTGAGCATTATTACACCCTATATAGTGCACACAATGTATCTCGAAAAGTAGTGCTGTGGCAAAGAAGAAAAAAAAAGTCATGGCAAAGAAGTTATCATTTAAATCAATGAGCTCACTATATAGTCCTCTATATAGTAATTTTCTATGTAGGGTGTAGTAGTGGATGAGTGATTTAGGACACAGTGGTTGTAACCAAATCAGCACTTCTCTTGATCAAGTTCGACTACCGTTCTATTTCTTGATAAACTTCAAAACTAATCAGAACTAGAAACAATAAGAGAAACCTCATTATAACTTTGTAGCATCGGAAGATAATCAGCAGATAAAAAGATAAATGAAGTTTACCTCATGGTTCGCCAAGGCTACTGAGTTGATATCAAATAAGTGGTTATAATAATATTAAGAAAATTTATCTTTTGGTTATAACAGCTTTTGTTTGGTCCTTCTGAAAAGTTAAATAAAATTTTTGTAAGGTTTTTGGCAGATATTTAGAGTCTTTACACTACATTTATGAAACAAAATGTTCTCATTGGTATTAATAACCTTGAAAGAACAGATCACACTTATGAGATTGAATCAGTTGTTATACAGGAACACTAAAATAAGTGCTACCAGGCAAGGTTTGTTTTGCCTGGCAACACTTGTTAATAATTGGGTTTAATTAGGCTAGACACACCCAGACTTGATTACTGCCAGCCCTGTTGAATCTATATATCACTTTCCACCAATGTGAAGTACACTAAAAAGGTTGACAAGCAGCATAGTTTACCCTGATGAAAATAAATTCCAGAAGAGATGAGAAAAAAAAATCCCCCCCGACACACACCTCAGTCAAACCATAGCAAGAGCCATCATCTTCAAATGGAAAAAAATATGTAAGTGTCGAATCTTCCCAGGAGTGGCTGGTCGACCAAAATTCCTCCAAGACTCATCCAGGAAGTCACAAAAGATCTCAGATAAAGTCAGCGTTCATGATCCCATCATTGGAAAGAGACTGGGCAAAAATGGTATCCATGTGAGAGCTACAGAAAGAAAACCACTGCTAACTAAGAGGAACATGAAGGCTTAGCTTACATTCCCCCCCCCCCCCCCCCAAAAAAAAAGTGGACTGGTGGATCAAAAGTGGAACTTTTTGGAAGACTTGCATGGCATTACATCTGGTACACAAATTTCAACTGCTCAAGGAGCAAGGACCAATATTAGAGAGAGGAAAAATCTCTCATCCTCTGAGCCAGATGAGCTGTGTTTTTCTAGTAGTTTTGTCTTTACAATGACTTACAGTGGCGCTTGAAATTTTGTCAACTCTTTAGAATTTTCTACATTTCTGCATAAATATGACCTAAAACATCAGATTTTCACAGAAATCCTAAAAGTAGATAAAGAGAACCCAGTTAAACAAATGAGACAAAAAAATATACTTGGTCATTTATTTATTGAGGAAAATGATCCAATATTACATATCTGTGAGTGGCAAAAGTATGTGAACCTCTGGGATGAGCAGGTAATTTGAAGGTGAAATTAGAGTCAGGTGTTTTCAATCAATGGGATGACAATCAGGTGTGAGTGGGCACCCTGTTTTATTTAAAGAACAGGGATCTATCAAAGTCTGAGCTTCACAACACATGTTTGTGGAAGTGTATCATGGCACGAGCAAAGCAGATTTCTGAGGACCTCCGAAAAAGCGATGTTGATGCTCATCAGGCTGGAAAAGGTTACAAAACCATCTCTGAAGAGTTTGGACTCCACCAATCCACAGTCAGATTGTGTACAAATGGAGGAAATTCAAGACCATTGTTACCCTCCCCAGGAGTGGTCAACCAACAAAGATCACTCCAAGAGCAAGGCATGTAATAGTCAGCGAGGTCACAAAGGACCCCAGGGTAACTAAGCAACTGAAGGCCTCTCACATTGGCTAATGTTCATGAGTCCACCATCAGGAGAACACTGAACAACAATCGTGTGCATGGCAGGGTTCCAAGGAGAAAGCCACTGCTCTCCAAAAAGAACATTGCTGCTCATCTGCAGTTTGCTAAAGATCACATAGACAAGCCAGAAGGCTATTGGAAAAATGTTTTGTGGACAGATGAGACCAAAATTGAACTTTTTGGTTTAAATGAGAAGCGTTATGTTTGGAGAAAAGAAAACACTGCATTCCAGCATAAGAACCTTATCCCATCTGTGAAACATGGTGGTGGTAGTATCATGGTTTGGGCCTGTTTTGCTGCATCTGGGCCAGAATGGCTTGCCATTGTTGATGGAACAATGAATTCTGAATTATGCAAGCAAATTCTAAAGAAAAATGTCAGGACATCTGTCCATGAAGTGAATCTCAAGAGAAGGTGGGTCATGCAGCAAGACAATGACCCTAAGCACACAAGTTGTTCTACCAAAGAATGGTTAAAGAAGAATAAAAGTTAATGTTTTGGAATGGCCAAGTCTAATTCCTGGACCTTAATCCAATCAAAATGTTGTGGAAGGACCTGAAGCGAGCAGTTCATGTGAGGAAACCCACCAACATCCCAGAGTTGAAGGTGTTCTGTATGGAGGAATGGACTAAAATTCCTCCAAGCCAGTGTGCAGGACTGATCAACAGTTACCGGAAACGTTTAGTTGCAGTTATTGCTGCACAAGGGGGGTCACACCAGATACTGAAAGCAAAGGTTCACATACTTTTGCCACTCACAGATATGTAATGTTTGATAATTTTCCTCAATAAATAAATGGCCAAGTATAATTGTCTCATTTGTTTAACTGGGTTCTCTTTATCTACTTTTAGGACTTGTGTGAAAATCTGATTTTTAGGTCATATTTATGCAGAAATATAGAAAATTCTAAAGGGTTCACAAACTTTCAGGCACCACTGTACTGCACTGGATCTAGGAACACAAAGAGTGATGCTCTTTCACATCAGTACGATGTTTCAGTTGCCCCCAAACCTGGCACTGGAGGAGGCTGTCATTCAGGCTCAGCAAACTGACTTGTCACCTTCCATGCCCAGATCTTACATTGGCAGCATTATGTTCTTTCATTGGGACACCAAGGGCCAGACAAGACCATGAAGTACATCTGCACCACCTCAGCAACTCCGGAGGCATCCAACTTGCATCTGGCTGACCAACATACCCCTAAAAACTCTTTCCTCACATCACTATGGGTTTCATTACTGGCTTACTGATTACAGAAGGTACTGTAATGCTACAGTATATCCCGAGGGTAGTAGACAGTTTCTTCACAGCAGTACACTCAGTTCCAATGATTTACTTCCACATCCAGGGCATGGTCTGGTACCATGGCATTCAGGCAGATATTGTATCCAACAGGAAACCTCAGTTTACCGCACGTTTCTGGAAAATATTTTAACATGACTGTCAGTCTGTCCTCAGGTCATCACCTACAATCTAGGAGGTGGCAGGTAAGGGGTGTAGAAGGGGTTGGAGGAGCACTCAGTTCTCTTAGGTGGGCCTCACAGGGTGTGTTAGGCTGAATGCAGATTTTGACCTCAGTTTTTCAGTCACACAGAGATTGAAGTGTGTAATATATATATATATATATATATATATATATATATATATATATATATATATATATATATATATTTCCCCCTTCATCTAATAATTTTACACAAGTAATAAGGTGCTTTACATTATCTTGATTTCACTAGTTAAAAACACTTTAAATATTTGAGTGCATTTAAAATTAACTACTTTTGCCTTTCCCCGAGTATGTTTTTGGCTTGGATACCTCCACTTTAACAGAGTAAAAAAAAAAAAGACATTATTTATACTTTCACTTAAGTATAATTTGTCAGTACTTTTTCTTCCCCTTGGAGAGGTTATATATACAAAGTCAGCTAGGAGAAGGTGGAGTTTCATGGTCTTTCCTCTAAACTGCAGCTATTTCACACATTCATTTCTTATCACCACCTGCACTCAATAGTATAATTGGGTTACTAACATTTTTCCTTATAAAAGGCTAACCCTCCATTGCCGTCATGTTTCATGACGATGGAGTTAAGCTGCTCTCTGTAAAGAAGTTGGGGGTTTCCAGTAAGAAAAGTCCAACTTCCACTAAGCAAGTTTCAGCATGGCCTAAGTAAAGCAGCCTTGCAGTTAATGACAGTTCAGTGAGCATAAATCTCCAGAGTAAACACATCTGTTGCGATATCATGACCATAATCCTGTGCTTGATACAGGTAAGAAAAGAACAGCCTGCATTCACTGCAGGAATAATCCCACAGAAGAAAGAAAAGCAGGACCAAGTTGCATCACAAACAGCCTCTTTTAGTGTTAGATGTCTGTGGGAGGATTAGATTTGCTTCAGAGCAGAAGTAGTGCTGGAGGATCAGAGTTTCGTTAAAAGCAGGAGCCACCTCTGAGAAGGGCACTCTGCCAACATTCCTCCCTCTCCTTAGACCAATTTCTCCACAGTCAGTGTTACCTTTCCAAAGAACGTGAGGAAAAGAGCTCCCAATACAAGAAAATGTTTCAGCTATTACTTAGAAAGTAATAGCCTGCAAGTTTGAGTTTCAGAGAAAGACAACTGAATTTTAGAGAAAACTGGGCTGTTTTACTTCTCGTTAAAAGATAAAATACATGCCTGATTATACCCCACCCAGTCTTTAGAGACACCAATTCTGAGTTCTGATATCATGAAAGCAGAATATTTGGTTTGGTATATACAGTGGGGTCCAAAAGTCTGAACATACTAGTGAAAATGCTGCACTCTTTCAGTTTAATGCAAAAGGTTTTCATTATAAATTATATTATCAGCAATAACCTGATTCAAAAGTAGAATCTTAGAACTATTTTACATGAATTTCATAGTTTTATTATTTTGAACAACCCTTTTTGCTATAATAGCAGTGTGCTCTGGAGCTGACACGGACTCCACAAGTTTGTGTAAAACCTGATGATCGATTTTTACATCAAATCTGTCAGTGTTGTCTGAACTCGTGCTTCAACAGAAGGGATAAGATTCATGGAAAATCTGATCTTTTGTATAAAAGGAGTTATGCACTGCACAAAATACCACAGGATCCAGAGATGGTTTTGCCCGGATATTTCAAACTATGGCCCATATCTGATGAAATCCATGTTGGATACTCTCCAATCATGGCATTATCAAAAAGTCTCCTGATACGATCCAGATATGATCCACATTCTTGCAATAATTTAAAAGAAAAAAAGATATCTCCGGGCGGCACGGTGGTGTAGTGCTTAGCGCTGTCGCCTCACAGCAAGAAGGTCCGGGTTCGAGCCCCGTGGCCCGTGAGGGCCTTTCTGTGCGGAGTTTGCATGTTCTCCCCGTGTCCGCATGGGTTTCCTCCGGGTGCTCCGGTTTCCCCCACAGTCCAAAGACATGCAGGTTAGGTTAACTGGTGACTCTAAATTGACCGTAGGTGTGAATGTGAGTGTGAATGGTTGTCTGTGTCTATGTGTCAGCCCTGTGATGACCTGGAGACTTGTCCAGGGTGTACCCCGCCTCTCGCCCGTAGTCAGCTGGGATAGGCTCCAGCTTGCCTGCGACCCTGTAGAACAGGATAAAGCAGCTAGAGATAATGAGATGAGATGAGAAAGATATCTCCAGATTCTTGGGATTTTGGCACAGTAGTGGTCAATATCACCCTTAAAAAATCCCAGATTTTCAATATGGTGTCAGACTGTTGGACCCCACTGAACCTTCATGTCAGAGACCAGAAATATTCCATTACATCACTCATTTCACGATATCTGCATGTTGGTCCTCATTAACATTTTTCTACACTCTGTCCTGGCCTCTGCAGAGCACACAGTCACAATCAGCCTGAGCGCTACATACCAGAGTTTCTTTACAGTATCTATAAATTTCTAGAAGGCATTATGGCTCTTTTCCATCATCCAAAAACATTCATTCATAAAGCCCTTTGCACTTGTACAGTATGTTTTATTACGTAACAGGCCCTGGCCTGCTCCTACATGACTTGAAGTGTACCATATGTTAAAAGTGATTCTATACTGCGATGAACCAGGATTAAAATGCAATCATGGCTCATCATAGCTCCTCCTCAGCCAAACAGAATATGGTTATTCGAGCTATGACATCCTCGAACAAGAGAACATAACTAACCTGATATCTGGGCAATCCATAACTGTACCGCAGGCTGTTGGTCATAGTGATAGACTGCGTAAGCAGGCAAGGAGCCATATGGTGCCCTGGAAGGCCCACACACCACTCGTAATGCCTAACAGAGCCTGACCAGCAGCAGGAGTTACTTAGAAATTAATAGCCCATAGCTCGCTTTATGGGCTGCTGCCAGGCAGCACAGAAAACATGTAGAGTCTTGACAAACCATACTTCTTACACATGCCTGCTTCAGAATGTACCACACTGGACCAGCCTTGAGTTTACTGTGTGACAAGCGATGAGAGATGACCTGAAAGATTAGCAGCAATCAATCAATCCATTTAAGGCTTGTCAGCCAATGGTTTCAAGCAGTTCAACAAAACACTTTTCTGAGTGGTGCAACAGAAAAGTATTAGACCTATCATCCAGAGAGTGCTAGTTTGAATCTTGATGATACCACAGCCATCCGTGGCCAAAAGCCTAAGTAGCCTAATATTGGCCTGTGCTCTCAGGGAGGAGTAGCATTCTCTATCTCCACTGTCAATTACAGCCAATCATGGATGGCAGATGGCACTCTCCTGAGTATGTTACATGGTCTAAGCAGCAGCTGGCGTCATGTACCTTGGAGACTGTGTGGTGAATGATGAAGTCTGTCCATCTATTATTGTGGTCCATTCTGATAGATTGGTCAAGGGATCTGGAACAGGTCAATAAACTCGTCTCGTCTCATCTTCTTCCACTTATCCAGGGCCAGGTCGTGGAGGCAGCAGTCTGAGCATGGAAGCCCAAACTTCCCTCTCCCCAGATGCCTCGGCCAGCTCCTCGGGAAGAACACCGAGGTGTTCCCAGGCCAGCCGAGAGACATAGTCCCTCCAGCATGTCCTGGGTCTTCCCCGGGGCCTCTTCCCGGGGGGACATGCCTGGAACACCTCCCCAGGGAGGCGTCCAGGAGGCATCCGAAAGAGATGCCTGAGCCACCTCAGCTGATTCCTCTCGATGTGGAGGAGCTCTACTCTGAGCTCCTCCTGAGTGACTGTGCTTCTCACCCTATCTCTAAGGGAGCGCCCAGCCACCCTGTGAAGGAAACTCATTTTGGCCTCTTGTATCCGTGATCTTGTTCTTTCAGTCATTACCCAAAGCTCATGACCATAGGTGAGAGTCGGAACGTAGATCGACCGGTAAATTGAGAGCTTCACCTTTTGGCTCAGCTCCTTCTTCACCACAACGGACCAGTAAAGCGACCGCATCACTGCGGAGGCTGCACCGATCTGCCTGTCAACCTCATGCTCTATCCTTCCCTCACTCGTGAACAAGATCCCAAGATACTTAAACTCCTCCACTTGAGACAGGACTTCTCCACCAACCTGGAGAGGGCAAGCCACCCTTTTCCGGTCAAGAACCATGGCCTCGGACTTGGAGGTGCTGATTCTCATCCCAGCCGCTTCACACTCGGCTACAAACCGCCCCAGTGCATGCAGAAGGTCCTGGTTTGAAGAAGCCAACAGGACAACATCATCCACAAAAAGCAGAGATAAAATCCTGTGGTTCCCAAACAGGATTCCTTCTGGCCCCTGGCTGCACCTAGAAATTCTGTCCATAAAAATTATGAACAGAACCAGTGACAAAGGGCAGCCCTGCCGGAGTCCAACATGCACTGGGAACACGTCTGACCTACTGCTGGCAATGCAAACCAGACTCCTGCTCCGTTCGTACAGGGACCGGACAGCCCTTAGCAAAGAGCCCCGAACCCCATACTCCCGAAGCACCCCCCACAGAATACCACGAGGGACATGGTCGAATGCCTTCTCCAGATCCACAAAGCACATGTGGACTGGTTGGGCAAACTCCCATGAACCCTCGAGCACCCTATGAAGGGTATAGAGCTGGTTCAGTGTTCCGTGACCAGGACGAAAACTGCATTGTTCCTCCTGGATCCGAGGTTTGACTATTGGCCAAATTCTCCTCTCCAGTACCCTGGAATAAACCTTCCCTGGGAGGCTGAGAAGTGTGATTCCCCTATAATTGGAGCACACTCTCCGGTCCCCTTTCTTAAAAAGAGGGACCACCACCTCAGTCTGCCACTCCAGAGGCACTGTCCCCGACCACCACGCAATGTTGCAGAGGCATGTCAGCCAAGACAGCCCCACAACATCCAGAGATTTGAGATACTCTGGGTCAATCTCATCCACCCCCGGTGCCTTGCCACCGAGGAGCTTACAAACCACCTCAGTGACTTTGGCTTGGGTAATGGATGAGTCCACCTCTGAGTCATCAGCCTCCACCTCCTCAATGGAAGACATGACAGTGGGATTGAGGAGATCCTCAAAATATTCCTTCCACCACCCGACAATGTCCCCAGTCAAGGTCAACAGCTCCCCACCTGCACTGTAAACAGTGTTGGCAGAGTACTGCTTCCCCCTCCTGAGGCGCTGGACGGTTTGCCAGAATTTCTTCGAGGCCAACCGATAGTCCTTCTCCATGGCCTCCCCGAACTCCTCCCAGTTCCGAGTTTTTGCCTCCGCAACTGCCCGAGCTGCGGCACGCCTGGCCTGCCGATACCCGTCAGCTGCCTCAGGAGTCTCAGAGGTCAATATGGCCCGATAGGACTCCTTCTTCAGCTTGACGGCATCACTTACTTCCAGCGTCCACCACCGGGTTCAGGGATTGCCGCCACGACAGGCACCAGAGACCTTGCGGCCACAGCTCCGAACAGCTGCATCTACAATGGAGGTAGAGAACATGGTCCACTCAGACTCAATGTCCCCTGCCGCCCTCAGAAGCTTGGAGAAGCTCTCCCGGAGGTGGGAGTTAAAGACCTCCCCGGCAGAGTGCTCGGCCAGACATTCCCAGCAGACCCTCACCATACGTTTGGGCCTGCCAGGTCTGTCTGGCTTCCTCCTCCACCAGCGGATCCAACTCACCACCAGGTGGTGATCAGTTGACAGCTCAGCCCCTCTCTTCACCCGAGTGTCCAAGACATAGGGCCGGAGATCACATGAAACGACAACAAAGTTGATCATCGACCTCTGACCTAAGGTGTCCTGGTGCCACGTGCACTTATGGACACCCCTATGCTCGAACATGGTGTTCGTTATGGACAAACTGTGACTAGCACAGAAGTCCAATAACAAAACACCACTCGGATTCAGATCGGGGAGGCCGTTCCTCCCAACCACGCCCCTCCAGGTGTCACTGTCATCGCCCACATGAGCAGTGAAGTCCCCCAGTAGAACAATGGAGTCCCCAGTCTGAGCACCTCTCAGTACCTCTCCCAGGGACTCCAAGAAGGCCGGATACTCTATACTGCTATTCGCCCGTAGGCACAAACAACAGCAAGAGCCCTCTCCCCAATCTGAAGGTGCAGAGAGGCAACCCTCTCGTTCACTGGGGTAAACTCCAACACATGGTGGCTGAGCTGGGGAGCTATAAGCAAGCCCACACCAGCCTGCCGCCGCTCACCATGGGTGACTCCAGAGAAGTGGAGAGTCCAGCCCCTTTCGAGGAGCTGGGTTCCAGAGCCCAAGCTGTGCGTGGAGGTGAGCCCGACTATCTCTAGCCGGTACCGCTCAACCTCCCGCACAAGCTCAGGCTCTCCCCCCCCAGCAAAGTGACATTCCATGTCCCAACAGCTGGCCACTGTGTTCGGGGATCAGGTCGTTGAGGCCCCTGCCTTCGACTGCCGCCCAATCCACACTGCACCGGCCCCCTATGGCTACCTCTGTGGGTGATGAACCCACAGGAGGTCGGGCCCACGTCACCGCTTCAGGCTGAGCCCGGCCGGGCCCCATGGGCAAAGGCCCAGCCACCAAGCACTCGCATACGAGCCCCAACCCCGGGCCTGGCTCCAGGTTGGGGCCCCGGCTGCACCATATTGGGCGATGTCACGGTCCTTGATCGATTATTCTCCATAAACTCAACATTGTGAAATGTCAGACATATTGTCAAAATTTATTATGTCTTGGAATAATGTTGCTAACAATGCTACTGAATCTAACACCATAATATAATAATACAGTATATAATATAAGCACATGGACAGAACACAAACTCTCAAGCTGGTATTTTGACCATTGCTTGCTATAATTAGGGGGAAAAATGCATGTTTTAGGAAAAAAGCATGACTATAGTGCAGACATTTCAATAAAAAAAGTACAATTCACAAATATCACACTAAATATTTACATAACAAAAATAATAAATCAAGCAGTTCACCACAAAATGAGTCCAGCTGGTCAAACAAATTAAGCTGTTTTATTGGTTGTACTAAATCTACAGTTAATCATCTTTAAAATAAGGGGACATTTGTTAATTTTGGTGTGGTCAATCCAGTGAAATAAGAAGCAATTTTTAATGTAACAGAACATCAAGTTTGGAGAAAATCAGCTGTAAAAACTTTGTGATGTGCAAACTGAAATTAATGCATAGCTCGCATGCATTTGTGTCAGAGTGCAGGCATTTACAGATGTATGTGCAGAGGAGAGTGGGATGCAAACTGTAGACAAAGCCAAATCATAAGACAGGAAGCATGGTCAGGAAACAAGTGAGGGTTGGTCGATCAGCAAACAGAACAGTAGAGGCAAGACAGATCACATAAACGGAGAGAGTAAGCAACGGTCAGAATAACAAGAGGCAGACAAAGAATGAAAGGCTTGGCGTGAACTGGAGAAACACAGAACAATACTTCACATAGCAGTACAGTGAGTGAGAAGCTTAAATAGTGTGACTATTAGTGGGATGAGTGGCAGCTGTCATCAATAGGCTGGTGACGGGGTGCTGTGGTTCTTGGGAGTTGTAGTTCAAAGAGTCCATATTTGTAGTTTGATTGTTCTCAACGGGTTTACTGACAATTTGGCCAACAAAACCATGTTTATTGGATGTTTTATGGTATAATATTTTAGTGACAGATTAAATAACATATTACAGCAAAATTAGAAAAATGATGTGGATCTTAGTTTGTATGCATTTCCTGTATGGGTTTCCTCCGGATGCTCTGGTTTCCTCCCACAGTCCAAAGACATGCTGATTAGGTCAACTAGCGACTCTAAATAACCCATATATGTGAATGTGTGTGAATAGTTGTTCGTCTCTGTGTTTGCCCTGTGACAGGTTGGTGACTTGTCCAGGGTGAACCCCACCTCTCACCCGGAGTCAGCTGGGATTGGCTCCAGCTTTCCCTGCAACACTGATAGATAAGTGATGTAGATATGGATGGATGGATGGATGGATGGATGGAAGGATATATGGATCGTTTTTTTGATGTACTCAAATCATTATATCTCAGAATGAACTTTTCTGGCACTGGATTCAATTCATTGTGACACTCCCGATACATTTAACACTGATGTATCACTAACTGGTTAACTTTAATTAGCTAGATAAAAGAACTTGGTAACAGTGAATACAATTTCAACAACAAGGGCATGTTGATCGGCTCACGTTTTGTCAGGTAGCTAACCGGAGAATAAATAAAATATCTTAGCTGTACAGCACCACCCTTAAATCTATCAATCTTCTTCTTCGGAAATCATTTTGCTTGCTTGGCTCTGTAACTATAATAATCTACTAGGCTCCTGGGAGGAGAATTTGCTTTTGCCTTGGAGGGGCTTTAAAAGATATTTCAGGAGTCATGATACGATTTGTAGTGTTAGAATATTCAGAATTCCAAAATTATATTAATGATTGAATCATTAACCTTTGTTTTCACTATCTTATGCACACAATATAATTTGAAAATAAGTCTCAAAAAAGGGGCGGCACGGTGGTGTAGTGGTTAGCGCTGTCACCTCACAGCAAGAAGGTCCTGGGTTCGAGCCCCGGGGCCGGCGAGGGCCTTTCTGTGTGGAGTTTGCATGTTCTCCCCGTGTCCACGTGGGTTTCCTCCGGGTGCTCCGGTTTCCCCCACAGTCCAAAGACATGCAGGTTAGGTTAACTGGTGACTCTAAATTGACCGTAGGTGTGAATGTGAGTGTGAATGGTTGTCTGTGTCTATGTGTCAGCCCTGTGATGACCTGGCGACTTGTCCAGGGTGTACCCCGCCTTTCGCCCGTAGTCAGCTGGGATAGGCTCCAGCTTGCCTGCGACCCTGTAGAAGGATAAAGCGGCTAGAGATAATGAGATGAGTTCATTATCTCTAGCCGCTTTATCCTTCTACAGGGTCGCAGGCAAGCTGGAGCCTATCCCAGCTGACTACGGGCGAAAGGCGGGGTACACCCTGGACAAGTCGCCAGGTCATCACAGGGCTGACACATAGACACAGACAACCATTCACACCTACAGTCAATTTTAGAGTCACCAGTTAACCTAACCTTCATGTCTTTGGACTGTGGGGGAAACCGGAGCACCCGGAGGAAACCCACGCGGACAACATGCAAACTCCACACAGAAAGGCCCTCGCCGGCCCCAGGGCTCGAACCCAGGACCTTCTTGCTGTGAGGCGACAGCGCTAACCACTACACCACCGTGCCACCGAGATGAGGCTCAAAAGAAAAATATTTATTTTGTTGAGAGGATGGATGGTTGTCATCAGTCGTTAATCAAAACAATGTAGAAATAACATTTCCTGGATTTTGCTTTTGTATGTTTGTTGTTTAAAAAGCTGGGAGCCCTGTATTTAATTCAGCTCTGTAATGTAGCTTATTGTGTGTACTGCTTCTGTAAATTATATATACAGAACCAGTCAAATGTTTGGACACACCTACTCATACATAGGTTTTTCTGTATTTTTCTCACATCAAAACTATGAAATAACATATGGAAGTGGCCCTCATCCAATCCTGGTGTGGCATGGTGGTGTAGTGGTTAACGCTGTCACCTGACAGCAAGAAGGTCCTGGGTTTGAGCCCCGTGGCCGGCGAGGGCCTTTCTGTGTGGAGTTTGCATGTTCTCCCCATGTCTGCATGGGTTTACTCCGGGTGCTCCGGTTTCCCCCACAGTCCAAAGACATGCAGGTTAGGCTAATTGGTGGCTCTAAATTGACCGTGAGTGTGAATGGTTGTTTGTCACAGCCCTGCGATAACCTGGTGACTTATCCAGGGTGTACCCCACCTCTCACCCATAGTCAGCTGGGATAGGCTCCAGCTTGCCTGCGACCCTGTAGAACAGGATGGGTGGCTGCAGGTAATGGATGGATGGATATGGATATATATATATATAAGAGAGAGGATATTACATGGTGGCATGAAGATATGAAGTTTATCTTTGAGTGGTGAATGTATATATAAATGAGTGATATATTTTTCAACATAAGAAGACAAATTTCATATCTTCACACCACCGTGTAATGTTCTTTATATGATATGAGCACATCCCAAAAAAAAAACCCCGTATGTTAATCAAAAGAATTTTAATTTTGAACCATTTCACCATTTTGACAATGCATGTCTAATTAGTGAGAAAACACTGGGAGTGACATCATCGGAGTGAAATATCAGGAAATGTCACTCAGATCCATGACATATTTTCATATAAAAATGCAAGTTTTTCAACACAAGAATATAAATTTCAAGCCAATGTGTGATTTTTCTTTTTATTATATAGACACATTCACAAACAAAAAGTACCCACATTTATCAAAACAATTCATCGATTTCCTCACGAGACATATATATATATATATATATATATATATATATATATATATATATATATATACAGTGGTGCTTGAAAGTTTGTGAACCCTTTAGAATCTTCTATATTTCTGCATAAATATGACCTAAAACATCATCAGATTTTCACACAAGTCCTAAAAATAGATAAAGAGAACCCAGTTAAACAAATGAAACAAAAATATTATACTCTGTCATTTATTTATTGAGGAAACTGATCCAATATTACATATCTGTGAGTGGCAAAAGTATGTGAACCTCTAGGATTAGCAGTTAATTTGAAGGTGAAATTAGAGTCAGGTGTTTTCAATCAATGGGATGTCAATCAGGTGTGAGTGGGGACGCTGTTTTATTTAAAGAACAGGGATCTATCAAAGTCTGATCTTCACAACACGTTTGTGGAAGTGTATCATGGCACGAACAAAGGAGATTTCTGAGGACCTCAGAAAAAGCGTTGTTGATGCTCATCAGGCTGGAAAAGGTTACAAAACCATCTCTAAAGAGTTTGGACTCCACCAATCCACAGTCAGACAGATTGTGTACAAATGGAGGAAATTCAAGACCATTGTTATCCTCCCCTGGAGTGGTCGACCAGCAAAGATCACTCCAAGAGCAAGGCGTGTAATAGTTGGCGAGGTCACAAAGGACCCCAGGGTAACTTCTAAGCAACTGAAGGCCTCTCTCACATTGGCTAATGTTAATGTTCATGAGTCCACCATCAGGAGAACACTGAACAACAATGGTGTGCATGGCAGGGTTGCAAGGAGAAAGCCACCGCTCTCCAAAAAGAACATTGCTGCTCCTCTGCTGTTTGCGAAAGATCACGTGGAAGAGCCAGAAGGCTATTGGAAAAATGTTTCGTGGACGGATGAGACCAAATTAGAACTTTTTGGTTTAAATGAGAAGCATTATGTTTGGAGAAAGGAAAACACTGCATTCCAGCATAAGAACCTTATCCCATCTGTGAAACATGGTGGTGGTAGTATCATGGTTTGGGCCTGTTTTGCTGCATCTGGGCCAGGATGGCTTGCCATCATTGCTGGAACAATGAATTCTGAATTATACCAGTGAAATCTAAAGGAAAATGTCAGGACATCTGTTCATGAACTGAATCTCAAGAGAAGGTGGATCATGCAGCAAGACAATGACCCTAAGCACACAAGTCATTCTACCAAAGAATAGTTAAAGAAGAATAAAGTTAATGTTTTGGAATGGCCAAGTAAAAGTCCTGACCTTAATCCAATCGAAATGTTGTGGAAGGACCTGAAGCGAGCAGTTCATGTGAGGAAACCCACCGACATCCCAGAGTTGAAGCTGTTCTGTATGGAGGAATGGGCTAAAATTCCTCCAAGCCGGTGTGCAGGACTGATCAACAGTTACCAGAAATGTTTAGTTGCAGTTATTGCTGCACAAGGGGGTCACACCAGATACTGAAAGCTAAGGTTCACATACTTTTGCCACTCACAGATATGTAATATTTAATCATTTTCCTCAATAAATAAATAACCAAGTATAATATTTTTGTCTCATTTGTTTAACGGGGTTCTCTTTATCTACTTTTAGGACTTGTGTGAAAATCTGATGATGTTTTAGGTCATGCAAACTCCACACAGAAAGGCCCTCGCCGGCCCCGGGGCTCAAACCCAGGACCTTCCTGCTGTGAGGCGACAGCACTAACCATTACACCACCGTGCCACCCACTCATGTTCATATATATATATATATATATATACACAGTGCTCAGCGTAAATGAGTCCACCCCCTTTGAAAAGTAACATTTTAAACAATATCTCAATGAACACAAACAATTTCCAAAATGTTGACAAGACAAAGTTTAATATAACATCTGTTTAAATTATAACGTGAAAGTAAGGTTAATAATATAACTTAGACATTTTTATATAATAATATAACTTAGACATAACTTACACATTTTTTCAGTTTTACTCAAATTACGGTGGTGCAAAAATGAGTACACCCCACAACAAAAACTACTACATCTAGTACTTTGTATGGCCTCCATGATTTTTAATGACAGCACCAAGTCTTCTAGGCATGGAATGAACAAGTTGGCGACATTTTGCAACATCAATCTTTTTCCATTCTTCAACAATGATCTCTTTTAGTGACTGGATGCTGGATGGAGAGTGATGCTCAACTTGTCTCTTCAGAATTCCCCATAGGTGTTCGATTGGGTTCAGATCCGGAGACATACTTGGCCACTGAATCACTTTCACCCTGTTCTTCTTCAGAAATCCAACAGTGGCCTTAGATGTGTGTTTAGACATGTTGGAAAAGTGCACAACGACCAAGGGCACGGAGTGATGGTAGCATCTTCTCTTTCAGTACAGAGCAATACATCTGTGAATTCATGATGCCATCAGTGAAATGCAGCTCCCTGACACCAGCAGCAGTCATGCAGCCCCACATAAGGACACTGCTACCACCATGTTTCACTGTAGGCACCATGCATTTTTCTTTGTATTCCTCACCTTTGCGACGCCATACAGTTTTGAAGCCATCAGTTCCAAAAACATTTATCTTGGTCTCATCACTCCAGAGTATAGAGTCCCAGTGGTCTTCATCTTTGTCAGCATGGGCCCTGGCAAACTCGAGGTGGGCTTTTTTGTGCCTGGGCTTTAGGAGAGGCTTCTTTCATGGACGGCATCCATGCATGCCATTCCTCTGCAGTGTATGCCGTATTCTGTCATGGGAAATAGTCACCCCAGTTTGTCTTTTGACTTCTTTAGATAACTGCAGTGAACTTGCATACTGATTGTCTTCAACCCTTCTCATCAGAAGATGCTCTTGTCGAGGTGTTAACTTCCATGGACGACCTGGACGTCTCTGTGAGATGGTTGCAGTTCCATCTTTCTTAAATTTTTGTACCACTTTTGCTACACTATTCTGACTGATAAATAAAGCTTTGCTGATCTTCTTGTAGCCTTCACCTTTGTGGTGTAAAGAAATTATTTTCTTTGGGGAATTCTGAAGAGACAAGTTGAGCATCACTCTCCATCCAGCATCCAGTCACTAAAAGAGGTCATTGTTGAAGAATGGAAAAAGATTGATGTTGCAAAATGTTGCCAACTTGTTCATTCCATGCCTAAAAGACTTGGTGCTGTCATTAAAAATCATGGAGGCCATACAAAGTACTAGATGTAGTAGTTTTTGTTGTGGGGTGTACTCATTTTTGCACCACCCTAATTTGAGTAAAACTGAAAAAATGTGTAATCTCATCTCATCTCATTATCTCTAGCCGCTTTATCCTTCTACAGGGTCACTGGCAAGCTGGAGCCTATCCCAGCTGACTACAGGCGAAAGGCGGGGTACACCCTGGACAAGTCGCCAGGTCATCACAGGGCTGACACAGACACAGACAACCATTCACACTCACATCTACGGTCAATTTAGAGTCACCAGTTAACCTAACCTGGGGGAAACCGGAGCACCCAGAGGAAACCCATGCGGACACGGGGAGAACATGCAAACTCCGCACAGAAAGGCCCTCGCTGGCCATGGGGCTCGAACCCGGACCTTCTTGCTGTGAGGCGACAGCGCTAATCACTACACCACCGTGCCGCCCGTATATATATATATATATATATATATATATATATATATATATATAGTGTGTATGTACAGTATGGTGCAAAAGTCTTTGGCACCCTTTTTTCATACAAACTTTGTTATAGAGTTCTATTTTATGATTTCTACATTATGGAATCAGTATGAAAACATTTTAGAGTCCAAACATCAAACATTTGTTTTTTTCCAGCACAAAATTAAATGTTACAGAAAAAAAAAAAGTTTGTATCTGAGCAGCATGTTACATGAGACAGCACTTTTCAGATTAAAAAAGAAAACATAATGAAGGCTGCTGGGTTTTGGTGCAAAATGAAGCGAGTGTGACAGTCAAAGTGTCCAGAAGAACTGTGGCTGGTTCTGTAAGATGCTCAGTAAAACCTACAGCTCATTTCCTTATCAAACTGCACTCACTGTATCTGAGACTACTATTTATTTAAAGCAAAGGGTCGTCTCACACCAAATATTGACTTTGTTTCATTTATTATGGCTTACTGCTGTTTATAGTATTTATTTTTAAATGTTAAAACATTCATTTCATTTTTGTTTTATAGCATTTCTTTACATGTGCATATATATATATATATATATATATATATATATATATATATATATATATATATATATATATATATATATGGGTCTGTCTCAGAAACTGGGTGCTGTGGGGGTACCCCACTAAATATACTCACAGTCAATAAACTATATGGTTTTGAATGGTGATGTTGGTTTTAATTTGAAATAAAATGATGAAAGAAATAATACAGATAAAACTAAATCTTTGATGTGAATACTCTATTCAGAATTTGGCAAAAATTCAGCAAATTTGTGGAAAGATGGCGGCTTGATCTGGGACATGATAAATGGTTGACTACATCGCATTCCCTTAAAAAGGTTGTAGTCCACTGAAAAGTCTACAGTTATCACTAATTGTATTTTAAGTTGTAACTTTATCCACCTAAGGATTGGTGCGCTCACAGAATAATCATAACCGTAATAAAACATCATGCAAAATATTTGATCACCGTTGTAACTCCATTTTCTGCAGACCCAAAACCAATACGATCGTGTGTTTTGATCTAAACCGAAAGCCTCAGGGTCGAGGTCACTACCTCACCAAAAGTAGTAACTCAAAATCACTACGCCATATAAACATTTAGTAATAAATCTGCGATTTTGTTTTTTAAAACGAAAGCTGAAAGTTAGGTATAGAATATGTTTCTTACAGAATATGTTACGATGGTAGCTGGTCTTGTATGAATTTCTGAGCTATAAAATAAGTTGTGGTCTATTTTTTACCGTAGCGTGTTATTTGTGTGCGGGGAAGGACACACATTAACAATTTGCATGTGTAGAATGGAATTTTCCACTCCAACAGTTAGAAGTTGATCGTGCTTCCGTTTGCGGTCTTTCTGTTACGCGGGTGATCTGTTCGGACATTATCGCTGAAAAGGTGAGTTTTGACAGTTTTATTTTGTTTTAGTCTTGCAGTATAAGGCAATAGAATGTTTCTTTTTCATCTTACTTTCATATTTTGTAGTGTTTGTGTATTTTTGGCCAATATTTTGCAACCATGGTTAATTTAGATCGAACTTTTGATAGAATCTCCGGCCAGTCATTTTGCCCCGCCCCCGCTCCGTCCGGTGCAGTAGTGATGTCCCGTTGCTCGCGCGCCGCAGCAGAGACCCGCGCGACCTTCAGCCGGTACAGTCGCTGTTCTTTTACCGCTGCCGTTTTTCTCATCTTTCTGGTGTGTTCTTGATTTTTCCATTGTGTCCTATTTCGCCATATCAAATACCCAAAATGTATCATATTATTCATATTTAAGTGAATAATCAATTCAGTCATCATAACTTGCCATTTTTAACCCAAGCAACCAAAAAGAGGAAATTTATTCAATATTTTCACTCATCTGTGAAGGAGGGGCTTTAATTCATCATGTAGTTCTTTTATATGTAAATCAATTTTACAAAAGCATTTGAATTGTAATAAAAAAAATTTTCCACAGTGGAGGCCAGATAAAGCAAGATGCTATCTTTATTCTTATTAAACATGACAAAAGAAACATTGAGTGCTAGGTAAATGCAAAAAAAAAAAAGTAAAATTAGAAAATTTATTTTTTGACCATAATGTCCCAAATGAGAGACCAGTTTCTGAGACGAACCCATTATGGTTAGCACTGTCACCTCACAGCAAGAAGGTCCTGGGTTCGAGCAGCCAACGAGGGCCTTTCTGTGTGGAGTTTGCATGTTGTCCACGTGGGTTTCTTCTGGGTGCTCCGGTTTCCCCCAAAGACATGCAGGTTAGGCTAATTGGTGGCTCTAAATTGACCGTAGGTGTGAATGGTTGTGTCAGCCCTGCGATAACCTGGCGACTTGTCCAGGGTGTACCCCGCCTCTCGCCTATAGTCAGTTGGGATAGGCTCCAGCTTGCCTGCGACCCTGTAGAACAGGATAAGCAGCTAAGGAGGATGGATGGATGTGTGTGTGTGTGTGTGTGTGTGTGTATATATATATATATATATATATATATATATATATATATATATATATATATATACCAGTCTATGTATTTGGTCTGTATGTGTAATATGTAGTTCTGTATGTGATGGTACTTTTTTCTGCCTTAAATGTCATTCAGTGAAAAACATCAGCAGGAAGGAACAACTGAAACTGCACTGTAGCTAAAGTTCAGAGCCTAATTAAATGGTGTGTGGTAAATAAACACATCTCATTATTGTGTTGATATGCAGAGTCACTAAATTGGTGACCAAATTGAGGATAATAACTGGGTGTCTGTGCTCTGTCTTAATGAGTTTCATAATTACAATGCTGCTATGCCCATCTTATACTTAACAACTGTGTTGCAACGGCTTGCTGGAAAAATAACAAAAGGTCTGACTAGAATGTTTCTAATTGTAGTACTGTATAAAAAAAATACACAATAGTTCTGCACAGTTTCTGGAAATCCAGAAGACTTTTGTTACTGGAATCTGCTAATACCATGGTTCTACTTCTTAATACGCCACCTAGTTTCTAGCAAAATAAATTGGTGTCCGTCATTTCTGGCCCTTTGAGGACACCTGGTGGTGATGCAGTTATAATCCTCATGCTTTGCAACGTGGTGACCATTTTGCACTCGGATCACATCATGCAGTTAGAGAGTAATTGCATTAACAGCACCTCGAACAAATAAGCATGAGTGTTTTTTGTGCAATCTGCATTCAACTATGACCTCTGAAATGAGGCCTATGCCATTCTCTCAAACATATTGATGCTAATATTGACAGTCGTCATAATCAATCCAATGTGTATCCAGTACTTTTAGAATAAGGTTTTTTGGTTTTTTGATATGGCATAATTTCAACCAAGGAATTAGATGTTGGCGTTTGAGACGAGCATGGTCTGTTTGACATTGTTCATGTTCACACAGTCCTGAAGATTTTTGAGAAAAGTTATCATATTTGAGCAACTGTTAAAGTCAAAAGGCTGACGATGCCTCAGCTGGTACACTGGAGCCACTGTCAGCTCTCCTGAAGACCACATTTCTCAGAGTCTGACCTGGAGGGAGACAGCAGAACTGGGAGAAAAAGAACAGGCGAATTACCATCTCCACCTGAGCCCCATAACGTTCCTTATTTACAACAGATTTTGCTTGAAGCCTTGTCTTTTTTTTAAACCTTTTTATTGAATACACGCACACATGCGCACACATAATACAGCATTAGTCAAATCACAAGGGACACAGTGAAGTGCCGACAGTTTCAAGTACTACCAAAAGTGTTAAGCAGTGGTGCTGACGTGTGGTGAAAGCATATCTTTGCCCTTGGTTGACAGCAGGGGTGGCCTTCTAGGCTTGTTTGGTCTTCATTGTATGGAAGGGAATGCATTCTTAGGAAAAAGGAAACTGTTGAAGGAAAACAGGGATTGAGCAACAAAACGTCCAAAACAAGGGGTTTAGTATTTGGAATGAAAGGTGGGGGGATAGCAGTATAATAGTGTAACGGTATATCTTGGAAAGGAAATCTACAATCGTTTCATTGTCAATGTTGTGCGACAGATATCACAATAACTTAACCAGCCAGAAGGTTACATTATACATTCATGGTTCTACTAATGATTGGAATACCATCAGGCCTGGAATGTTTTGTAAGGAATTCCCATTTGCTTGTTTCCTTGGTGAGTACGAAGAGCAAAGCCATCACCCCATGATTTCACTTGGGTAGCTTACAAAACATCCCCACTACATCACATCTGACCTCTCATCCACTCATAAAACCACGGTTACAACCTTCTCCTGTGCTTCCTTTCTGACTTTTTTTTTAAAAGCTTAAAATATCGATACTGTTCTTCATTGAAGATAAGAAATGCCCAGAGTGCTAATACTGGTCACTATTCAGGATAAGAGTCACTCAACATTCTGATACTGCTCTCTCTTGAGCATGAAAATCACTCACTCACTCACTCTAGAGCACATGGGCTGCAAAATTAAATTAATTCTGTAACGTCTGCCAAAACAGACAGTTGATATTCATGTTGCTGCTTCACAAACGTCTGCAAGTCACAATGATATTAATGCTGCCTAGGAGCTAGCCATGATTAGCGTTTAATAAAAGAAGGTGCTCTCGACCTGCATTGCAGATTGGATCGATCATGCACCAAAGCATCCTGACCCAAAGTATTTTTCCTGCACGGTGGTGTTCTCTGTTAGCTGATCTACGTTCTCATGAATTTGCTGTGGCACAGGACTGCTACAAGATATGTAACACATACACTCCCTGACAGCATTGGGCCAATAGGTAGGCAGGTCATCTTAATTCATCTTAATATGAGCACCCGTCCACTTCCAGAGCATGCTTGGCCAACCTTGATTTGGCTTGCAATTGTGGTGGGTGATGTAAAACACTCTGCACTTTCAAGGTATAGTGTCCTGGAAGTGTGGTCATGTTTAGATCTGATATGAATATCAGAGACATTTCCATGATCATTAGCGGAAAAAACATTCAACTGAACAAAGTACTGAAATAAATAGACGGTAGACAAGATGCCTAAGGGTATCCTGCAGCTTCAAAATATCTGGTTTGTATTTCAGACAGAAAGAGACAATGATCTGGTGCCTCCTGGGTCTGTGCCCTAAAGACCTTATCAAGTACTACTGGCAGGTGACACACTGCTTTCATCAGGCTTTGGGCAATGGCGTTTGGACCAGCCAATTTATTTTCTCATCTGCATGAACAATCCAAGTAACCTACTACAAATCACTGTTGCCTTCCACTGCTTTGTTAGGATTGCCTTTAGGATTTTGTACCCACTGCACATTCATTTATGTGTATCTAATTAGGAGTCAGGAGCAACTGGATTCAACCCACATTCACCATTAGCATCATACATTTACAAACCACTGTGCCCTCTCTTTCAGTTTCACTCCAGTCACCTTAATATCAGCCTGCAGCACAAATTACTCTGCACCTGCAGTACCTGTGCTCCAATACGCTGACACAAACAGTAGGGTTGAAGCAGCATAGTGGAGACCTTTTATAGCGGTCACAAGGAGACAACTTTGCTATTTGTAGTCAGCATGGAAAGGAGCAAATGAGAATACTTCACCGGTTCCTTAGGAAAATGCCCTGGCGGTCTGGAAAAAAGGAAGTAGGTGTGGCTTGAAATGTGCTCCAAGAATAAAAAAGTACTCTACTTGATCAATCAAACTCCCAGATGAAAATAAGACAAACAAATGGTGACTGTGTTGAACATTTCAAGGTGTGAATAGTGAAAAGGGGGTTAATAGTGACTATTGTTGAAACAAGAAATAAATTACTAAGCTTAGTCACCCAAATATATATATTTGTCCTTTTCCAAAATTCAAAAAGTAAAAGGAAACCTCTTTGAACTCTAAAATTTGAAGCCCTTTTTGTAAACTCAGCTGACACCCTTTTCTCCTCTTCATGCAAAACGATGAGAAAACCGTCTGAACATTAAAACCAGTAACATTGAAGAACCACTTAGCATAAATAGACATTCTTTAGGAAAGACAAGATCTCACAAAAATGCTACAGTAAAATTGTCAACATAGTCCAGTGTGAGTCCAGAACAAATGTTCACAGTTCACAGTTTTTAAGACAGATTTGTGAAAGCATTTTGCTCACAAAGAGTTTTTCATTCATAACAAAGATCATCTCTGTGATCTTAAAAGTACCATAAACACATTACAGTGAATAATCTTTTTTATATCGTTTGAGCGTAAACCATTTGGAGCCAAACATTATAATATCTCTTAAACTTCAAGTCACAGAAAACTATACCTTAAATAACTTTAAAAACTAATTCAACAGCTTACCATCTAAACATACTTAAAAATATACTATTGTTAAATTAATATAATTCTCACAAGCTCCTTTGGTAAGCCAAATACAATAAAACACAGCACACAAAGTGCTGAACAGCGACAAAATACTGATCTTTAAATATGTTTTCATATAGCTCACTTATATTATTTTGGACAACAGTTCAAAATACACATTTAAAAGAGTTTCTTTTTAAATAGCAAACAGTACAACAGGTATAAAAGCACATAGTTGGCAATATTGTAAACCACTGATGAAAAATTACTCTTCCTCCATTGACTTCTCGATCTCTTTCAGCCTTCGCACAAACTCTTGAGCTTCTCGGTCTCCTGTCCTTGCCTCTAGCATCTTCATGATTGGTTTCTCTGGATCAGTAAAACAGATTCAGTCATCGAGTTGAACATACACAATAATTGAAAATTCATAGAAATCAAATGAGATGTTCTTAGATTTAACCATAAATAAATTGATAGAACTTCGCCGATTCTGTCTTAAGCCCTATTCGGATTGGATTAGTTTACTAGGGGGATGTAGGTGATGCATTTTTTTACACGTCTCCTCAGTGATAAAAATCTCACATTATCAGAATCCGAACGCAGGAGGAGTGAGTTTCTAGCAGGTTGTATTTTCTACAATAAATACAATAAAACAATGAACATCTATATTTTTGTTTTGTGACTTGAAAAATGTTTAATGTTTGTGGGAGAGGCATTAATACACATGCTGCAAGTCTGAATAAGGCAAGTAGCAGCAGTCAAACATCTTTTCCAATGGAAGATGACATATGCATAAAAATGATGGACATAATATGTACAGTACCAGTCAAAAGTTTGGACACACCTTCTAATTCAATGGTACTTCAACATTTTTTTAAATGAATTAAAAGACACTTCATGTCTGAAAGTAATGATGGATGTCATTTCTCTTTACTTAGTTGAGCGGCTCTTGACATAATACTGTATGGATTATTACAGTTGTGGTGTTGAACAGGGCTATTTACTGTATTTTTATTCTTTACTATTTACTGTTTGATCTCAAATGCATTAATAAGGAAAGAAACTCGTCCACTAATTAAACTTTTTTCAATTGAAAAGCATTCCATGAAGCTGGTTAAGATAATGCCAGCAGTGTGCAAAGCATCATCAAGCGAAATGTTGGCTGCTCCAAAGAATCTAAAATCTCATTTCATCTCATTATCTCTAGCCGCTTTATCCTGTTCTACAGGGTCGCAGGCAAGCTGGAGCCTATCCCAGCTGACTACGGGCGAAAGGTGGGGTACACCCTGGACAAGTCGCCAGGTCATCACAGGGCTGACACATAGACACAGACAACCATTCACACTCACATTCACACCTACGGTCAATTTAGAGTCGCCAGTTAACCTAACCTGCATGTCTTTGGACTGTGGGGGAAACCGGAGCACCCAGAGGAAACCCACGTGGACACGGGGAGAACATGCAAACTCCACACAGAAAGGCCCTCGCCGGCCACGGGGCTCAAACCCGGACCTTCTTGCTGTGAGGCGACAGCGCTAACCACTACACCACCGTGCCACCCCAGAATCTAAAATATGAAACATATTTTGTTTTTCAACACTTTTTTGTTTACCACATAATTCCATATCTGTTCTATGTGTTATTTCATAGTTTTGATGTCTTCAGTATTGTTCTACAATGTATAAAATACAAAATACAGAAAAAAGCCTATGAATGAGTAGGGGTGTACAAACTTTTGACTGATATGGTATATCCAGACTAAAATGACCAGACTAGGGAAAAACATTAGGTAAATCAGCCTGCAATCTTCTCTGAAGACGACAGAGAAAAACACCAACATGGCCAATCCAGACCCAAATAAAATCATAGTGGTAATTACCCCAGAACCCCATGTAAATATAAAACCATCCAGATAGGGCTTTAGTGTTGGCTTTTTTATTCTCATGCATCTTCTCAGAGTGGAAGGGATAGCATACCACTTGGTTTCTGACGGAACAGGTGTAGGATAAAAGGCTGCAGAGTTTTCCCTGCAGCAGTGGCATTGGGTCGGCCTGGCCAACAGAAGTCACTCAGGGGGGCCACTGCTTCTCCAGCGAAATCATTGGTTGATAACCAGTCATAATCCATCACAGTGAAGGTGAGGCAAGCACACCTGTGTCTGTACTGCTCAGGACTTACATGACTGTGAAGACAGAATCAAGATGAGCGAATGTTCCTGTGGAAGTGGATAGTTCTCCACTACCTTGTATACTACCAGTCCTACTTACAAGTAGAAGAGCTCATCAAAAACTGGGTGCAGAGTTTTGAGCTTCACTTGTGTGCGTTGACTCCTGGAGTTAGGGAAGAGGTGGTGAGGACAAAGCTCCACTATGACGAATGGATCACTTAGACCTGAAAGAGCAAAAAAAAAAAAGGGGGTGGGGAACATGATGATACAACCACAAACCAGACAACTGGTTTATCAATCCAAACTATACTTTCCTCTGGTGCTAACTGTATGATCTTGTAATCCCTAGGACTAGAACATGTGCCATTTACATTGCAGATTACAAGTAAATGTCTGAGGTTGGATTTAGCCATGCAGGTCAGGGTATGTTGGTGTAAAGGTCAGTCCAAGCACAAGCTCACCATTAGCATCCAGGGCAATGAGATCAGCTGCATGTAGTATCTCCACAGTGAGTCTTTGTTCAGGAGCATCATAGTAACATTTAACACTAATACGCCCAAATCGACTGTGCTTCAAGATTCTCTGAAAAGTAAATACATTGTAGTAATGAACGACAGATCTTATCTGACAATATATAAATATTGACTTGTTTAGGTGTACAACTAACTAGATATCACGCAAACTACTGTATATCTGTTGATAAAACAAACAACTGAGAATGTATTCATTGTGTTCAAGCTGGTACAAAAGGCTTTCTACCGAAGAGGAAATAATCATGAGAGGAAGGAAACTTTGTGATGATCCAGTTTCTAATCAACACCTTTTCTCTCTGCAGGATGGGTGACAAAGCCCAGCAGAGCTAGAGCCTACCTGCTGGGATATCTTCTCCAAGAAGTACTGCTCGATCAGTTCAAAGGAGGTGCACTTGTTCAGTCGCAGTTCTTCTTCCAGGACCTGCAATGGTAAAGGGGTTTAGTCACTCGCAAGTTAGCACCCCCTTGTCATTAAAGTTCAAACAGAGAAACTAGTTTTTGTACCTTGTAGTCCCCAGATTTGAGGTCCTCTAATAGCAGCCCATCACTGCTGGCATGGAAGAACCGCACTAAGGTCTAAAGGAAAACACCAAAGAATAGATAATGGGTTTTCTCCCTACTGCTGGGTTTGAAAAATCACGTGACTTTTCTTAGTGGTTTTACTGGAAGTGAAATAGCTGGTGGTCTAAACGGCTGCTGTAGTGCAAACAACTAGTGATAACTTATCAGAGTATGCTCGTAAGCTAGAAGCCACTGCTCGCTTTAGATATATTCAGAAGATTGCTGTGTGCAATGGAATCGACCCCTACAGTCTCAGAAAGAAAGATTTGTCATACAATCTCGAAAACTACCCTTCAGTCGAGTTCCCTGACACCTCAAACTATCTGGTGTTGCAGACTTTCTTTTACACCGCAAAACAGATGAAAGCATGGAAGAGTATGGAAGCTTACAACTTTTTTGTATGTGGCTGGGTAAAGGACCTCAATATCAAGTCGCTGCTGAATGAATCCTGTATTGTTTTTGCCCGTGTAAGTATGTTTTTTTAAGCTTTTCATTCGCATCTTTACAACGAAGCGCTGCAAGTTGAAAGTGTAAACAAACAGCAGTTTGCTTGATTCTCACTTGTGTTCGCTCTTATCTCTCAGGTAAATAATTCACAAAGATCATCAGAAACCCCTTTAAAGACCTGGATCTTAGTTAAACAAGACGGAGAAGTGATCACGGCACATTGTAACTGTATGGCTGGGTAAGAATTTTGTCGTGACCTTCATGCATATGGACTTTGTGAGGAGTAAACAAAGAAACAGCTGGGGACTTTAGCGCTTTGTGACTAAAAAAAGTACCGTAAAATAATGACACATAGCAAGACAAGTACTTGGAAAACACTAAAGACATAGCTGAGAGGGAGATACAAACCTTTCATGAAGTGATTGCTGCAAACTCGAGCATGCTTCGACTCAGCTCCAATCGATTTCAGCAAGAGGATCAAAAGCCACCTTTCTCGACATCTTTTTGTGAAATCCTGTGTTCGTTCACCCTTTTTTATTAGTTCATGGGGAACCCTGAAGAAACTTTTATCAGTTTCACGGTTTGATCGATTTGAACAACCTAAAACAATGCAAGTGTAAGGCATTTTTCATGCGAGCAATGCACCTTCTCCGTACAAACGCTTTGTCAACTGAGCTTTGGTCGACCACCAGCTAAATATTTGAATAACTAATAAGGCAGATGTGACATCACTTGAAACACAGCAATAGGGCCGGAGGTTTTAGTCAAGGTGTAACTGCTACTAAATACCACACCACCTCTCATTAGAATGCATTACAAACCATTCTGGTAGTACTTTCTAAACTGTCAGAAATAGGGGTACAGGAGGAATTCATTTCTGTCCCCCAAGGCACAATCTACACCAGGGGTCATCAAACTATGGCCCGCGGGCCGACTCCGGCCCGCCACCCCCCTTTGACCAGCCCCCCAGCCCCTCTGCCCCCCACCACTTGAACCGGCCCTATGAGGCAATCCCCAAAAGTGGTCATGGCCTATTTTTTTTTAAATTGCTTTTTGGCAAATAATAACAACATGTCTGCATCTTGTATTTTGTTGATTTTATCAATTAAAATTGATATTTAGTTATAAAATGAACTATTCATATTTTCCGAATTTTCGTCATATGCTCGCGATCAAGCAGTGACAGGCAGCGCACGCGCAGAGAACTGTCAGTGTTCAGGACAGCAAAATGGCTAGCGGTAAGCGAAAAGCTGACAGAGAGTGCAGAGTTTTTAAAGAACAGTGGACCACCGATTATTTTTTTGTTCAGTGTAAGGACCGTGCAGTTTGTCTTGTATGTAAAGAAAGTGTGTCGGTTTTCAAAGAATATAATCTGCGTCGTCACTACGAAACCCGCCACAAAGAGTATGCTAGTTTGCGAGGGCAAACAAGAGAAGACAGGATTCGGAGGATGAAATGCAGACTGGCTGCACAACAGAATGTATTCCTTCGCCAAACCCAGATCAACCAGGCTGCTGTCCGAGCTAGCTATAAGGTAGCTCACCTACTAGCTACCCATGGAAAGCCGTTTACTGATGGGGACTTTGTTAAAGTATGCATGCTTGCTGTGGCCGAGGAGGTGTGTCCCGACAAGAAGGATGCGCTCAACGCGGTGAGTCTCTCCGCACCTACTATGACCAGGCGAACCGAAGATTTGGGGGACAGCGTGTATGACCAGCTTGAATGAGAGAGCATCAGAATTAGAGTTTTTTGCTTTGGCCATGGATGAGAGCAATGACGTGCAGGACACAGCACAACTGCTGTGATCTATTGATCTATTGCTCATATTATTATAATTTCACTGTTTTTTTTAAATGTATTTATTTTATAGGCCTATTTATTTGACCTTTATTAAGTGCTGCACACAATTATTATTATTATTATTATTATTATTATTATTATTATTATTATTATTATTATTATCATCAACAGAACAGGCCTACCTACAATTTATAATTTCCCACTCACCTTTGCCAGTGTCAATCACCTCAACTAGGCAGATGTTTCTTACCTTGACAGCTTTGATGTTATTTTTATTAGAAAATAAATAAATGGAATATCTGTGGTATTTCAAATTAAAACAAAGTGTGAAGACTTGATTACTACTTTTGCAAACCACTAGTAAAGATAAACAAATATGTGCCAGGAATCAAGTGTTGATATAGTAGTGGGGATATAGTAGTGGGGATGGCTGTGCCAGGCTAGTAATCTCTACGACACAATGAGGCCTGCTGGTGGTCATATTTGTCTGGGTCACACAATTCTATGTTATATAGCTGACCTGACCCCGGCCCCCCATCACAGTCAGGAACGACAATGTGGCCCTCAGAGAAAAAAGTTTGGTGATCCCTGATCTACACTCATGTACCCCCTAGGGCTCATTATTGGACCTCAAGGTAACTATGTGTACCTTTTTAGGGCTAAAAAGGTACATTTGTTCCCAAGCAGTATATAAAGGGTACAAATAAGTACCTTAGAGGGTACTGCCCCAGTGACAAGCCATTGTACCCCGAAAGGTACAATAACGTACTTTATTTTCTGAGAGTGTATCAGACCTGCACACGCACTTGTAACAGCATGGGATTCCTGCTATGCTAATAGACCAACTATATGGAGCGCAGCATGTTCACCCACGCAACCTAGCAACTCATGACTTTTCATACAAATCTGTCCTGCATTTCTGCCAATTCCCGTCACTTGGAATAGTACGACTCGCACATTGTCATTCTTGTGGGTTCTCCCTTTAATAACTGGACAAGTGCTTGCCAGGATGACTGATGGGATGCCACGATGCTAAGAGTGGAAACAGTGAGTATTAAAGGAATAGTTTAGTCAATTATAAGTTAAAGGAGCAAAAATTAATGGACGCGAAAGATGCTTTGAAATGAAACCCTACACTTGAGAGCACTAAGAGGTTTTGCCACCATTTTGCTGCATGCCTCCAATCAACTGTTAGTTCAGTCTTTCTAGTTTTGATCTTGTTTTCCTGTTCCTGACCCCAACTTCCAAATTCATACTCAAGACCCAATTGGGGTAATCTGTAAATACAAATGAGTTGTGCAGCAGTACATAATTAATAATCATGTTTTTACCAGCCAAATCATTGTTTATACTCATCATACAAGTTGAAAAATTTCTTTAGCTCTATTTCTTGCCCTATCTCAACCCATAACTCAATAGGGGGATTTCATTCTATAATAAATGGACTGAAACTTTTCTATGGTTGATGCCCCCAAGCATGGAATCAGATGCATAGCTCTGTGCAGCAATTACTCATATGGATCCCCCTGTTTAGCTGGCTCATTTGAACTTCAGTGCTGAGAAGATACTCTCACAATTTTATGACTTACATTTTTTTTTGTTTATTGACAGAGTTATAGTTTATTTCTTTATTTATTTTTTATTTTTTTATCCCGATACAGAGGAGAGATCAAGGGTATATTAGGAAAAGAATGCTGGAGATGGAGTTGCCAGGTAGAAGGAAAAGAGGAAGACCAGAGATGAGATTTATGGATGTGGTGAAGGAGGACATGAGGATGGTTGGTGTGACAGAAAAAGATACAGAGGACAGGAGGAGATGGAGGGACATTATCTGCTGTGGCGACCCCTAACGGGAACAGCCGAAAGATTTTTTTTTTTTTATCCAGGCCAATTGGCCTGTCAGTTGCCAGCCTCTTATGAGGTTGTCTGCATCTATCGAGGGCACAATTTATCTACTGCCAGCTTGCTAGGCCTGTCACAGCTTCCCAGAAAAACAACCATTCACACCTAACTGCATGTCTTTGGGGGAAACTGGAGCACCCGGAGGAAACCCACACAGACACAGGGAGAACATCAAAACTCCACACAGAAAGACCCCCACCAGCCTCTGGGCTCAAACCCAGAACCTTCTTGCTGGGAGGCAACAGTGCTAACCACTGTACCACCGTTCACAGTCCAGGCCACTGAATTGTCGGCACCTGACATACGAATCAAGCGTCGTACCATAGAGCCTCAGCATGTTGCTGGTGTCCTTTGAAAATGTGTTGCCTAGTTGTTTATTTAATTTTTGCACTGACATATGTCAAAATTGGTGGCATCCAGTGAGCAGAAGAGCATATTCAGTATTACTGTTTGAATAACAGAATCTACTCTGTCCAGTGCTGTTTCATGGCTGGTCTCGATCCTGCCAGTTGTGTCTGTGAGCTGGCGAATGCTAATCCAGAGCTTTCCCTGAACACTATGGAGTCTGGAGCCAAGCAAAGCTTGCCTACCAATGCTCTGTATGGAAAAGTCACCTGGACATGGTCACAAACATCCAGTTTTGGTGCTTCAGGAAGGCTCGAACCCTGAGCTATCAGGAAGGTTCCACTGAAGGTTGTGAGCCATAGTGTGTGGCTTCAGCCCTAAAATTAGTGATTTCAAAGTTAGTGATGCCATCCATACGCTTGGAGAGAACCTTGAAGTGTTTGTAGTTTTTTTTTAGCACCGTTAACTGCAGTATGTGAGGGAGACAATTGCACATGCATGCTCCTGTCCCATCATCTGAAGCCAAGCTCTAGCATTGAGAGAACAGCTCGGCAAAGAGAATGACTTGGCAAAGATGCAATTCAGCAGCACAATGCAATGGAGGGACAGATAAAGGAAAATGAATGGACACACACTCCTATCCTGTAAACCAGAGTGAGCCACTAAACAAGGATAACAGCACTCTAGCTACCTATCTCAGACACTGTAGCGTATAAGCTAACAGGCTAAGCTAGTAACTACAGCACCATAGCTTGCAATTGACAGTCAAATGCTCTGACAGAAAATGAAATGGATCCACTCACTGCGGTGGAGAAAGAAGACAGTAAAATCCTATCTGTCACAGCTTTGGAGGACAGAAAACTGTAATACTGACTGAAATCACAAGCTGCACTTGATAGCTCTAAACTCTATATGTGGTCCACAATGGGTTTTGTTAAATAGAAGAAAGGAGTAGAAGTGTCAGGGTAAAAGGTATTTATAGCAAATACTGCGTCACTATCACTACGGCTTTTTGTCTCTGCATGGTGCACATGAGCACGAGAACATATTCAGGGGTTTAATATAAACAAAGCAACACCAGCAATAGCAATATGCCAATTTAGTTTGCCTCTCAAACCAGTACAAAAAAAATGGGCCACTTCCTAAAAAGGAGAACTAAACCAGCACAGTGCCAGTTTAAAGGGAGTAGGTCTTGCACACGGAGACCTCGGCACTGTCTACACCTTCTTGTCATCACTAACTTCTACACCGTGCAAGCGGCTTGGATTGAATAATCTCTATTTCTGCTTTATTTCAAACGATCACTAACCTCTATAGTATATTGGAACCGTGTGTAGAACTCAACCTGGACACCTCTGTTTTCTGCCACTGAGTCCAGGATCATCCTCAGCAGTAGCTCCCAGAGAGTCCAGAGAACTCTGTGAGGGCAGCAGAAAACCCACATTCATCACAACAAACAACCATGCAAGCAGTGCTCAAACACCCACACTGCATTCACTTACAACAGTCACTAATAGATTAAACACAATTCCTAAGTCTTACTGTTGTTTACAATTACTACATGCCAAAGTATTATGACATTTTTTTTTCCTTCAGGGGCTGCAATTATATGTCATGAAAGGGGTAATTACCTTGTCAGGTTCTCCTTCACCAATGAATCAGTGAGAATGTCTAAGGTGGAATCGAGGAATTTCATCAATGGAGACACGGCCTGAAAGAGTTCACAGCACAAGAGGTCACCAATGTGTGTGTTCCTGAAACTTACAGTATATTCACACACACAAATCAACCAGAGAGAGAGAAAAAAAACACATTCTACTCACATCGTCATTATTTATGGTGTCTGGAGAGAGGCTGATGTGCTGAATGTATCTCCTAAGCTCAGGAAGCATCTGCCATAGTCAACCAAAAAATAGAGAATGTCATCAAGACCTGACAAACCTCTACACCATTGATTCTCAACCACTGGGCCACAGGCCATTAGTGGGCCACGACGCGCCATCTAGTGGGCTGCAAATTTTTTTTCAAGTTGAAGCTAATTTTTACTCGTAGTCGGGTACAGTTGCTGGGTTGCATCTGACATCACATCCACCTCATTAAGCTATGGTCACACTACAGCTCACAATGCTTTGCGATGGGTTATCAAAGAAAATGAGGCATTTTGATGGCAAGATACACATGAGCTAAAAGTTGTGGTCACACAGTAGGTGAACCCTTGACTGTCATGCCTTTGCATGCTTGAGTCTGGTGCAGCTTGAGCGGCTGCACGTGTTCACGGTCCCAGCCGTTATGGGAAACACCTGACAGTGATTTGAGTGCAGATACGGAAACTTTCACAGAGGCTTTGCAAAGTATCGTCATTATCACTGTCATGTTTGTTTCTAGCCATGTTTATAATGCTGTTTAAATACAACCCCGATTCCAAAAAAGTTGGGACAAAGTACAAATTGTAAATAAAAATGGAATGCAATGATGTGGAAGTTTCAAAATTCCATATTTTATTCAGAATAGAACATAGATGACATATCAAATGTTTAAACTGAGAAAATGCATCATTTAAAGAGAAAAATTAGGTGATTTTAAATTTCATGACAACAACACATCTCAAAAAAGTTGGGACAAGGCCATGTTTACCACTGTGAGACATCCCCCTTTCTCTTTACAACAGTCTGTAAATGTCTGGGGACTGAGGAGACAAGTTGCTCAAGTTTAGGGATAGGAATGTTAACCCATTCTTGTCTAATGTAGGATTCTAGTTGCTCAACTGTCTTAGGTCTTTTTTGTCGTATCTTCCATTTTATGATGCGCCAAATGTTTTCTGTGGGTGAAAGATCTGGACTGCAGGCTGGCCAGTTCAGTACCCGGACCCTTCTTCTACGCAGCCATGATGCTGTAATTGATGCAGTATGTGGTTTGGCATTGTCATGCTGGAAAATCCAAGGTCTTCAAATGAGCCAATATTTGGCATGAAATTTCAAAATGTCTCACTTTCGACATTTGATATGTTGTCTATGTTCTATTGTGAATACAATATCAGTTTTTGAGATTTGTAAATTATTGCATTCCGTTTTTATTTACAATTTGTACTTTGTCCCAACTTTTTTGGAATCAGGTTTGTACTCTGCTTTCTATTTTGCTTTTGTAAAAAAAAAAAAACCACACACTTAGATGATGCTCTGAGCACTTATAGTAATGCATTTATGTCTGAGCACTACAGTTAACATGCTAACTTTAGGACTGCAGTTGTCATGAACAGTTTTGCACTCAAGTTTCCATCAATGAACAGTTTATAACTTCAACAAAACAGACTTCATGTTAAAACTATAATGAATTTCCTGATTACACAGTTATATTTTGTGACTCCATAGGACACTGTAATAGAAGCAAGTTATTTATAATCACGCTATCTGTCATCACCCAAATGAGGATGGGTTCCCTTTTGAGTCTGGTTTCTCTCGAGGTTTCTTCCTCATGTTGTCTGAGGGAGATTTTCCTTGCCACTGTCACCACAGGCTTACTCATTGAGGATAAATTAGGGATAAAATTAGCTCATGTTTAAAGTCTAATTCTCTGTAAAGCTGCTTTGCTACATTGTTAAAAGCACTATAAAAATAAACTTGTCTGAAATATCATGCCTGCTAATAAACAGTCTTCCTGCACTTAGATCCATCTACCGCTGTCTATCTTGTACAACCCCGATTCCAAAAAAGTTGGGACAAAGTACAAATTGTAAATAAAAACAGAATGCAATAATTTACAAGTCTCAAAAACTGATATTGTGTTCACAATAGAACATAGACAACATATCAAATGTCAAAAGTGAGACATTTTGAGATTTCATGCCAAATATTGGCTCATTTGAAATTTCATGACAGCAACACATCTCAAAAAAGTTGGGACAGGGGCAATAAGAGGCTGGAAAAGTTAAAGCTACAAAAAAGGAACAGCTGGAGGACCAAATTGCAACTCATTAGGTCAATTGGCAATAGGTCATTAATATGACTGGGTATAAAAAGAGCATCTTAGAGTGGCAGCGGCTCTCAGAAGTAAAGATGGGAAGAGGATCACCAATCCCCCTATTTCTGCCCCGACAAATAGTGGAGCAATATCAGAAAGGAGTTCAACAGTGTAAAATTGCATAGAGTTTGAACATATCATCATCTACAGTGCATAATATCATCAAAAGATTCAGAGAATCTGGAAGAATCTCTGTGCGTAAGGGTCAAGGCCGGAAAACCATACTGGGTGCCCGTGATCTTCGGGCCCTTAGACGGCACTGCATCACATACTGCATGCTTCTGTATTGGAAATCACAAAATGGGCTCAGGAATATTTTCAGAGAACATTATCTGTGAACACAATTCACCGTGCCATCCGCCGTTGCCAGCTAAAACTCTATAGTTCAAAGAAGAAGCCGTATCTAAACATGATCCAGAAGCGCAGACGTCTTCTCTGGGCCAAGGCTCATTTAAAATGGACTGTGGCAAAGTGGAAAACTGTTCTGTGGTCAGACGAATCAAAATTTGAAGTTCTTTATGGAAATCAGGGACGTCGTATCATTCGGACTAAAGAGGAGAAGGACGACCCAAGTTGTTATCGGCGCTCAGTTCAGAACCCTGCATCTCTGATGGTATGGGGTTGCATTAGTGCATGTGGCATGGGCAGCTTACACATCTGGAAAGACACCATCAATGCTGAAAGGTATATCCAGGTTCTAGAGCAACATATGCTCCCATCCAGATGACGTCTCTTTCAGGGAAGACCTTGCATTTTCCAACATGACAATGCCAAACCACATACTGCATCAATTACAGCATCATGGCTGCGTAGAAGAAGGGTCCGGGTACTGAACTGGCCAGCCTGCAGTCCAGATCTTTCACCCATAGAAAACATTTGGCGCATCATAAAACGGAAGATACGACAAAAAAGACCTAAGACAGTTGAGCAACTAGAATCCTACATTAGACAAGAATGGGTTAACATTCCTATCCCTAAACTTGAGCAACTTGTCTCCTCAGTCCCCAGACATTTACAGACTGTTGGAAAGAGAAAAGGGGATGTCTCACAGTGGTAAACATGGCCTTGTCCCAACTTTTTTGAGATGTGGTGTTGTCATGAAATTTAAAATCATCTAGTTTTTCTCTTTAAATGATACATTTTCTCAGTTTAAACATTTGATATGTCATCTATGTTCTATTCTGAATAAAATATGGAATTTTGAAACTTTCACATCATTGCATTCCGTTTTTATTTACAATTTGTACTTTGTCCCAACTTTTTTGGAATCGGGGTTGTAGTGTCCTGACCCCCAGATCTTTAACCTAGCGACATATGAAAAGTTCTTTGCCTCCATGATCTTCCAGGTTTGTCCCTGTAGAACGATGTCTGCAGCACCAGGTAGTTTGAGATGTTGGGGAACTCAATGGATGGATAATTTTTCAACTCATAGGAAAAATCCTTCTTTGTTAGTGTGTAAGGATCTAATCCCATTGAGTGGTTTCTATATCCACTTCTTTTGAGTGAACTTCTTGGTTTTAATAACTTGCTTGTTTGCTGGACACAAACATGGCAATAAGTTCTTGTGTTAATGGACCAGACTCCACTTTCGGATCTTTAATCCCTTTTTAACTGAGAATGCCCTGCATGCATGGTTTTATGTTGGCTTCTGGCACATCCATACAGTTTTAAATACAATAAAAACAATTTTAAAAACAATTAAAAACAGTTTGTTTTATTGCACTTATTTAATTCCTGGGCTCCCATCTGTAACAGGGAGTGATGTTGCATCCCATTAACACACTTTACAATGGATTATTAGATTCTAATAGAATAGATGAGCCAAAATAATTGGGGATCTTTTTTAATGAGCCCCGACTCATTACAAGTATGAATAGGTGGGCCTTAAAGCAGAAAAGTTTGAGAACCCCTGCTCTAGGCCATGGATGATGCTAGAGGTGGGCTTATATTTCTCACTGGAACATTTCAGACAGTTTTTTAGTCACTTTACTCACATTAGGGTGGATGTCCCTGTCTTGAGTTACTGCCTGTTGCCATGGCATCATATTTAGGGTCTGGCTGGTGCAATGTGAGGACATGAACTACATAGTTACTTACAGAACATATTCCAAACCACCCATTTTGACCACAAACCAGTTGTCTTCCTGCTTTACAAATAATAAATAGAAATGCTTATGTATAAATTGCATCATTATTGTGCATTATTATCTACTAGTGTCAGAATTAACTGGAAACACTTGCTGTTTGCGGCAGTGGGCCCCATGCTGATGTATTTTAGGAACATCCAACACTTCAGGTCCTTGGCACCAGCATCTCTCACATCCACTGGTAGCTGATTTGCTTTTTTATTTTTATTTTTACACACAGGCAGTGGTTGCTTTTCCTACTGTCACAGGAATGAAGTATGCATTATTTTTGATAGACATATGAACTTGTTTTATTTGTCCAAGTCATTATGAATGAAAGGCAAGTGAAACAACAACGAAGAGAGCAGAGAGAAAGAAACATCATGAGCTAGATGACAATAGCGACAGATGGGATAAAGATGCACAAGGTGAGTGACAGACCTGTTATACAGTCAGAAACACATTGCATGAGGCAAGAGGAAGGATGAAATCTGTGCATATGCAAAAGTGTTTTTCATAATTTTTAGTAAATCTTTGTTTTCTTAAACTTGTCTGGAGAGTCTGAAAAGCATCAGGAGTTAGTGCAGGGGTTAAACTGGAGTGTAGAAAGTGGGGAAATCCTACTTATTTCATGGTGGCCAAAAACAAATTAGAGTAGTTTAATATTTGGTTTTCTCAACATCGATATCATGGAAATATGATTAAATAGGCTATATACAGCTATGAAAAAAAATTAAGTGACCACTTAAAATGGCATGTATAGGCACAGTACCCTCTACCATTATTGCCCCCCTTGTAAAAATGAGTAAAAAGCATGAAAAAATCCACCTTTTGGTGAAGTTGCTTCATCTAACACTGAAAAAAATGAGAAAAATCCAAACTTTAATTGAAAAATTTATTCAGAGGAAAACAAATCCCTCATGAAGAAATAATTATTTTCAACAAAAACACATGTGCCACTATTATTGGCACCCCTGGAAATGATAGTGAACACAATGTAACTGAAGCATGTTTCCCATTTATATTGTACATGTTTGAGTTGATTGGAGTGTGTAGGAACTTTCAAGCTGTAATCCATGACTTCCTGATTAACTGGGGAACAGAGAGGTGACAGAGAGGCCAAATTCCTGTAGTCATCCATCAACGTCAGAAAGATCAGAGAACACATAAACCAAACGAGGGAGAAGTGTGTTGATCTTCATAAGTCAGGGAATGGTTAGAAAAAATAGCTACTCACCTGAAAATGTCCATTTCTACTGTTAGGGCAATAATAATGAAGTGGACACCAACTGGAACTGTTACAAAACTTGCCTGGAAGAGGACCCAAGTTTATTTTGCCCCCATGTACAGTGAGAAGGGTGGTAACAAAGGCAAACAACAACAACAAAAAATCCTCAAAAATCACTGCTGATGAATTACAAGAAAAAGTAAAATCTTGGGGTTTCCAAGTCTCCAAAATCACCATTAGACTCCACCTCCATGCCAACAGGTTATTTGGAAGGTTTGCCAGAAAAAAAAGCCTTTTCTGTCAGTTAACCACAAATGTAAGCACCTGAAGTTTGCGAAATGCTACTACAACTTTGACTGGAACAATGTTCTCTGGTCTGATGAAACAAAAATGGAGCTTTTTGGCAATAAACACTCAAGGTGGGTTTGGTGTAAAAAGAAGGATGGTTATAATGAAAATAACCCGATCCCAACTGTAAAATATGCTGGAAGTTCTATGATCTTTTGGGGCTTTTTTTCCTCCAAAGACCCTGGAAACCTTGTTAAGGTACATGGCATCATGGACTCCATGAAATACCAGGACATTTTAAACCAGAATCTGGCCGCCTCTGCCAGGAATCTAAAACTGGGTCATCATTGGATCTTCCAGCAGAACAATGATCCAAAGCATATGTCCAAATCAACACAAAAATGGTTCACTGAGCACAGAATCAAGGTTCTGCC
The DNA here is from genome assembly GCF_027579695.1 of Neoarius graeffei. NCBI lineage: Eukaryota > Metazoa > Chordata > Actinopteri > Siluriformes > Ariidae > Neoarius > Neoarius graeffei. The sequence goes on along the minus strand of NC_083584.1, from coordinate 50,271,834 downwards.
ATGGCCATCTCAGTCCCCTGACCTGAAACCAGGGACAGATCCAGGCCAATGCAACTGATGCACATGCATCAGTCAGAAATATATGTGCACCACTTGGCATCCATCACGGAGCGTTTGTTTACTTTACTGCTAGCCGGCTACATAGGTAGCTAAATCCATGATACTTAACCAACAGACCAATGGTTCAGGATCCAACCACCTGTGGTAAGCGGTGATGCTTACCTGACCTAATTACCTGTATTATCATGATGCTTTGTATAGCGTTACCTGAAACAAAGAATCTAGGTCAAACCAATAAAATGCTCCAAAAAGAGGTTGAAATTCGCCATGAATAACAGGCCAAGCTGTGATCATAGCAGCCATACCTGGGCTGTTTCAAAAGGTCTTGAAGAGAGGGAGGTGCCTGTAAAGTTTGGCGGTGCTAGGACTTTCGGTTACTGAGTTATGAATTTTTAAATCCCTGCACGCACGTGCGGCTGAAGCCAGGGCTCAGATTAAAATTTTCAGCGAGTTGCACTCGCACGGGGCTTCGGGGTCAAATAACAAGCTGCGCCGCAGTCATAGTGAGCCGTGGCTGCCCTCTTCGGAAAGGGCTCGGTGTGATCTACACCCCTGTGAAAATCCATAGCGATCTGATAAAATTAGTAAAATATTTCTGCAAATGTGCATCTGTCAGATTCTTGGGCTGGATCTGTCCCTGGAACCCCAGTGAAAACCTGTGGGGTAAGCTGAAGAGGAGAGAGCACAAGAGAGGGCCGAGGACCCTGGATGATCTGGAGAGATTGTGTAAAGAGGAATGGTCTCGGATGCCCTGCTGTGTGTCTCCAATCTTATAAAATGTTATAGGAGAGACTTGGTGCTGTTTTACTGGCAAAGGGAGGCTGTACAAAGTATTAAATTCAGGGGGGCAATAATAGTGGCACATGTGTTTTTCTTGAAAATAATTATTTCTTGATGAGGGATTTGTTTTTCTCTGAATAAATTTATTTCAATTAAAGGTTGTATTTTTCTCACTTTTTCAGTGTGAGATGAAGCGACTTCACCAAAAGGTGGATTTTTTTCTAACCCTTTTTACTAACCTTTACAAGAGGTGCCAATAATTGTGGAGGGCACTGTGTACATACAGTATTTCTGAGTTATTAGAAATTAAAACGGTATAATACAGTGTGAAACTGTATATTATTATTATTATTATTATTATTATTATTTCAATCTCAATCAAATTAGATGTTCATTAACTCATTAACAGTAACACACTAAGGTTCTTAATTACACATTTGGTAAGTCAAGTCAAGTCAACTTTATTGTCAAATATGCTATACATGCTCAACATACAGCACAGATGAAATATCAGTCCTCTCTGACCCACGGTGCAAACTGGCAATGCAATAAATAAAAATAGAATAATTGAAAAAACAAACAATATAAACACTCTAGATAGGAACGAGACAGACTAAACACTCAAACAATATAAACAGAATAAATAAACAGTATAAACACTAGATAAGAACAAGACAGACTAAACACTCAGACAATATAAACAGAATAAAACACTCTGGATATGAACTAGACTAAACACTCAAACAATATAAACAGTATAAATAAACAGTATAAACACTAGATAACAACAAGACAGACTAAACACTCAAACAGACAATATACAGTAAACAGTATAAACACTCTAGATATGAACTAAACACACACACACATAAATTGGTACAAATAACCAAACAGTCAAGGGCACTTGAGGTATAGCAGGTAAACATGAAACATGAAATAAGCAGAATAAACAAACTAGCAGCTGTTAAGGTGAGGTAGTGCGGAATAGTGCAAATGGGCGAGGTCACTGGCGTAACGCAAGTACTTGGGGCCCCCCTGCAGCTACTAAAAGTTGCCCCCCCCCAAGGCCACCCTACCACGGCCTCCTCTCTCTTTCCCTCTCACTCTCTGTATATCTCTCTTTTGATTGCTGAAAAGTGTGAAAAAAGTGCCAGGGCTCAGCCCCTGACAGCCCAGGCCCATTTAAACACGTATAGGACTGCCTAACCCACAGGCCTAGATGTTTTGTTAATTCATTCATATTCAGTACACCAGCAGAGTAGGCTATCCATTTATTACAAATAAATCCAACAATAAAAATGGTGTATGACGTGACAAAGCTTACAGTTCATACAGCTCAGTAAGCAGTAACGATAATAGTAACATTAATAATGATAATTACATAAGGTTCAATAAGGCTTAGGAAAATAAAAATAAAACTGTTTTAAAAGCCAGAGTATGATTAAATAAAATACATCATAAGTTTAAGTAAAAGTTTGCATAAAGAATAAATCTGTCAAACACAGGGGTGCAAGCAACTAACATTTACTCACGTTACTGTTATGAGAAGTTTTATGAGTAATATAAAAATGAGTAATTTTAATTTTACTCAAGTAAATTTTGACCCAGGTATCTTATTCAATTACAATGGAACCAGGCCTGAAAAGGCCTACTGAGTAAAAATGAAATGCAGCACAATAATAAAACAATCTGGCGGAAATTAAAGAAAATTACACTACCTTGTGTGCAGTTTTTTTTTAACTATTTTACATAACCAACCTATTTGGATCAATGTGTTGGATGATGGCTGGTGGTCATGGAGAACAATATTCAAGAAAAAGAAACATTGAATTATTGAGAAGAAAGATAATAAAAAGTAACTTTTATTCTAATCCCATTTTAAATCAGGTACTTTTTCACTCATTAGCCTCGTTTTAACTGCACTAGTCCCCCCCCATGGCCCTACCTGTTAGCGCATCATGAACTGGAGGATAAGGCCTAACTCTCTCAAAAACGGATGAAATTTTGGGCAGTGTGGATGTAAATTCTTCTTTTTTCTTTTTGATTTGCCGCTTTTGAGCACCACTTTTTTCTCTGGTACGCTTCATTGTTGTGTTTATTATTTTCATGTTTCATCGGACTTTTTCGTGCATTGAATCACATCGGGCGACGGGCCCCCCCTAGCGGTCGGCCCCCCCGCCTGGCGGGGGCTGCGGGGGTATACTTTACGCCAGTGGGCGAGGTAAAGTGAGATGTGCGGTCCCTGAGTTCAGTGTGTTAATGAACGATGAGATGTATGTATATATGTGTGTGTGTGTGTGTGTGTGTTGGGGGGGGACTGTGAGGATGACATGTCAGATGCTGAAGGGGTGTGTGCGAGCAGAATCTGTGGCAGGGGGCAGAGGGGAGAGGAGGGGCAGAACAGGGAGGGAGTTGAGCCTCCTGACCGCCTGGTGAAAGAAACTAAGTTTGGTAAGCTAAATCGCCTGGTAAACCCAGTACTCAGTCTGTCACATTTTAATATAATCTTGTATCATAGTGTATTATTGCATTATTAAGGATAATTGATTTTGGCATGAGCTGCCCCCAGGCTTATAGTTCTTAAGCCATGGATATCCACCCATCATAGCACTGTCTGATGGTGTCTGATGGTGCAGTTGAAGTACCTTATCAGTGAGGTGTGTGATTAGCCTCTTAGCCTCTCTCTGCAGATCCAAGTCAGCATTGTACAGCTGGCCATTTAGGGCCTTGTTCACTTGTTCCTTGCCTTCAGCACCGCATGACTCCTCCATAGCCTGCTCCACGGCCCGCCAGTTCAGCTCCCGTGGCAAGCTGGACAGATATCCGCGCACATGTTCAATGTTGTTAAGTGCCACAGAAAGCTGCACAAAACCAGGTAGGGGGAGAAAAAAGAGGAAGAGGAGGAAAAAGTGGAAGTAAGAAGAGTGAAAATTTAAAAAGACAATAAGCAGAGTTACAGTGACTTGCAAAAGTATTCAACCCCCTTGGTGTTTGTCCTGTTTTGTCACATTACAAGCTGGAATTAAAATGGATTTTTGGAGGGTTAGCACCATTTGATTTACACAACATGCCTACCACTTTAAAGGTCCAAATTGTTGTTTTATTGTGACACAAACAATAATTAAGATGAAAAAACAGAAAGCTGAAGTGTGTATCGGTATTCATCCCCCAAAGTCAATACTTTTTAGAGCCACCTTTTGCTGCAATTACAGCTGCAAGTCTCTTGGGGTATGTCTCTATTAGCTTAGCACATCTAGCCACTGGGATTGTTGCCCATTCCTCAAGGCAAAACTGCTCCAACTCCTTCAAGTTAGATGGGTTGTGTTGGTGTACAGCAATCTTCAAGTTATGCCACAGATTCTCAATTGGATTGAGGTCTGGGCTTTGATTAGGCCATTCCAAGACATTTAAATGTTTCCCTTTAAACCACTCCAGTGTAGCTTTAGCAGTATGTTTAGGGTCATTGTCCTGCTAGATCGTGAACCTTCGACCCAGTCTCAAACCTTTGGCCAACTCAAATAAGTTTTCCTCCAAAATTGCCCTGTATTTAGTGCCATCCATCTTTCCTTCAATCCTGACCAGCTTTCCTGTCCATGCAGATGAAAAACATCCCCACAGCATGATGTTGCCACCACCATGCTTCACTATAGTCATGGTATTCTCAGGGTGTTGGGTTTGCACCACACATGGCATTTCCCATGATGGCCAAAAAGTTAAATTTTAGTCTCATCTGACCAGAGAATCTTCTTTCATGTGTTTGGAGAGTCTGCCACATGCTGTTGGGCAAACTCCAAACATGTTTTCTTAAGCAATGGCTTTCTTCTGGCCACTCTTCCATAAAGCCCTGCTCTGTGGAGTGTATGGCTTAAAGTGGTCCTATGGACAGATACTTCCATCTCCGCTGTGGATCTTTGCAGCTCCTTCAGTGTTATCTTTGGTGTTTTTGTTGCATCTCTGATTAATGCCCTCCTTGCCCGGTCTGTGAGTTTTGGTGGGCGGCCTTCTCTTGTCAGGTTTGTAGTGGTGCCATACGGTATTACTTCCATTGTGCTATAATGAATTTAATGGTGCTCTGTGGGATATTCAAAGTTTGGGATATTTTTTATAACACAACCCTGATCTATACTTCTCCACAACTTTGTCTCTGACCTGTTTGGAGGCTCCTTGGTTTTCATGTTGCTTGCTTAGTAGTGTTGCAGAGTCAGGGTCCTTCCAGAACAGGTTGATTTATACAGACATCATGTGACAGATCATGTGACACTCTGATTACACACAGGTGGATCTTAATCAACTAATTATGTGACTTATGAAGTGAATTGGTTGGAGCAGCTCTTATTTAGGGGTTTCATACAAAAGGGGGTGAATACTTATGCACACTCCAGATTTCTGGGGTTTTTTTCATCTTAATTATTGTTTGTGTCACAATAAAACAACAATTTGCACCTTTAAAGTGGTAAGCATGTTGTGTAAATCAAATGGCGCTAACCCTCCAAAAATCCATTTTAATTCCAGCTTGTAATGTGACAAAACAGGACAAACACCAAGGGGGATGAATACTTTTGCAAGACACTATAGAAAGGACTGAGAGAATAGCAAAAGGATCAGTCAGAAAAAAAAGTACAAGCATCACAGCGCAAGAAATCCATCAAGAAAGTGGTGTTGCCAAGGGAGAATCTGTACTGATACTTACTCCCTGTGAAATGAAAACCTATTTCCCTCTCTAGTACTTAGAGGCAATACCTGCATGATGAAGGTCCGGTGGTCCTGACCCAGCTGGTTCCTCTCAATTTTGCGCTTCAGGAGCTCTGCATAGCACACTGCCTCGTTGCACAAATTCTGTATTCACAAATACAAACCACCATCCAGAGATCATTTCTGCACTCCTAATATGATTCAAATAAATGCCATTTTACCTGAAATTTCCAGAAGATATGAGCTTACATCTGTCAAGCGGGTGATGAAGATGAATGCCCCTGCTGAGTCAGGCCAAGCTAGCTGGGTCCAGAACTCTTGTACCTGATTGAAGCATGTGGTGACATCCACAGCCGACACACTGTGCTTGGCATGCTGCTGGACTGGCTCGAACTGTGCCATTCACACAAACATATATAGCTTTATAATGGAGCTCTTGCACTCTCACACTCTCCCACACACAGTGAAAGTGCACATAAGACTACACAAGATTGCATATAAATACTTAAGGTTCACTTGAATTTGATATTTATGGCTTGATGAGAAGAAAACTATTCAATTTTCATGCCAAAGGAAGTAGAAATCAGAGTGATTACAGCTTTCCAATGTCGTTATGTATGTAGATATAAACTATGTTTACGTGATAAATATATGGACGATATTCATCTTAAAGCTTGTGCAATTTTCTCCAACTTGCCTGGTCCATCTCCACAGACTTGTGGATCCTGTCAGTAGACTTCTCGTGCACAATCTGCAGCCATTTATGAATGGAGGATTTGAACCAATTGTGAAAACCTGTTAGTGCCAGCATCTTAGTGTCTCTATAAAGCAGACACACACACACACACATGCGCACACCCACATAAAAGAGATGCCAGTGTCTGAATCACCACTTATAAATAGAACTTAAGAATCGTGACAGAACATCCATCATCAATTCAGAACGTTCCATCTATCAGTCACATATGGTCACGATGACTCACGTTCTTTCATCTAGTCTAGTTTATGGGCCAGCAATCATCTAATCCTTAGAGATGGATCTGAAGGGCTGCAGTGACTTACCTGAGAGGCAGGAACTCCCTGAATCGTTTGAGGGTCTTCAAAGATATGAAGACTTCGAACAAGGTTTCCCCCATCGTCTGGGAGAGTCGATAATTCTCTTGTTCCAAAGTCCCACAAACACGCTCCATTGCAACACTGACGTCATCAGCCACCTGGATAGATGGCACAATCTCTCTGTTAAGTCCATCAAACCATGTTCATCAATTGGAAGAGAACTGCTTTTATTCATGTTTTCGTACGCACCAGCTTCTCTAACTGCCGATAGGAGATGCTGAAGAAGTCCACCTTCACTGAGCTGAAAGAAACAATAAACACCGTTTCTCTCTGACAGGAAGATTGAGAGGATGCTGAAGTATTTAACCTTAGCTCTTAAGCAGTACTCTCCTGCTTCTCAAGATCTACCCATGGAACAGTTTAATTCCAAGCCTAATCAAGCATGCATGACATGCATCCAATGAGGCAAGACCTTTACGAGTGGATTAATACCCAAATACAAGTGCTAAATTAAGGTTGCAATTAAACTCTGTAAAAGGATTGAGCTCCAGAAACCATAGCAGTGTACTGTTGGTTTCTAGAGCATTAGAATGTGAAATGTTACTTATGAAAGAGCTTGTTGTAGACATTCTGCCCTTGTTGGACATCAACACACACTGCATCCACCACCAGAACCAGTCTCTTCAGCTGCTCTTCCACAGTCTGCATCAAAACATGCATCACCACAATGACATTTTTACAGCAAAACATCCAGGTTTCTGAATTTAAAATACATTTCAATGATACTGGTTGAATCATTTCTAGCAAAATGCTGGAGATTGGCTTTCCTTGAAGAACTGACAAACAAGTAATGATAGGAGCAACAGCAAAATATAATTACAGAGGAAAGATGACTGTCTCGAGGTTTACTGTTTAGGTAGGATATGCTGTAGGAAGTGCTTCTAACACTCAGTGAATTAAAATAAATCTATGAAGCTATTCTATTAAAGAAAATGTTTTCTTCAATCTGTTGATTGAGCTTCTGAAGTGTTCATGGAAATATGCTTCAGAATTTTTTCTTATGTTGTTGACTAGGTTCAGGAGACAGGAGCCATGCTTTTCTATTTGTCTTTAATTAAACCAGTGAGGATGCTAGTGAGGGTTAGCACTGTCGCCTCACAGCAAGAAGGTCCTGGGTTCGAGCCCAGTGGCCGGCGAGGGCCTTTCTGTGTGGAGTTTGCATGTTCTCCCCGTGTCTGTGTGGGTTTCCTCCGGGTGCTCCAGTTTCCCCCACAGTCCAAAGACATGCATGTTAGGCTAATTGGTGGCTCTAAATTGACCATATGTGTGAATGTGAATGGTTGTGTGTCTCTCCGTGTCAGCCCTGTGATGACTTGTCCAGGGTGTACCCTGCCTCTCACCCATAGTCAGCTGGGATAGGCTCCAGCTTGCCTGCGACCCTGTAGAACAGGATAAGCGGCTACAGATAATGGATGGATGGATACTAGTGAGAACATTTCCGTATTCAGCGTAGTTGCCAGATCCAGCTTTTAACTGCAGAATTTAGGAACTTTGGGACTGTTGGTGAGGCATGCTTAACCTGCTGGTTGAAGGTAAGGCATTTAGCATACTTGGATAGATTAATGGAGTATTAGTGGCATGGTATTTATGATTTTGTTATTGTCAGGAATGCAGGTGACAGATGGACGTAAAAGCGGCAGAGAGTTTATTCAAGGCAAAGCTGACAGACATCCAAATCATAGCGCAAAGGCAGAGTCAACAAACAGGCAATGGTCAGGCGAGGTACAAACCGGATGTCACAGGTGAAGACAGAGAGCGTAAACCAAAAATACCATTATATCATTAAAGGAGAATTGAAGGCAAATTTTTATTATCAAAATTCTATTTCTCATTTTATTAAATATAGGAATGCATTTTTGATAGCTATTTGATAGCTATTGTCACTGCTATAGCAAGTTATGAGTGTTTGAAATATGCTCTGTAATATATCAGTCCATATGTCAAAGCAATGGCTGTAAACAAAATTCGTTGAGACCTCTGCGAGACATCGTAGGACGGAAGTAAAACGTACAGCGGAAATCAAAGTCACCAACATCTGCCAACGTTGTCAAAAGACGCGCGCGCGCCCTCTTTCGAATGCTGATGTAATCCAGCTGGAAGTTTTGTTTGTTTTGATACAATCAGGAAAGTTTGAAAAAAGTAGGCAGTAATCGTCATTTAAACTCGTTTTTGTGCAATATTTCATTTGGAAAACAGTTTTTGAAATGGCGGCACTGACATCTGGCTGACACTTCACATTTCGAAGTCTCACACAAGTCTCGTGAAGATCGCGTGGATAAGTGACGTCTGCCGTGGACCAAACGAACTAAATTCAACGTGGCTAAAAACCGAATAGGCCGATAAGTATACAACCCTGATTCCAAAAAAGTTGGGACAAAGTACAAATTGTAAATAAAAACAGAATGCAATAATTTATAAATCTCAAAAACTGATATTGTATTCACAATAGAACATAGACAACATATCAAATGTCGAAAGTGAGACATTTTGAAATTTCATGCCAAATATTGGCTCATTTGAAATTTCGTGACAGCAACACATCTCAAAAAAGTTGGGACAGGGGCAATAAGAGGCTGGAAAAGTTAAAGGTACAAAAAAGGAACAGCTGGAGGACCAAATTGCAACTCATTAGGTCAATTGGCAATAGGTCATTAACATGACTGGGTATAAAAAGAGCATCTTGGAGTGGCAGTGGCTCTCAGAAGTAAAGATGAGAAGAGGATCACCAATCCCCCTAATTCTGCGCCGATAAATAGTGGAGCAATATCAGAAAGGAGTTCGACAGTGTAAAATTGCAAAGAGTTTGAACATATCATCATCTACAGTGCATAATATCATCAAAAGAGTCAGAGAATCTGGAAGAATCTCTGTGCGTAAGGGTCAAGGCCGGAAAACCATACTGGGTGCCCGTGATCTTCAGGCCCTTAGACGGCACTGCATCACATACAGGCATGCTTCTGTATTGGAAATCACAAAATGGGCTCAGGAATATTTCCAGAGAACATTATCTGTGAATACAATTCACCGTGCCATCCGCCGTTGCCAGCTAAAACTCGATAGTTCAAAGAAGAAGCCATATCTAAACATGATCCAGAAGCGCAGACGTCTTCCCTGGGCCAAGGCTCATTTAAAATGGACTGTGGCAAAGTGGAAAACTGTTCTGTGGTCAGACAAATCAAAATTTGAAGTTCTTTATGGAAATCAGGGACGCCGTGTCATTCGGACTAAAGAGGAGAAGGACGACCCAAGTTGTTATCGGTGCTCAGTTCAGAAGCCTGCATCTCTGATGGTATGGGGTTGCATTAGTGCGTGTGGCATGGGCAGCTTACACATCTGGAAAGACACCATCAATGTTGAAAGGTATATCCAGGTTCTAGAGCAACATATGCTCCCATCCAGACGACGTCTCTTTCAGGGAAGACCTTGCATTTTTCAACATGACAATGCCAAACCACATACTGCATCAATTACAGCATCATGGCTGCGTAGAAGAAGGGTCCGGGTACTGAACTGGCCAGCCTGCAGTCCAGATCTTTCACCCATAGAAAACATTTGGCGCATCATAAAACGGAAGATACGACAAAAAAGACCTAAGACAGTTGAGCAACTAGAATCCTACATTAGACAAGAATGGGTTAACATTCCTATCCCTAAACTTGAGCAACTTGTCTCCTCAGTCCCCAGATGTTTACAGACTGTTGTAAAGAGAAAAGGGGATGTCTCACAGTGGTAAACATGGCCTTGTCCCAACTTTTTTGAGATGTGTTGTTGTCATGAAATTTAAAATCACCTAATTTTTCTCTTTAAATGATACATTTTCTCAGTTTAAACATTTGATATGTCATCTATGTTCTATTCTGAATAAAATATGGAATTTTGAAACTTCCACATCATTAAATTCCATTTTTATTTACAATTTGTACTTTGTCCCAACTTTTTTGGAATCGGGGTTGTAATATTTAATTGCAATTAGTTGCCAATACGAGTCATGATATACAGTAAGGTTACTAAAACTGAAAACGTAATTGAATAACACGTTAATTAAGAAATAAAGCAAGCTTAAAAATGACTTCAGTTCTCCTTTAACCAGAATATCAGCATGAGAAATAAGGCTTGGTAAAATCAGGTAAGGGAACACGGAGTGTTTACTTTGCAAAGTAACCGTGAACCTGAGAGTCCTTATATACACACAGAGGTGATGAGGTGTGATTGAGAACTTAGCGATAATCAGTATTCTGGAGATTGAAAGCAGAGCAGTGCAGGTCAGTTATCATAGTCCACAGCAGCCATATTTGGAGGCCGCTGTGAACTCTGGGAAGTGGAGTCTTGAGTGTGAGCAGGTGCCGATGTGAGAGTTATGTATTCAGGCGTATGTAAAAAAGTACTAGACAAACTGGTCGTCACTCAGCTGACTTTTTATTTTATATTGCTTTTATATTATTAGGTTTTATATTTTGTTATTTAAATCTGCTACATTCAGTGTGGCCCTGTGATGACCTGGCGACTTGTCCAGGGTGTACCCCGCCTTTCACCCGTAGTCAGCTGGGATAGGCTCCAGCTTGCCTGCGACCCTGTAGAACAGGATAAAGCGGCTACAGATAATGAGATGAGATGAGATGAGTAGTAAAATATATCTAGCATTTCTTATTATAAGATTATTAACCCCTTCAGTGCCCTTGGACGAATCACGTACATCATGAAATCTTTTACCGCTGTGCCTTATGATGTAAGTTACTTGTCATAAACACCTCCTTTTATGTACCTTACATGGCACATTACTTTTATTTCACAGTCGCACATATGAATTACAGTCAATGCCTAAAACATTCTTCCGTCATAAGGCACAGCGGTAAAAGATTTCATGACGTATGTGACTCATCCAAGGGCACTGAAGGGGTTAAACATATTTCTAGGCATTCTCTTCCTAATTTCAAGCTTTCTTATTCAACTGGCAGATAGTTTTGCTTCTTTCTAGAAATAAATGCTAAAAATGAACAGGATTATCTACCAATCAAAGTCCTTCCCATGCCATGTGGCACATAGGGTGGCACTGATCCCCGTTTCTGCAGCCCTTGGCCTCTTACCTAGCTAGGGTTAGAGTGGGGGGCTAGTCCTCTGGTAACCATGAAAGTTTGACTCCCGACTTGCATCTGTATTGCAGCGTGCCTTGCCAGACGGCAGTAGGTACCATTTTTACAGTATGGTGGTCTTTGGTATGACCCGACTGTAAGTAGAACTCGCGATCTCCCAGTCGAGAGGCAAACACGCTAACCACTAGGCCAACTTGCGGTATTATCTACCACCAGAACAGTACTATTTCAAGCTTGAAATGAGTAAAATGCTTAGAAATAGGTTTAAAAAATCTTATATTTGGTTTATACTCAAAATCTTTGGCTATATTCAAGGTGTTTTCACTTGTTAAATTGACATATTTTACAGTGTACAACTGTACTTGTCTTGAACTGGGAAAATTACAGTATTTCACTGCAAATAATGATATCTTGTTAAGAGAAAACATCTTTAATATGGTGGTGCAGTGGTTAGCACTGTTGCCTCACAGCAAGAAGGTTCTGGGTTCAAACCCAGCGGCCAATGGGGGCCTTTCTGTGTGGAGTTTGCATGTTCTCCCCGTGTCTGCGTGGGTTTCCTCTGGGTGCTCCGGTTTCCCCCACAGTTCAAAAACATGCGGTTAAGTTAATATGGGACGGCCTTGGGCTGAGGTGCCCTTGAGTGAGGCACCTACGGTAACTCCCCACTGCTCCCTGGGCGCTGTTAGCATGGCTTCCCACTGCTCTGGGTATGTGTGTGTGCTCATTGCTCATGTGTGTGTGCATGTGTGTGTTCGCTGCTTCAGATGGGTTAAATGCAGAGAGGAATTTCACAAGCGTGTGATGAATAAAGTTGTTGCTCTTCTTATTAACAAGATATAATTTTTATGTTGTGTTTACAGTAAGAAAAGCTGAGGCTTGTAATATTTACAAGGGTACAGTGGAAAGTAATATAAAAAAAATTCAATGGAGAATAATATATTACATGGTACAATTGACACTTACCCCTTCGTCTGGTTTAAAGTGTGAAATTGTGGCCTCATACCACTCCACCGTGCCTTTCTGTAGTGAGAGGGACAAATGCAAATATTTCTGAAAATTTCCACAAGCAATCAATGCTTGATAAAGATTACTTATGATAATTAGCGTAGGTTAATTATACCTTTATGACAGTTGCTATTTCCAGATGTAGCTCATTGCGGTTAGGACAAACTGCCTTAAATGCTTGCATCAGCTGCATCTGTCCGACAGTCCTGAATCAAACGCGGGCAAAATCAGTATAAAGATGCATAACGCAAAGACTTTTATTAATGCAGAAACTCTAACCATACTTTTCGAACACACACTTGTGAATTACACTGAGCATGCAATACTATTCACATGTGCACTCTGTCACAGATCACACAGACCCGAGGGATCCAGCTGCTATTTTTATCAGTTTATTTAATCAGACTGTAGAACACTGGCATCTGTATGCCACAGTCTGTGTGTGCTTGTAGTATTGACTTGTTAACTGAGACTAGTGCGCAATACTACATTTAAGAGCAACTCTGGAAAAAGCTCCACAGGATATCAATTCTTCCTAACCCATTTAGCCGATACAGACCCCCTAGAGAATACAGAGCCAGAAAGGGCACAGCAGCACAAACTTCCACACAGACAGCTACCTTATTGACAGCTGGGAAAAAAATATTTGAATTTGAATAGACTCCCCAGTTCAGACCTTTCAAAACTCTCTCTCTCTGGGTGTGTGTGTGTGTGTGTGTGTTTACCTCAGCATTATCTCACATCGCGTGATGGCAGCAGGGTTGGTGCACGGGAACACGTGCCTCATGCTCTTCATAAGAGACAGGCAGTAATCACAGTAGAGTTTAAAGCTCTCAGCAAGGAGGTTCTCCTGCGCACACAATAATAACCACTATTAGCTAATGCTCACAAGAAATGTAAGAAATGCATTCACAGTGGTGCTTGAAAGTTTGTGAACCCTTTAGAATGTTCTATATTTCTGCATAAATATGACCTAAAACATCATCAGATTTTCACACAAGTCCTAAAAGTAGATAAAGAGAGCCCAGTTAAACAAATGAGAGAAAAATATTATACTTGGTCATTTATTTATTGAGGAAAATGATCCAATATTACATATCTGTGAGTGGCAAAAGTATGTGAACCTCTGGGATTAGCAGTTAATTTGAAGGTGAAATTAGAGTCAGGCGTTTTCAATCAATGGGATGACAATCAGGTGTGAGTGGGCACTGTGGCAGTGGGGGCGTGGTCAAGCGTCGCTCTGTGTCCGGAGGGCGGAGTCAGGGAAGGTAAGTGGCAGAATCACTACACCTGATGTGAATTAACCTGTGTTTGTGTGTCTTCCCAGCAACCACGCCTCATATAAGGAGAGAGAGGGCAGAGGAAGGGAGCTCTGTCCCGCACACACACACACAAGTCTTCTGGTGCGGGAGAGAGCTCCCTTCCTCTGCCCTCTCTCTCCTTATATAGGGCGTGGTTGCTGGGAAGACACACAAACACAGGTTAATTCACATCAGGTGTAGTGATTCTGCCACTTACCTTCCCTGACTCCGCCCTCCGGTCACAGACCGACACTTGACCATGCCCCCACTGCCACAGGCACCCTGTTTTATTTAAAGAACAGGGATCTATCAAAGTCTGATCTTCACAACACATGTTTGTGGAAGTGTATCATGGCACACACAAAGGAGATTTCTGAGGACCTCAGAAAAAGCATTGTTGATGCTCATCAGGCTGGAAAAGGTTACAAAACCATCTCTAAAGAGTTTGGACTCCACCAATCCACAGTCAGACAGATTGTGTACAAATGGAAGAAATTCAAGACCATTGTTACCCTCCCCAGGCGTGGTCGACCAACAAAGATCACTCCAAGAGCAAGGTGTGTAATAGTCAGCGAGGTCACAAAGGACCCCAGAGTAACTTCTAAGCAACTGAAGGCCTCTCTCACACTGGCTAATGTTATTGTTCATGAGTCCACCATCAGGAGAACACTGAACAACAATGGTGTGCATGTCAAGGTTGCAAGAAGAAAGCCACTGCTCTCCAAAAAGAACATTGCTGCTCGTCTGCAGTTTGCTAAAGATCACGTAGACAAGCCAGAAGGCTATTGGAAAAATGTTTTGTGGATGGATGAGACCAAAATATAACTTTTTGGTTTAAATGAGAAGCATTATGTTTGGAGAAAGGAAAACACAGCATTCCAGCATAAGAACCTTATCCCATCTGTGAACCATGGTGGTGGTAGTATCATGGTTTGGGCTTGTTTTGTTGCATCTGAGCCAGGACGGCTTGCCATCATTGATGGAACAATGAATTCTGAATTATACCAGCCAATTCTAAAGGAAAATGTCAGGACATCTGTCCATGAACTGAATCTCAAGAGAAGGTGGGTCATGCAGCAAGACAATGACCCTAAGCACACAAGTCGTTCTACCAAAAAATGGTTAAAGAAGAATAAAGTTAATGTTTTGGAATGGCCAAGCCAAAGTCCTGACCTTAATCCAATCGAAATGTTGTGGAAGGACCTGAAGCAAGCAGTTCATGTGAGGAAACCCACCAACATCCCAGAGTTGAAGCTGTTCTGTACAGAGGAATGGGCTAAAATTCCTCCAAGCCGGTGTGCAGGACTGATCAACAGTTACCGGAAACATTTAGTTGCAGTTATTGCTGCACAAGGGGGTCACACCAGATACTGAAAGCAAAGGTTCACATACTTTTGCCACTCACAGATATGTAATATTGGATCATTTTCCTCAATAAATAAATGACCAAGTATAATATTTTTGTCTAATTTGTTTAACTGGGTTCTCTTTATCTACTTTTAGGACTTCTGTGAAAATATGATAATGTTTTAGGTCATATTTATCCAGAAACATAGAAAATTCTAAAGGGTATGCAAACTTTCAAGCACCAATGTAGGTCAAAGTTAGCGCAAAGCACTCAAGGTTCGATAGCAAGAGCACCCAAGTCTTTTTCGCTTCTTTGAAAGAACATTCCCTACCGTTCCAGATCAATGACTTTTTGTGAAAGAGGACCTACCAGCTCCTTATTCACATCTCCAGCCTCCCACTCTGCCTCCACGGCCCTCAGCAGCCTGAGCAGTAGTGCATAACACATCCTCTGAGAGCGATGATGGCCACTGTAGCAGTGCCAGCGACTACAAATACACACCGAATACAGAACAACTAGCAGTTTGCTCATCCACTAAGCCATCATGTGGTTATGTTCAGGACATCTTTCCTACTTATTATCTCCAAAGAACAAACCAATATTTGCTGTCAGTAAACATCAATATATGGATTATGGAGAGGTGAAATGGCTATGGTTATCAGTAAAGGATCAACATTTAATACACACATGACTGCCTGTTGCAGTGGAGTAAGATCGGCCTGCACAGCATGATGGGAGAGCACAGTCCATGCTGCTGGGCACACCTGTCCATTCCAGTTATAGGGTTCTTTCTGAAAAGGTTTTGAGAAAATAGTATAGTATGCAGTGACATCTTTTCCCTACCAATATGTTCATGTGTGAATGCTGTATAAATAAATCCAAACCTGAACTTTCTTGTGCTCATAGTCCAGAATCTGACTTAACATCTTCTGATGAATGATCACATTTGAAACCATTTTGCTCAAAGCAGTGTCCCTCTGTAGGACAAAGTAGATTTTAGGAAGAAAGCGTAAATGTAATCGACAGTCAGTGTATGCATAAATATGATGCTTTTGACTTGAGTACTGTACATTGTACAGATATAATTCTTGACTTCTGGCCAGGAAAAGCCAAAGAAAACACTTCCTCAACTCCTCCCTCAATTCTTGGGAATTTGGGAATTCTCAGGAACTCGAGGAAATCTTCTCAACTAGCTACAAGTTCCTCCAAGGTCAGGAAGTGATGTCAAAATCAATATGGCTGCTCACAGCATGAACAATAAATAAAGTAGTACAGTACTTCTTCCCTTCATCACTGTTAGCTGGCTAGCTTTTCGCTAACAAAAGATGAACATGGAGGTGTCCATGTTTTTCCACTTTGCAACTCGAATGCATGGAGGTCGGAAATGACGTCGAAAATTAGAATAATTTTCAACTTGTATAAATTCAACGGTGAAGAGGGTGGGAGAAGTGGGAGAGGTACACAGTGGAAGCAATTTAATTAAAGGTTTGGTAATCCACTCCAGTATTTATGAGCAAGTAAGACCGAGTCTAATACTATTTTAATAAACAGATATCATCTAAGTTATTTAACAGTTATTCACCGAAGGTGAAGTGAATATCAGTGAATAATAACAGAGATGAAGTTGAGAATATTATTTAAATAATATTGGTTGGCTTTTTTTCATGGTATTACAGATATATTCCATTCAGCTAGCATGATATTGAACGAGTCGAAGACTCGTTCAATATCATGCTAGCTGAATGGAATATATCTGATATACCATGAAAAAAAGCCAGCCAATATAATTATTATTATACATACACACAGGGCCGGCTCTAGGTCTTTGGCTGCCCTAGGCGAGATTGAGTTTTGCCCCCCCCAAGAAAAAAACCCTCTAATAACATCTAAAATAACACTTTAATCTAATCACTCTATTCTATTACTATTAAACAATGTACGGTGCATGGACAATAAACAAGAAGTCATTTTTATCTTTTTCATTATTGTTATTATTATTCACATAAAGTGTCACAAAGTAAAATGACCACACAAATTCAATACATATCTCCATATAATGGGCAAAAACTCTTCCGCACCCTGTTCAAAGTGTAGTGCATGGATAATAAACAAGAAATTATTTTTAGTTTCTTTTTTGCTATTAAAAGTTAAGTCATCTCTGAAGAATTAACAAATTAAATGAATAAAAAATTCTACAATTCTAAATTGTGCAAACTTAAGCACCCTGTTAGGACATCAATGGGCTGTATTTTCAAACAAAAGTGCTATTATGGGTACTTTGTTATTGAAGTAACATTACAATGGGACTCGTCTGGTCTTCCTAATGGCAAATTCCTTGATAATATCATCAAATGATATTTCTCTTGAGATCTCTTGGTTGATGCTCATCAGAGCAAGCCCATTCAGACGTTCTTGACTCATTGTTGACCTTAAGTATGTCTTCAGCAGTTTTAATTTTGAAAAGCTTCTTTCAGCAGAAGCTACTGTCACAGGTAGTGTAACAACAGAGGTAAGGAGCGCGTATTTCTACATCCCCAGCCGCATCAGAGGTGTTGTAAAAAAGGTTTTCAACCTTTCATGAGCCAGGGTGCACTTTTTTCAATGAAAAAATCTCAAGGCACATCACCAATAGAAAATGTTGACTGAAACTAAAACGCTGTTGCCAATATTTACAATATACAGTCATTCTATAATTTTCCACGGTACACTTGGTGATCTCTCACGGCACACTAGTGTTCCGCGGTACTAGAGTTCGGCAGCACAGTGGTTGAAAACACTGTACACCACTGATGCACTTGGTAACATCTCCATTCAGTAACTCCATCCCTCCTTTTTGGTGGGGTTTTGGTCGCCCTTGGCGCCCCTGGGCACACTTTGCGCTCTAGGCAATTGCCTAGGTCGCCAATAGCAATCGCCGGCGCTGCATACACATTCCTTTTGGGTGTTCAACATGCCTTTCTCTTTCAAAATTCTCTCAAAATCTTCCGTATTTAATGAAGCAAACTTGGTGGCCATGTTTGTTTACACGTTGTCAAAGTCGCTCGCTAACGTGGAAGTTTTATGTCTCTGATGTGTGATGTCATGTCGTCTTGACAACCATGCAATATCATAAACCGTATTCAACGCTCATCCTCCATTGGGTAGAGTGACGTAATACACATAGGATAAGCGATATGATAACAATATTGCATGCTATCAAACCAAATGAATGAAACCCGCTAGAAGGGAATAGAAGACATGTTTTTATTCCATTGAAAAGTGTCCTGTATGTATAATAATCACCGATATTCACTGAGCCTGAGGCAGATAATTGTTTTAGTATAAATACGGAGGTGATCATTTTTTTTTAAATGTTAAAATTGTATAAAAAATTATTTATTTCAAACTTCAAAAGCAGCATGCAAATGTAATAAAGGTGCTGCGCAGACTTGTCATTTATCTACACTGAGTTACATAAAATACTTTTGAAATCGATAAAATAAATCACAATTCCACGTTAGCTTTGAATAGTTTTAGACCAAACTTCGTAGCATCTTCAGTGCTTTTAGGAACAGCATTTTCTTTCATCATTAGTAATTCTTCCTCACTTACGGTGACCGAGCGATTGACCGCCATTTTGCTAAGTCACTCGAGGTGATTATCGAGAAAGTATCCGAATCGCTCAACCGGTCAGCATGCACGATTTCCTATAATCACCTCCGTATTTATACTAAAATAGTATATAATAAACATTTTATTTAATAATTCCAACACTGTACAGCATAATACTTTTTAAAACGATTTATTTATGACTATTTTATTTTTTATTTAATTATTTTACACTGCGTTCCAAATTATTATGCAAATTGGATTTAAGGGTCATAAAGATTTAATTTTTTGCTTTTCAGTTAACTCATGGATGGTATCAGGGCTCTTTGGATCACTGGAATCAATCTCAGACACCTGTGATAATTAGTTTGCCAGGTCAGCCCAATTAAAGGAAAACTACTTAAGAAAGACGTTACACATTATTAAGCAGGCCACAGGTTTCAAGCAATATGGGAAAGAAAAAGGATCTCTCTGCTGCCAAAAAGCATCAGATAGTGCAATGCCTTGGACAAGGTATGAAAACATTAGATATTTCATGAAAACTTAAGCGTGATCATCATACTGCGAAGAGATTTGTGGCTGATTCAGAGCACAGACGGGTTTGTGCAGATAAAGGCATAATGAGGAAGGTTTCTACCAGACAAATTCATCGGATTAAGAGAGCAGCTGCTAAAATGCCATTACAAAGCAGAAAACAGGTATTTGAAGCTGCTGGTGCCTCTGGAGTCCCGCAAACCTCAAGGTGTAGGATCCTCCAGAGGCTTACAGTTGTGCATAAATCTACTATTCGGCCACCCCTAACCAATGCTCACAAGCAGAAACGGTTGCAGTGGGCCCAGAAATACATGAAGACTAATTTTCAAACACTCTTGTTTACTGATGAGTGCCGTGCAACCCTGGATGGTCCAGATGGATGGAGTAGTGGATGGTTGGTGGATGGCCACCATGTCCCAACAAGGCAAGGAGGTGGCAGAGTCATGTTTTGGGCCAGAATCATGGGGAGAGAGCTGGTAGGCCCCTTTAGGGTCCCTGAAGGTGTGAAAATGACCTTGGCAAAGTATATACCATAGAGTTTCTGACTGACCACTTTCTCCCATGGTACAAAAAGAAGAACCGTGCCTTCTGTAGCAAAATCATCTTCATGCATGACAATGTACCATCTCATGCTCCAAAGAATACCTCTGTGTCATTGCCTGCTATGGGCATAAATGGAGAGAAACTCATGGTGTGGACCCCATCCTCCCCTGACCTCAACCCTATTGAGAACCTTTGGAGTATCCTCAAGCAAAAGATCTGTGAGGGTGGGAGGCAGTTCACATCAAAACAGCAGGTCTGGGAGGCTATTCTGACATCCTGCAAAGAAATTCAAGCGGAAACTCTCCAAAAACTCACAAGTTCAATGGATGCAAGAATTGTGAAGGTGATATCAAAGAAGGGGTCCTATGTTAACATGTAACTTGGCCTGTGTGGCAGCGGGGGCGTGGTCAAGCACCGGTCTGTGACAGGAGGGCGGAGTTGGGGAAGGTAAGTGGCAGAATCGCTTCACCTGAGTGTGATTAATCTATGTTTTGTGTGTGTTCTCCCCAGTAAACCGGGCTATTTAAGGAGGGAGAGCGAGAGCAGAGGAGCTCTACAACCCGAGCACCGGAATGTGTGTGTGTGTGTGTGTCTGAGAGAGAAAACCGCTTCCGCTGAAAAGTGAGAATAAAACTGTTTTGCGAACTCAGTCTTTGTCCTGCCGTCCTCTGTGCTCCACCCACATCCAGCGAACATTTACAGTGGTGCCGAAACCCGGGAGATGACGTGGAAGAGGGCCTCTGCAATACTACGTGCGGAGATATTGCGAAGAGGCACCGCTTCCGGGTATCGCGTTGCATAGTCCACCAGAACCAATATAAAGCGGTACCCTCGTGTTGACCGATCTAATGGCCCGACGAGATCCATCCCAATTCTTTCAAACGGGGTCTCGATTAATGGTAGGGGGCGCAAAGGCGCTTTTGGAATGGCCGCGGGATTAACTAACTGGCATTCGCGGCACGCCGTACACCACTTACGGACGTCGCCGCGAATCCCCGGCCAATAGAACCGGGCCATTATCCGGGCGAGTGTTTTATCCTGCCCGAGGTGTCCCGCCATGGGATTAAAGTGAGCCGCCTGGAATACCAATTCCCGGCGGCTCCTTGGAATTAACAACTGGGTGACACGCTCCTTCGTCTGAGTGTCCTGCGTCACTCGGTACAACCTATCCTTTAAAATGGAAAAATAGGGGAAGGTCGGGGTGGCGTTCGGCTGGAGCGTTTGACCATCGATTACTCTCACTTGGTCAAACGCGTGTCGCAGAGTTTCGTCTCGCGATTGTTCCAGTGGGAAATCCGCGAGGGATTCCCCAATAGAAAGAGGAGGGGCCGGGGGCTCCTCACTCTGTCGCGGAGATGACGTAGACGGCTCTGCGACCGCAGCTCCAGCCAAAACGACACCGGGACCCCCACCCGCTAACCGGCAGGACCCACTCTTTACTAGGTGTGCCATCAACCCCCGGAATCCCGGCCAATCAGTCCCCAAGATCAAAGAGTGGGTAAGGCGAGGATTAACCGCCGCCTTTACTATGGATTTGTCCCCTCTGAAATATATGTGGACCGACACCAACGGGTAGCAGTGAACATCCCCGTGCACACACAACACCTTCACCCCTTGTGCTCCCCCCAATGCCTCGTCTTGCACCAGGCTTTGGCGGATCGAGGTCTGGTTGCAACCCGAATCCACCAACGCCTGATATGTCGCCCCTTGTACACTTACCGGTATGCGATATGCTCCGGCCTGATCGAGGGCAGCCTCTGGCGCGTCGGGGATCCGCACCACCGCCCCCACCTCCATCGCGACACACTGTTGCTGCAGGTGGCCCGGTTCCCCGCAGCGCCAGCAAACCGGCCCGGGCCTCCCCTCTGCAGCTGTGGTTTGAGGGTCACTCACCTGAGGGGGGGGAGAGACACACACAGAAGGGAGAAACGGGAGGGCACCACGGGTGCGGTGGGCCGGCTGGGGTGGAGCCGGCCCCCGCCTCCGTGGTGGGGGAATGGGGCGAGGACGGGACACGGGAGGAGGGGGAAGAGAGAGAGAGAGAGAAGAGGAGAGAGAAGATGACAGCCGTTGTCCTGCCGCCGGGACAGCCGCCAGATGATCCTCCGCCAGTCCTACGGCCTGATCCAGCGACGCCGGGCGGTGGCACTGGACCCACTCCGCGGTTCCGGCGGGTAGGCGGGCGATGAATTGTTCCAGCGCCACCTGGTCGATGATCCCCTCGGCGTCGCGATCTTCGGCCCTCAGCCACCGCCAGCAGGCGTCCCGGAGCTGCTGGCCGAACGCGAATGGGCTGCCGACTTCCTCCATTCGCAGCGCGCGGAAGCGCTGGCGCTGCTGCTCCGGCGTGCGCCCCACGCGCTGGAGGACAGCCCGGCGAAGGTCGGCGTAGGCCAGCCGGTGGTCGGCGGGGAGCTGTAGTGCGGCTAACTGCGCCTCTCCCGTCAGGAGGGGGAGGAGGCGCGCCGCGCGCTGCTCCACCGGCCACCCCGAGGCTTCGGCGACCTGTTCGAACAACGCGATGAATGCCTCGGGGTCGTCCTGCGGGCCCATCTTAGTCAAGGTGATGGGAGACGGGCCCGCGGCCGGTGCGCTGGTGGACCCCGCCGACGCGAGGAGGCGCCGGAACGCCTCTCGGTCTTCCTGTTGAGCCAGCACCAGGGCTTCGAAGCGCTGCTCCTGCTCCTTCCGGAGCGTGACGAGTGCCTGGTGCTGGCTCTGCTGAGCCGTGGCGAGGGCGTGGATCAAGTCCGCGAACGGGGAGGATTCCATGGGGCTGCAGGACAGGTGCTCCACGATCCCGGGTTTCGGCACCACTGTAAATGTTCGCTGGATGTGGGTGGAGCACAGAGGACGGCAGGACAAAGACTGAGTTCGCAAAACAGTTTTATTCTCACTTTTCAGCGGAAGCGGTTTTCTCTCTCAGACACACACACACACATTCCGGTGCTCGGGTTGTAGAGCTCCTCTGCTCTCGCTCTCCCTCCTTAAATAGCCCGGTTTACTGGGGAGAACACACACAAAACATAGATTAATCACACTCAGGTGAAGCGATTCTGCCACTTACCTTCCCCAACTCCGCCCTCCTGTCACAGACCGGTGCTTGACCACGCCCCCGCTGCCACAGCCTGTTAAGATGTTTTTGATTGAAATAGCTTTTGATTTCAGTAAATATGACCTCCTAATGCTGCAAATTCAACAAATGACCAGTTTCAGTTCTTTACAGCCCATAAAACGTTTTGAAACTCTGTTGTGCATAATAATTTGGAACAGTGCATTTTGAGTTTTTTTATTTTTGAAAAAATACTCATCATTGGGAGGTTTGTTCGATAAAATTAGATTTATACTCTAACAGTTGATGACTTGAAAATTATACTGACTGTCATTTGCATCGACCATTTAGGAAAATCAGAGAAAAATATTATTTGCATAATATTTTGGAACGCAGTGTAATGTTAATAAATCCTTAAAACCAAGAGACCTGAACCCAGGTCCTTGGGACCCACTACACAGGTTCAAACGTTTTCTTCTGCTGCCAAAATCTTTATAATAAGCGAAGGAGCCCATCATGAACCACATCACATCAGGTGGAAAATCTTTGCAAGGCAGTAGAGTTGGAGTTAAGAAGTGCCGCTGATTAATATTTGTTTTAATAATTGCTTATTTCATAGTTAGCATTTAATAATGTTTACTAATATATGAACTATATGAAGATTTGCAATCACTCTGTATTACTTGCTTAGAAATAGTTTATTAACAAACCTCAGTGTGATTCATGGATGTTTTTCAGAAAGGGAATAGACAGAGATCGCTACCTGGTTGGTGAAGAGTCTTAAAATGAGGTGACATTCTCCCTGCACTTTAGATGCACTGGATCGTGGCTCTAGCTTGAACCACTTATCATAGCCAATAACTGGGATCTCCTGTTGAGAGATATATAGCAATCTGTTGGGTTTTTTTTCTCCTGTAACCAAAACCTTTGGGTTAAAAAAAAGGGGAAAAAACCATATGCATTTACTGTGCTTAATTGTTGTATTACTGTAGTGGGTTCTAAGCTGGTTCCTTGAACATGCAGAACATTTCCTTAAAATAAACATGATATTTTTAAATGGTTATTAAAAGGTAGACATCTATAGTTTTCTGGTTTCTAAAATAGATTAGTCTGTTGTATTCATTTCAACTTACACTTAATGGGATGTTCAGGCAACCGAGAAAGTCATCGGCATTCTCTTCGCTCCCTGATGCTGACGCTCCGTTGGCTCTCACAGATTTGGCAATTTGCTTGAAGTACCTGTTATTATAATGCCTTAATCCATTTGAATATCAGTAAATTAAAGTTAGGTATTGTGTTTTTAATTGACCATGTAATGCTGACATGTTATACCTGCCCATTCCTCTGAACCCACTGATCTCGTTCAGCTTACGGCACGCTTCAGCGACCGACACGTCATCGTCGTGATCCCTAGGGAAAGTGGGATTTGTGGCTTATCTCACACTCCCAGCTAACATCTCTGGCATGCTGGGGTGAGGTCGATTATTTGCTGGCACTTGATCCTTCATGAGCAATGGTTTGAGAAGAGCATGCATAATAAATATCTTACCATATATCCAGATGAAGAAGATCATTCTGGACGTCATCAATGTCACTGCGTGAAGATAAGCATTAAACTTGTAAACTCTCCATGTACGAGATTACAGCTTTTAAAAACCATAATACTTGCAAACATCTGATCATCATGTCCTGGAAGCAATTAAACGATTATCCTCAGCAGCCTGTTCAT
The DNA here is from genome assembly GCF_027579695.1 of Neoarius graeffei. Lineage (NCBI taxonomy): Eukaryota > Metazoa > Chordata > Actinopteri > Siluriformes > Ariidae > Neoarius > Neoarius graeffei. Next base: position 50,246,996 of record NC_083584.1, on the reverse strand, counting down.
CATTGCACATCTCATGCTTTGTTAAGCAGACCAGAAAGAACGTACTTAATTCGAATTTTCTACTCACAAAACAAAATGTTCGTTCCACACAGGGTTGAGCGTCTCAGGTTTCACTTCAGTCACTTGGATGTCTCTGGCAGACAGCACTTCCTTGACGCTGGAACGCTTCTCTAACTTTTCCTTCCTCTTACGGAAGCTGAACTTCCTTTCTTTTCTTTCTTCAGTCTCGCGTGGGCTTTGTCCCACAAGAATACCCAGCATGCAATAGGGGTCACTGTAACCTACCGAATACAGACAGTGCAATATAGTAATGTGTCAAATTTATCAAAATCTTACTCAGTTAAAGCAAGACGCATCCAGCCAAAAATTAACTCGAGTGAAAGGAAAATTGTTATTTTTAAATGTACTCAAGTAATTTTTTTCTATAGCAAATACCGTATGTTATTTTTCCTGAAAGCATCATTTAATCTCTGTAAATGCCTTTACACACTGGATACGACATGAAATTTCGATGTGAAAAATCCATTCATCCATCCATTATCTGTAACCGCTTATCCTGTAAAGGTAAAACTACAAGCTGGAGCCTATCCCAGCTGACTATGGGTGAGAGGCGGGGTACATCCTGGACAAGTCGCCAGGTCATCACAGGGCTGACACATAGCCCATGTTTACATTAGACCGTATCAGCGGATCATCAGATTAACGTTTTTAAAACGATTAGTGTGCACACAGCAACACCAATACACGATTTGCGTGCAGGCATCCTGCGCTCCAAATCACTCCGCCCTGAACAGCGAGTGCCCTCTGGAGGGTGCGCACTCCGGCCCTGCGCAGCTCACACAGCGCGCGAGTGAAGTGCACAAGCTACGATTCGGGACTGAGCCGCTGTGTGTGTGATCCCAGCGCATATCACTTACCACTTGCAAGTGGAAGGATGGCAAGCCTAAAGACAATCATAACTACACAATTTGCATCAGTATTTGCAGTATTTTCATACTTTTATACTCTTTAATGAAAGGTGATACAAGGCGGAAGTCTGCGCCGTTTTTCAGCAGTCGCGTCACATGACCAACACCAGCGAATCAGGAAGGTGGATGTCACAGTGACATTGTCCAATGAGACGCCAGCTAGAGCTCAGCTCAGCGTATCCGCGTATTCTGAATGTTTACACAGCACCGGAGCTGACACGATCTAGATTGAATACGTGGACGCTGGCGGATTCCTGTTTCCCGGCGTTTCCAGGCGGTTTAATGTAAACGAACAGTGCATCCACAAAGAAAACGAGACAGATACGGTCTAATGTAAACGTAGCCATAGAGACACACAACCATTCACACTCACATTCACACCTATGGTCAATTTAGAGTCACCAGTTAACCTAACCTGCATGTCTTTGGACTGTGGGGGAAACCGGAGCACTCGGAGGAAACCCACGCGGACACGGGGAGAACATGCAAACTCTGCACAGAAAGGTCCTCGTCAGCCACTGGGCTCGAACCCAGAACCTTCACTGCAAAAAACTGAAAACTGAATTTGAGGAGAAAATTCCTTAATACTAGTGAAATTATCTTGCTGCATGGACAGATAATTTTACTTGACAAGACATCTTGGAATAAGTTGGTTACAATCTAGAACTAATTTTCATAATCTTGTTGGTGTCTTGTATTCTTCTACACTGCAAAAATAATATCTTAACAAGTTAGAATATCTTGAATATAGTTGAAACGCTCTAGCATTTCCTATTAGAAGAATAGAAGAAGGAATTTTCTCCTCAAATTCAGTTTTCAGTTTTTTGCAGCGTTCATACTGTGAGATGACAGTGCTCACCACTACACCACCATGCCTCCTCGATGTGAAAAATTTGTACGCAAAATTTTCACACACTGAGTGCGATGCACTTTTTTTTTAACATGTCACTTTCTATTTTGTGCTCCTTTCATACTGGTTTTGCACTGCAACTGTCATGCTCTCAAGAAAGTAAAATATTTGGGTACACCAATTGTTGGGACAGAGACAACAATGAAAGTTTCATCATTTCGTTCAAGAGTTGAAGCTGTACCACGACACAATATTTTAGGATGACTGTGGTGGTGTTTGAGGCACTCTTGAGTATCCTAACTCCTCACCTGTGGAGACTACACAAGAACTACAGAGAGCCCATGGATCCTGAACAATGCCTGGTAGTGTGTTTAAGAGAAGACAATTTTCTATATTTTGGTCCCATTATTATGAAAATCTGGTGTGACTTCAATACATAAATTATGCAGACACTCTTATCCAGAGCAGCCTGAGGGGCAGTTGGGGGTTAGGTGCCTTGCTCAAGGGCACTTCAGCCATTCCTGCTAGTCCAGAGAATTGAACCAGAGACCTTTGGGTCCCAAAGCTGCTTCTCTAACCTTTAGTCCATAAATACCCTTCTTTCATATTTACTGCTTTCTGATAAATGTCCCTCTGTTCATTTCAGCACCAGAAATGAACATCAGGTTATGGTAATCATATGTAGAGTTTGAATGGCGTTTCTCAGGAACCCTCATTTGATCAGTCAGGTAATCATTTTCAGATGCAAAATTTCACAACAAACAAGATGGATCAGAATTTATTTTTCATCATACTGAATTTCTTTCTTGGTGTATAAAGACTAGTAACAACACATGTATTTAATGATCTGCATGATTCCGTGAGAATATTTCATCTGAAAATTTGGACTTGGCCTGTAAGGCTTATAAGTCTGGATTATTTACCATTAGCTAGAATTCTGCATAGCCAATTATCTTAGCTACTGGAATCAATGCTAGTCTGACATTAAGGCCCGGTCCCACTGGCCGATGGACACAAAACGTATACAAAAAGGACACAGCGGACGAGCAAAATTTCGGGGGTGGCTCTATCCGTTTTCATCTGCTCCAGAAATGGACAAAATTGGTGAAAATTTGCGAAAACAGAACGGAAAAGAACGGACGTGGGTAGTATATAGCGGGGATGTTAAACGCATGTTCATAGGAAGCCTAGCGGATGAAAGCGGATGGAAGTGGATGACAGCTCCGAAGGGGTTACCGGTGATAACTGAGAAGCGGACGCATAGCAGAAAGAGCGGATGCATAGCGGATGAAGGGGATGCATCACGTACGCCTAACGGACACAAAGGGGATGTTGCGCGGATGTATATCGGATGCAGACCGATTGTCCGCTAGTTGTCCTTCTACATACTCTAGACATACTCCAGACATCCTCAATATACGAGATACATCCCAGATATAAACGCTTTGTCCGTTTTGAATACTTTATATACGAGATGCATACGCTTACATCCTTTCCATTTCCGTGCTACTAACGATGAATAGACGTTTCATGTACCTTATCTTTCCTCCCTCTTTCCGTTTTCAGCTGCAGCGGATGTGAGTTGCGAGGATGCCCAGAGGATGCAGAGAGGATACAGCAGATGTTTAACGGATGATAACGGACATAGAACGTTTGTTGCTCGTATATGTCGCGGATTTACATCGTACACAGCGGAAAGTTCATCCGTTCTAAAAGTTTTGTGCAGCTCAAAACTTTTTGCGCGGATGAAATCACAGAGGACGGATGCTCGATGGATAGAGCGTATGAAGCACGTATGCAATGAGTACACAACGGATGCATAGCGTTTTCCAACGGATGGCAAAGATTTTTTTACGTTTTACATCCTCTTTGCATCCGTAAGTGCAGTGGGACCGGGCCTTTAGCAAAGAAAACAGGCTAATGAATTTAAACACAGCTAGTTAATATTAGCAAATTGCTAAATTTACCTCAACATGCTTTTAGATGATTAGATGGAGTTCATATTTTCTAGACAGATAAAAGATAAGCCTCATTTTATATGAGCTTTTTCTTACTTCAGCATACTGAAGCATATACTGATAGGTATAGCACTAGCAACATGGAGCATCATGAGAAGGTCATGGCTGGCGACAAATTCTTACGAAGAAAAAAAAACATACTTAATTCGACGCTAAACTAAGCCATAGATGTATAGCATGCAGTCCTTAGCTGGATAAAAGAAGACGTGTTTGTGATTTGTAACAAGTACTTTGAAGGTCTCAAAAAATGTAAGGAGTAAAAAGTGTGGGGCTTTTTTCTTGGAAATGTAACTAAGTAAGAGTACAACTATTCGTATTTAATAATTATTCAAGCAAAGTACACTCACTGGCCACTTTATTAGGAACACCCATGCAGCCACCTGCTGTTTTACGCAGTTATAGAATCAGCCGATCCCTTGACAGCAGCACAACGCAAAAAAAAAAAAAATCATGCAGATACAAATCAAGAGTTTCAGTTAATGTTCACTTCAAACATCAGAATGGGAAAAATTGTGATCTCAAAGTGTGACTTTCTTTCACTGTGGCATGGGTGTTGGTTTGAGCCAGATGGACTGGTTTGAGTATTTCAGAAACTGCTGATCTCCTGGGGGGTTTTCACACACAACAGTCTCTAGAGTTTACACAGAATGGTGCGAAAAACAAAAAACATTGAGTGAGTAAGAGACAGTTCTGTGGGTGGAAACAAACACCTTGTTGATAAGAGAGGTCAGAGGAACATGGCCAGATTGGTTTGAGCTGCCAGGAAGGATATAGCAACTCATATAATCACTCTTTACAACCGTGGTGAGCAGAAAAGCATCTCAGCATGCAACAGCAGAACAGCACATTGGGTTCCACTCCTGCAGAATCTTACAACCCCGATTCCAAAAAAGTTGGGACAAAGTACAAATTGTAAATAAAAACGGAATGCAATAATTTACAAATCTCAAAAACTGATATTGTATTCATAATAGAACATAGACAACATATCAAATGTCGAAAGTGGGACATTTTGAAATTTCATGCCAAATATTGGCTCATTTGAAATTTCATGACAGCAACACATCTCAAAAAAGTTGGGACAGGGGCAATAAGAGGCTGGAAAAGTTAAAGGTACAAAAAAGGAACAGCTGGAGGACCAAATTGCAACTCATTAGGTCAATTGGCAATAGGTCATTAACATGACTGGGTATAAAAAGAGCATCTTGGAGTGGCAGCGGCTCTCAGAAGTAAAGATGGGAAGAGGATCACCAATCCCCCTAATTCTGCACTGACAAATAGTGGAGCAATATCAGAAAGGAGTTCGACAGTGTAAAACTGCAAAGAGTTTGAACATATCATCTACAGTGCATAATATCATCAAAAGATTCAGAGAATCTGGAAGAATCTCTGTGCATAAGGGTCAAGGCCGGAAAACCATACTGGGTGCCCGTGATCTTCGGGCCCTTAGACGGCACTGCATCACATACAGGCATGCTTCTGTATTGGATATCACAAAATGGGCTCAGGAATATTTCCAGAGAACATTATCTGTGAACACAATTCACTGTGCCATCCGCCGTTGCCAGCTAAAACTCTATAGTTCAAAGAAGAAGCCGTATCTAAACATGATCCAGAAGCACAGACGTCTTCTCTGGGCCAAGGCTCATTTAAAATGGACTGTGGCAAAGTGGAAAACTGTTCTGTGGTCAGACGAATCAAAATTTGAAGTTCTTTATGGAAATCAGGGACGCCATGTCATTCGGACTAAAGAGGAGAAGGACGACCCAAGTTGTTATCAGCACTCAGTTCAGAAGCCTGCATCTCTGATGGTATGGGGTTGCATTAGTGCATGTGGCATGGGCAGCTTACACATCTGGAAAGACACCATCAATGCTGAAAGGTATATCCAGGTTCTAGAGCAACATATGCTCCCATCCAGACGACGTCTCTTTCAGGGAAGACCTTGCATTTTCCAACATGACAATGCCAAACCACATACTGCATCAATTACAGCATCATGGCTGCGTAGAAGAAGAGTCCGGGTACTGAACTGGCCAGCCTGCAGTCCAGATCTTTCACCCATAGAAAACATTTGGCGCATCATAAAACGGAAGATACGACAAAAAAGACCTAAGACAGTTGAGCAACTAGAATCCTACATTAGACAAGAATGGTTTAACATTCCTATCCCTAAACTTGAGCAACTTGTCTCCTCAGTCCCCAGACGTTTACAGACTGTTGTAAAGAGAAAAGGGGATGTCTCACAGTGGTAAACATGGCCTTGTCTCAACTTTTTTGAGATGTGTTGTTGTCACGAAATTTAAAATCACCTAATTCTTCTCTTTAAATGATACATTTTCACATTTTAAACACTTGATATGTCATCTATGTTCTATTCTGAATAAAATATGGAATTTTGAAACTTCCACATCATTGCATTCTGTTTTTATTTACAGTTTGTACTTTGTCCCAACTTTTTTGGAATCAGGGTTGTAGAATCAAGAACAAGTTCCTATTAAAGTGGCTGGTGAGTGTATAACTGTGCTAAAGTAACACATAAGTATAATCACGAAGTACAACTCCTCGGGTATTGCCCACTCCTGGACCTATGCTTGTACTCTGGTGAAATTTGATGGCATGTTCTAGTATATTACCCTCCTAAAAGTACAGCAGTAATTAGAGATGGCAAAATCCAACAAAAGTCTCTCACCGTTGGCATCTTTTGCCATGAGATTCTTTCCTTTCATGACAGAGACTCTTAGAGAGAAGCCTGGTCTCTGTAAAAGAAAGGGTCAGACATGTGAGTTACAAAAGAGTTGGAAGAGAAACTAAAGCTCTCATTAGTAACTTTTGTGCTTCAAGTGAGTCAAGTGAGTTAAACAACTAACTGGGTCCAAAAACCAAAAGAAAAAGAAGAAGCACAAAAAGCAAAACACCACAAGCATTTCAATATACAACTGTCTCTGGTATACCCCCTTCAGACATAATGTGTACAATTGTACACATGAAGTTCCATAGCATTTTTCCTTGTGTCCGAAGGGGTTACTGTGCATATAACAAACAAAATGACTTTGAAAATGAATAGGTAATGAAAATGAATTAGCATTAACACTTTTTTTGAAGCCACACAAAATCTTCACACTTCGTATTTCTTTATGGCAGCCCTACCCGATTGTCCTCCCTCATGGCAGTCTCTAATTTATTTTGTATTTTTAACACCTTTAGCCATGTGTCACAACCTACTTATCCCATTCTGTGGGTTATACAATGAAGTCATAGAGACTCGGTTGTTTTAACTTCACACTGGTGTGGATATAAGCATCCCATGAACACAGCTATTCATTTGCAGAGGAAAAATCTCCGACATGTCTCAGTTTCTCTGCTCTGTGTATCAGCCAGGCAGTAGAAACACATCTTCACTTTCTCCAATAGTATGGATTGGTGTTTCCTTAGAATATATAACAAGAGTCAAAAAAGTTTGCAGTCCTGCAACCGTGACCTTTCAGGAGATCAGGGCTAGGTGCTCTGCCAGTGTCAGATGCAGAGATGCGGATTGGTTTTTGATGAGATTCAGAGCAAAGGTTTGGATAATTGTGAGAAGTATAACGGCATGATATTTCCCTGTTCCTTTCACTCAGTTTGTCTCAGACTTGTGGTACTTGAGTCTGGCTTGTGCCCTAATTTTAAGGACTCGTGACTTGACTTGGACTTGAGCACTGATGGCTCGGACTTGGACTCAGACTCATGCATTAACTGCATTCAGACTCATAAATTGGAGACGAGGACTCGGATTTATTTATTTTTTTTTTTGTAACATGCCGTAATAATTTGGCATAAGATATTTCTATCTACATTAATTTTTACCCTAATTTTGTGTAAGAGAATGCACATTCACCTGTTCATGCGTCATGTTCAGGAACAAACTAACGTTAATGGCGCTAAAATGCCTGGAGAGAAGCTCCTAGGATTGTCTGCTTTGCTTATACAGACTTCTCATGCAGTGGGGAAAAATGCACTGCTGTGTGTTCCATATGTAGAAGAACTATCGAGGAGACGACGGGGACAACCTCGAACTTCAATCGTCATTTGGCAAGACTCCACCCAGAGAAGGAAGTGACATGCTATGTTCATTGCTCTGTTGATAGCGGGGCTTGCTTGCTGGCCGATGAACTACCTAGTGTTAACCCTCTCTCATGTTATTTGCCTTGTTGATAGTGGGCGGGGCTTGCTAAGCAATGAACAAGCATTTTATCTGTAGCCTAGTAACTAAAACATGGCAGTCGAGCAGTAACGTTAGTCCAACACAGTAGCAGAGACGCTTTCACATAAAGGCAGCAACAGCCACCGTCAAATGGTGCTGTTGGAGTCTTGTTCTTGGACTCGACTCGGATCAACAGTGGACTCGACTCAAAATTTTCTTTAATGACTTGAACTTGAGGTGGCATGGTGGTGTAGTGGTTAGCGGTGTCGCCTCACAGCAAGAAGGTCCGGGTTCGAGCCCCGTGGCCGGCGAGGGCCTTTCTGTGCGGAGTTTGCATGTTCTCCCCGTGTCCGCGTGGGTTTCCTCCGGGTGCTCCGGTTTCCCCCACAGTCCAAAGGCATGTAGGTTAGGTTAACTGGTGACTCTAAATTGACCGTAGGTGTGAATGTGAGTGTGAATGGTTGTCTGTGTCTATGTGTCATCCCTGTGATGACCTGGCGACTTGTCCAGGGTGTACCCTGCCTTTCGCCCGTAGTCAGCTGGGATAGGCTCCAGCTTGCCTGCGACCCTGTAGAACAGGATAAAGCGGCTAGAGATAATGAGATGAGATGAGACTTGGATTTGACTCGGACTTGAACGCTGGGGACTTGAGACTGGACTCGGACTTGAGGTTTAGTGACTCGATTACAACTCTGGTTTGTCTGACCAAAGAGCCTGGGCCTGGTTCATAGCGACATTTGAAATCTCCCTCCCTCTATGATTTCTACAAACAGGGATTCAGATGCTATTTCTACCTCCACTGTAATATAACTTACAACTAAGTCTACCAATTTTTGCTGAAGGTGCCAGATTTGGCTATGAGGATGGTCATTGTGTTGTGTGCTGTAAATTGTGTTGAATGTATTATGTTGTAGCCAAACACCAAAAAAAAGTTTCTTCACACATGTATATGTATATGGTGAAAGAAAATAATTCTGATTGTGATGTAAACTCAAGAGATGAAGACAAAGATTGATGGAACATACACACCGATCAGCCATAACATTATGACCACTGAGAGGTGAAGTGAATAACATTGATTATATCATTACAGTGGCACCTGTCAATGGGTGGGATATATTAGTATTAGGCAGCAAGAGAACAGTCAGTTCTTGAAGTTGATGTGTTGGAAGCAGGAAAAATGGGCAACCGTAAGGATCTGAGTGACTTTGACAAGGGCCAAATTGTAATGGCTAGATGACTGGGGCTGAACATCTCCAAAATGGCACATCTTGTAGGGTGTCGAAGGCTCATCGATTCGCATGGGACATGAAGGCTAGGCCATATGGTCCAATCCTACAGAAAAGCTACTGTAGCACAAACTGCTGAAAAAGTTCATGCTGACACCTTTCTGTTTTAGCCAGCATTAACTTTTTCAGCAGTTTGTGCTACAGTAGCTCTTCTGTGGTATTTGGACCATATGGGCTAGCCTCTGTGCCTCATGTCCATTGTCAACACTGGTTGTCCATCCTTGGACCACTTTTGGTAGGTACTAACCAATGTATACTGGAAACACCCCACAAGATGTGCCATTTTGGAGATGCTCAGACCCAGTCATCTCGCCATCACAATTCCTTGTCAAAGTCGCTCAGATCCTTACACTTGCCCATTTTTCCTGCTTCCAACACATCACCTTCAACAACTGACTGTTCTCTTGCTGCCTCATATATCCCACTCCTTGACAGGTGCCACTGTAATGAGATAATCAATGTAATCAATCACTTCACCTGTCACTGGTTTTAATGTTGTGGCTGATCGGTGTATATGTGATGTTATGACGCTTACAAATGACAGAATAAACCAAAAGAATGCAAAGGTGTGACTGTCTACATTGTGCTGATGGAAAAGAAGGAGGTGGCTGAGGCTGAGAAAAACAGCAGAAATGTCTGTTGAAGAACAATTCACCAAACACCTCACCTTAGATTCTCTCACTCTCTGGAGAATGATTTCGTGCTCCTCTTGGCTCATATCAAACACCTGGGGTAAACAGGAAAGATATGGTTATCGAGAGCATACACGTAAACAATTGTCCCACATCTGAGATGCTGCTTTTGACCAAATCTGGAATACAGATGCAACCTTAATTTTTATACAGTAATTAGTTTATTTCCGCTGCTACATGAATGTAATTGTGGATGATTTATGTTCTATGACATTTCACTCTGAAATGTCAGATCATCAGTCTTCAACACGTTGGAGGAATAAATTTATAGACCATTAGGTTAGTGTTTAAAGTGTTTGTCACCCCTGTGTGAAAGAAGATGGAGACTTGGTGTGTCAGCACCTGAGTGAGTATCATAGCATCATCAAGCAGCATCAGAGAGAGGAGGCGCTGAAATTTAATCATGTCTTACAGCATTTGATCCAATTCATAAACCAAAACAGAAAAGACAAATGAATCATCCCCGTACAGTGTGTGTGTGTGTGTGTTTTAATATTACATTTTGACTTTTTGCTTTTAGTATTTTTTTACATGCCTCTGAATACCTGTCCATACAAACGACAGTATGCCTAACACTGTAATATTTTTAATAGAAATATTGTTTGTTGCTTGTTTCACATTGTGGCAGCAGGGGCGTGGTCAAGCGTCAGTCTGTGACTGGAGGGCGGAGTCAGGGAAGGTAAGTGGCAGAATCACTGCATCTGATGTTGGTTAATCTGTGTTTGTGTGTCTTCCCCAGTGACCGGGCCCTATATAAGGAGAGAGAGAGCAGAGGAAGGAAGCTCTCTCCCCAACCAGACGACTGGTGTGTGTGTGAGTTTGTCTCAAGTCTGAAAAGACTCAAAATAAAGAGTTTCTCTGTGGAACTTAATCCTGGCCTGCTGTCTTTCTGTGCTCCACCCATACGAACTACTACAGTGGTGCTGAAACCCGGGATATTCGAGCAAGTCACGCAGCTTTTGATTCCAAAGAGCCACCGGGAATTGGTATTCCAGCTGGCTCACTTTAATCCCATGGCTGGACACTTAGGGCAGGATAAGACACTAGCCCGGCTAATGGCCCAGTTCTATTGGCCAGGGATTCGCGGCGATGTCCGTAGGTGGTGTATGGCGTGCCACGAATGCCAGTTAGTAAATCCAGCGGCCATTCCAAAAGCGCCTTTGCACCCTTTCCCATTAATCGAGACCCCATTCGAAAGAATTGAGATGGATCTCGTCGGGCCATTAGATTGGTCAACACGAGGGTACCGCTTTATTTTAGTTCTGGTGGACTATGCAACGCGATACCCGGAAGCAGTGCCTCTTCACAATATCTCAGCACACAGTACTGCGGAAGCGCTCTTCCGCATCATCTCCAGAGTTGGAATACCGAAAGAGATTCTGACTGACCAAGGCACCTCGTTTATGTCACGTACACTGAACGAACTGTATGGGTTATTGGGTATTAAGCCGACCCGCACCAGCGTTTATCACCCACAAACGGACAGTTTAGTTGAACGGTTCAATCGCACCCTCAAAAATATAATTAAAAATTTTTTAAGTGAGGACGCATGTAATTGGGATAAATGGCTCGAACCCTTGTTATTTGCAGTGCGAGAGGTCCCCCAAGCCTCCACAGGGTTCTCCCCATTCGAATTGTTATATGGGCGTAAGCCGTGCGGCATTCTAGATGTGCTGCGAGAAAATTGGGAGGCGGGACCTTCGCCCAGTAAAAATCTAATTCAATACGTTATGGACCTGCACGCAAAACTCCACACACTCACACACCTAACCCAGGAGAATTTGCGACAGGCCCAAGAACGGCAAACCCGCCTGTACGACAGGGGTACGCACCTTAGGGAGTTCGCACCAGGAGATAAAGTTCTCGTACTGTTGCCCACATCGAGCTCCAAATTAATCACCAAGTGGCAAGGACCCTTTGAGGTTACACAGCGAATCGGGGACATCGACTACGAGGTGAGGCGAACGAACAGGGGTGGGGCGCTACAGGTTTACCACCTCGATCTGCTCAAACTCTGGAACGAGGAGGTCCCCGTGGCGTTGGTGTCGGTGGTTCCGGAGAAGGCGGAGCTGGGGCTGGAGGTTCAAAAGGGAACATTGGCATTGCGTACCTCTCCGGTCCCCTGTGGAGACCACCTCTCCCCGACCCAACTCGCGGAGGTCGCCCAGTTGCAGACCGAGTTTTCGGACGTGTTCTCGCCCCTGCCCGGCCGCACTGACCTCATAGAGCACCACATTGAGACGCCCCCAGGGGTGGTAGTGCGCAGCCGCCCTTACAGGCTACCCGAACACAAGAAAAAAGTGGTTCGGGAAGAACTCGAGGCCATGCTCAAAATGGGCATCGTCGAGGAGTCCCACAGTGACTGGAGCAGCCTGGTGGTCTTGGTACCCAAGACCGACGGGTCGGTCCGGTTCTGTGTAGACTATAGAAAAGTCAACGCGGTGTCTAAATTCAATGCGTACCCAATGCCTCGTATTGATGAGTTGCTCGATCGACTAGGCACGGCTCGCTTTTACTCGACACTGGATTTGACAAAGGGTTATTGACAGATCCCCTTGACTCCATTATCCCAAGAAAAAATGGCCTTTTCCACACCGTTCGGCTTACACCAGTTTGTCACACTTCCTTTTGGGCTGTTTGGGGTGCCCGCTACGTTCCCGCGACTGATGGATAGGGTCCTCTGCCCCCACGCCACCTATGTGGTCGCGTACCTAGACGATATCATTATTTATAGTAATGACTGGCAGCGGCACCTACAACACCTGAGGGCCGTCCTTAGGTCGCTGAGGCGGGCGGGTCTCACAGCCAACCTGAAGAAGTGTGCGATTGGGCGGGTGGAAGTACGGTATCTGGGCTTCCACTTGGGCAACGGGCAGGTGCGTCCCCAAATTAACAAGACGGCAGCAATTGCGGCCTGCCCGAGGCCCAAGACCAAAAAGGGGGTGAGACAATTCCTGGGGTTGGCTGGCTACTATCGTAGGTTTATACCTAATTATTCGGATGTCACCAGCCCGCTGACTGATCTGACTTATAAGGGGGCACCAGATCCGGTCCAGTGGATGGAGAAATGCCAGCGGGCTTTCTCTGAGGTGAAGGCTGCACTGTGCGGGGGGCCACTGTTACACTCCCCTGACTTTTCTCTCCCCTTTATGTTGCAGATGGACGCGTCGGACAGAGGGCTGGGGGCCGTTCTGTCCCAGGAGGTGGAGGGGGAGGACCGCCCTGTCCTGTACATAAGCAGAAAGCTGTCGGTGTGTGAGGGGCACTACAGCACCATCGAAAAGGAGTGCCTGGCGATCAAGTGGGTGGTCCTCACCCTCCGCTACTACCTCCTGGGGCACTCTTTCACCCTCTGTTCGGACCACGCGCCCCTCCAGTGGCTCCACCGCATGAAGGATGCCAATGCGTGGATCACCCGTTGGTATCTGGCACTCCAGCCCTTTAATTTCAAGGTGGTCCACAGGCCAGGGGCGCAGATGGTCGTGGCAGACTTCCTCTCCCGTCAAGGGGGGGGGGGGGGGGGGGGGGGGAGTCAGCTGCAGGCCAGACGGCTGCCCGGCCTGAGTCGGGCGGCGGGGGTATGTGGCAGCGGGGGCGTGGTCAAGCATCGGTCTGTGACCGGAGGGTGGAGTCAGGGAAGGTAAGTGGCAGAATCACTGCACCTGATGTTGGTTAATATGTGTTTGTGTTTTTTCCCCAGTGACCGCGCCCTATATAAGGAGAGAGAGAGCAGAGGAAGGAAGCTCTCTCCCCAACCAGACGACTGGTGTGTGTGTGTGTGTGTGTGTGTGTGTGTGTGTGTGTGTGTGTGTGTGTGTGTGTGTGTGTGTGTGAGTTTGTCTCAAGTCTGAAAAGACCCAAAATAAAGAGTTTCTCTGTGGAACTTAATCCTGGCCTGTCGTCTTTCTGTGCTCCACCCATACGAACTACTACACACATCTTCTGCATTTGCGCATACAATAAGTAGAAAAGTGTTTTCATTCATTTCTAAAAAAAAGAAAGAAAAGAAAGAAAGTTTATGTGTTTTGTGTAAATTACAGAAACCTTGAACTGCAAGATGTGATTTGTTTTATTGCAACCTCATTATTTTGACTTCGTATCACGGTATTCTCACTTAGTTATTATTATTACATGGCTTATTTGAATACTCGATTCTGATTGGTCAGTTACCCCATTCTACAGTCTGTTATTTCTGTACAACAGACTATTGCTATGGACCATGTCATTAGCAGAAGCAATAAAATAATAAAATTATTTTTAAATCAATATTGTGTGTCAAATTGTTGATTTCTTTAGTAAGTAGCTGTGTAATAAGCAGGATAATATACAGCGAGCTGGTCATTATCAAGAAATAAACCTTTTATGGGTCGTACATCACTCTATCAGGGTTTATCTCATAATAATGACCGGCTCACTGTACATTATCCCTTATTTAGGGTCTCATTATTTACACCCACTAAGTCAAAATTATGACTTTTAAAATCAATATAAGGAAAAAATTTAACATCTTGTGCTTCAGGGCTTCCATAGTATAGGAAGCAAAGGACCACTGAGAAGATAAAAACACCAAAGAGTGTTGCATTTTACAGAAACACACAGAAGCGAGTGAAACAGTCTGGAGAACTGTGACACACTCTGACAGATGATTTCTATATAAAACTGCACAACAATGTCCCTCAGACTCCTGCAGTTTTAAATGCAAAGGGTAACACACCAACTACACAGTTTACTACAGTTTACTTGATAAACGAACTACTCTTTATACAAAGATTTTGCTATTTAGAAACTTTTCATTAGTTTTGAAAGCAACATTGGTTTATATATGTGACAACTTGCACAGTACCACACAAGTGTGTGTGTAGATAGTGTTTTAAAATATAAAAAAATGTTAAAAAGTTACTGATTTGAGCTTATGTAGCACACTATATATATATATATATATATATATATATATATACACACACACACACACACACACACACACACACACACACAGAGTACCAGTCAAAAGTTTGTACACTCCTACTCATTCATAGGTTTTTCTGTATTGTGATTATTTTCTGCATTGTAGAACCATCAAAACTATGAAATAAAATATGGAACAGATATGGAATTATGTGGCAAACATAAAAGTGTTAAAAAACAAAATATGCTTCATATTTTAAATTGTTCAAAGTATCCAGCGTATACCTTGATGACGCTTTACGCACTATCCGCATTATCTTAACCAGCTTCATGAGGTAGTCATCTGGAATGCTTTTCAATTAGCGGGTGTGTCTCGTCAAAAGTTAATTAGTGGACGAGTTTCCCGCCTTCTGAATGCGTTCGAGATCAAACAGTAAATAATAAATAATAAAAATACAGTAAATAGCCCTATTCCACAAATGTAATAATCCATATAGTATTACTGTATGTCAAGAATCGCTCAACTAAGTAAAGAGAAATGGCATCCATCATTACTTTAAGACATGAAGTGACTTTTAATTAATGAAAATAAAGAAAAAACACTGAATTAGAAGGTGTAAGCTATTTTATAACACACACACACACACACACACACACACACACACACACACACACACACACACACACACACCATTTCTGTTTGATGGTAATGAAAGTCTATTAATTGTTTATATTCAGGAGTGGACAATACTTGAGTATTTGTACTTAGTACACTTACTATACTTAATACTTAATTACTATACTTAACTATGTCAGCATGTATGAACTTATACACACGCCCGGCCCTACCTCAGTAAAATGTTTCAATTTGCAGAAGTAAACAACAGCTCGTATAAAATGAGCCCTTTTTTTTTTACGGTACCTCTCTAGAAAGCATGAGCTCCGTCTATTTTGAAAAGGCATGTTGCGATAATTTTCACTAATTTGTGCACATTAACTGGCTAAATTTAAATAAGTTTCTTTTGTTAATGACTAACATTGATTCCAATAGCTAATATAATTGTCTGGGCAGCAACCTTCTAACAGTTTTAGATATGTAATGTAACATGACAACGTAATGACAAAGTTACTTTTCACATCAACTCATGGCATTAATTTCACTTCATCAGTTAAAAAACATTTGCTTTTTACTATTAATACTTAAAGCTAGACGGCCTTTCAATTTCATAAAATTGGTGAAATTTAGTTCCCTCTGAAATTTGGTCATTGTGATATATGTTTATTTCGGTAATATCTCAAAAAAACAAACAAACAGGCTATTCTGTGGCTGGGAAGTTATTTAATTTGAGGAGATTCCTGAGCAAATAATGTGCATGAAATTGCTTGCTTCGCACAGTCAAACAGACAGAGGAAGTCCATGTACGCATGTGCAGGTTGACCTTCTTCAGCTTCTTTTTCTTCTTCTTTTGGGTTTTACGGCAGCTGGCATCCACAGTGTTGCATTACTGCCATCTACAGGTTTGCCTTTGACCATGCACTGGCAGTTTCAGCATTCTGTCACTAAACGAACAGCTGATCACACCGAGGTGCTCGCTGACCGCCAATATTTATTAATTTGGTCCTGCGTTTCCTTTCCTTTGCAACATAACGTCTTTTCTTCTCACCTTCCATTACTGTAGTTGGCCTTTCACGTTTCATTTGCACACTCACGTCCTTCATTTTTCTCTCCTGTTTCAAATTTGTATCCCACAATGCCTTGCACGAACAGGGAAAGCCCACCACGTGATGCATGATGTAGTATCTTGAATTGGGTCATGGTGAAGCAGGAAAAAATAGCAGAGAATTTAGGGCCATGTGGCCCTAAATTCATTAATTGTTCTATTTAAAAAAAACTCAGAAAATTGGAAGTCTGTGATTCGAATTTAGTAGCTTTCGGTCCACTAAACAAAAATAATTGGGTGTCGGGGAAAATTCTTTTTATGACCTACACTTGAAAAATCTGAAAGGCAGTCTACCTTTAAGTACATTTGAAAATAGCACCTTTTTTTAACTTTCACTTGAGTGCATGTTTTTAACTGGATACTTCTACATTTAATATACAGTACTTAGAAATTATACTTAAGTGAAACTATACTTTTTACTGAAGTATAATGTCTCATTACGTTTCCCATCCTTAGATGATTTTGGCAAACTGAAGAAATAGCATATCAACACAGTGTTTTATTGCTTTGTTGTAAAAATAATAATAATAATAAAATAATGATTTCCATCACAGGATGCATGTGGTGCTCTCTCGCTTTGTGAAAAAGGAAAGGAGGTCTCTACCTTCTTTAAGTAGCTGAACAAATCCTCTTCATTGGTCACATATTCAGGTGATGGCACCCCGACTCGATTAACGACAGTGTAGACCACCTCCTCGTACAATAAATCAAGCTGAAGAAAAACAATTTCTATTATTTCTATTTCATTTAATATGTATAAGGTTTAAAGTCAACACTAAAATGCAAAACAAATTCAGTTACTAAAAGGGCAATTATAACAATTAAACCCCTGGTAATATCAAAGGTTATTTCGATTTTATTCAAGTCTCATTAGTGTATTTTGAAACACTGAAATATATCAGACGTACAGCATGGTGTATGTATGCATGGCTTTTAAACTGTCAAGACATTCACCAAATTTCACACTGAGGTTTAAACAAACCATGCAAACATTTTGTTTAAAACCACTGAACAAGGATGAAGGTGCTTTGTGTATAATAATATAATGATATTTTTCAGAGGTAGATTAAGACGACTCACTTCATTCCTCGTGGTTTTCTCCGGTACAAGCAGATAGTCCGTACACTCTGGCGGCAGCGGACCGACAATAATGTCCTCCTTGTAAAATGTGAGAAAGAAAAGCAAAGAAATAATGATTTGAAAAAAACCTGAGGCTGTGAATGATTAAAGGTTTACATGTTAAAAGTTTGCATTGATTAAAAGTTTGCAAATCCTGCAAACTTGACAGTGCTCACATAAAACGTGCACACTGATTCACTTCACCAAAGTCTACAGAGGATTGGGTTTTTTCACATGAGCAAAATAATTCATGTTTTAGATTTTGCTGTTTCCGTAGTTCCCTTTCTGAAGCTTCCAAACTCACCTCTTAGCACAAGGAACTGAAAGAAATCCAACAAGTTCAAAATGCATTCGAAGTTCAAAATGGACCTCAATGTTTACATGGAGGACATTCTCCATATTCAGACTAGTTGCAGGTACAACCCCAACTCCAAAAAAAAAAAAAAAATTGGGATGCTGTGTAAACTGTAAATAAAAAACAGAATGCAATAATTTGCAAATAATTGAAACCCTATATTTCATTGAAAATAGTACAAAGACAACATATCAAATGTTGAAACTGAGAAATTTTTATTGTTTTTTTTTTAAAATACATGCTCATTTTGAATTTGATATCAGCAACACATTTCAAAAATGCTGGGACAGGGGCATGTTTACCACTGTGTTGCATCACCTCTACTTTTAACAACACTCTGTAAACGTTTGGGAACTGAGGAGACCAATTGCTGTGGTTTTGAAAGAGAAATGTTGTCCCATTCTTGCCTGACATGCAATTTCAGTTGCTCAACAGTTCAGGGTCTCCTTTGTCGTATTTTGTACTTCATAATGTGCCAAATGTTTTAAATGGGAGACAGGTTTGGACTGCAGGCAGGCCAGTTTAGCACCCTGACTCTTAATACGGAGCTATGTAGTTTTAATATGTGCAGAAAGTAGTTTGGCATCGTCTTGCTGAAAGAAGGAAGGCCTTCCCTGAAAAAGATTTTGTCTGGATGGCAGCCTATTGCTCTGAAACATGTTTATACAGTATATCATTGAGCATTAATGATGCCTTCCCAGATGTAAAAGCTACCCATGTCATGTGCACTAATGCACCCTCATACCATCACAGATACTGGCTTTTGAATTGTGCACTGATAACAAGCCGGATGGTCCCTCTCCTCTTTAGCCTGGGGGACGTGGTGTTCATGATTTCTAAAAAATTTCGATTCCTCAGACATCGGGACAATTTTCCACTTTGCCTCAGTCCATTGTAAAAGAGCTCGGGCCCAGAGAAGATGGCAGTGTTTCTGGATATTGTTTATATCTGGTTTTAACTTGCATTTGTGGATGCAGTAATGAACTGTTTTCACAGAAGATGGTTTTCTGAAGTGTTCCTGAGCCCATACAGTGATTTCCACTACAGACACGTGTCTGCTTTTAATGCAGCGTCTCCTGAGGGCCTGAAGATCATAGGCATCCACTGTCAGTTTTCAGCCTTGTCTCTTGCATGCAAAGATTTCTCTAGATTCTCTGAATCTTTTCATGATATTATGTACCATAGATGATGTGACCCCCAAATTCTTCGCAATTTTACATTGAGGAACATTATTCTTAAATTGTTGCACTGTTTGCCCATGTAGTCTTTCACAGAGCGGTGAACCCCTCCCCATCTTTACTTCTGAGAGACTCCACCTCTCTGGGATGTTCTTTTATACTCAATCATATTATTGGCCTGTTGCTAATTAACTAAATTAGGGTTTTTTTTGCATTACACAACTTTTTGAGTCTTTTGTTGCCCCGTACCAACTTTTCTGAAACATGTTGCTGACATCAAATTCAAAATGAGCATACATTTTTCAAGAAACAATAACATTTCTCAGGTTCAACACTGGATATGTTGTCTTTGTACTATTTTCAGTGAAATATAGGGTTTCCATAAATTATCATATTCTGTTTTTATTTACAGTTTATACAGCGTCCCAACTTTTTTGGGAATTGTTGTACTTACCGTAACTTGAATTTTTGAGCTCCACATTCATATTAATGAAATTAAAAACATTAAAGAATAGTACTTTCCTTTCATGAACCAGATCCTATATTTCCCCTTTGCTATCAATTGCAATATGTATAAAAGCCAGACATGACATGAATACAGTTTTGTACAATATACTGTATATGACAAAGCAGAAATATGATAATGTATAAATAAGATTTACATAAAGATTCAAATAAACTTCTTATAATTATTGTCTAATATGTCCAAAGGAATCTTATGATTATCAGATTAATCATATGTATGATCGCTGCAAACTTCTCATTACTTTTACTAATACTTTATACTGATGTAATGTACGAAGCATTATTATTACACTGTAAAAAATGATTTGTTGTTTTAACTTAAAAAAGTTAGTACCTGGGCTGCCTTAAAATTTTGAGTTCATTGAAATTCATATAGTAAGTTAAATTGTTCACCTCGTTGTGTTAACTTACTATATTAATTTCAATGAACTCAAAATTTTAAGGCAGCCCGGACACTAACTTTTTTAAGTTAAAACAACAAACACAGATGTGACCAAAATAACTTAATGTCACAATTAAGTCAGGAAATCTTGACATGTGCACACAATGTACTTTTGTTATGGTTTCATTGTGCTATTACAAACTTTAGATGTAACGAATTGTGCCCGTGTTTTGGTTAATTTGCACTCTGACCAAGCAGTCATATACTTACAGCTCTTTTTAAGTAGGCCTTGGTGGAGGTCTTACTCTTACTGTCATTATATGCCCAAAAATTTGTGGACACCTGATCATCAGACCCATATGGACTTGTTGAACATCTCATTCCAGATGAAGTCCCCGCTTAGCCATTATAATAAGCTCCACTCTTCTAGGAAGGCTTTTCACTAGATTTTGGGGCGTGACTGTGGGGATTTGTGTTCATTCAGCTACAAGAGCATTAGTGATGTTGGGTGAGGAGGCCTGGGGTGCAGTCAGTGTTCCAGTTCATCCCAAAGGTGTTCAGGTCAGGGCTCTGTGTAGGACATTTGAGCTCTTCTTCTTCAATCTTAACACACCATGTCTTCATGGAGCTCCTGTGCTTTGTGCACAGGTGCACTGTCATGCTGGAACAGGTTTGCGCCTCTTAGTTCCATCCATCCATCCATCCATCCATCCATTATCTGTAGCCGCTTATCCTGTCCTACAGGGTCGCAGGCAAGCTGGAGCCTATCCCAGCTGACTATGGGTGAGAGGCGGGGTACACCCTGGACAAGTCGCCAAGTCATCACAGGGCTGACACATAGACACAGACAACCATTCACACTCACATTCACACCTATGGTCAATTTAGAGTCACCAATTAACCTAACCTACATGTCTTTGGACTGTGGGGGAAACCGGAGCACCCGGAGGAAACCCACGCGGACACGGGGAGAACATGCAAACTCCACACAGAAAGGCCCTCGCCGGCCATGGGGCTCGAACCCGGACCTTCTTGCTGTGAGGTGACAGTGCTAACCACTACACTACCGTGCCGCTCCTCTTAGTTCCAGTGAAGGGAAATTGTAATACTACAGCATATAAAGACATTCCAGACAACTCTGTGCTCCCAAATTTGTGGCAGCAGTTTGGGGAAGAACCACATATGGGTGTGATGGTCAGTTGTCCACAAACTTTAGGCCATAAAGTCTCTCCAATTAATAAGCCAACTTTGACAATCACTGTCATGTTATTAATTCATTCACAATATCATATCTATATATTTACTATTGTACTTACATTTACATACGTATGTAACACGCCTCTGAATAGAGGCTTTTGTTCCTGTCCATACATTATCTTCCTTTCAGCACTTGAGAACTGGAATAGTGAGTGAAGAGTAACACGCCTTGAACCTCTCAATAAAACAGATTAAAGCAGACGCTTGCTTTGTGCGTAGGTGGCACAAAGGCCACCAAGAGCAGCGTGTCATAGCTGATCCTGCCACAACAACCAGCCTTCTGATTCTTTCCACACACAATGCTATGTTCAGCTCTATGAGCCATCTCTTCACTGATGTGCCTTGCTCTAGTAAGACTGGGAGTGGGTGGAAGAGAAAGCGTCTTACTGGGTCTCAGGAGTGTGTGCGGTGTCCTGTGAATCGTATACTCACCTCAGCTTGAGTGGAAGTCAAGAGACTGTCTTGCTTCTGGACAATTTTGTTCATTCGCTCAAAAAAGTCCCCATTCCCCTTGGCACCCCTGCAACATGTAAATGGATCTGTTCAGTGAAAAAGCATCTCACACTTGTTAAAAAGACCTTCCCTTCAGAATGCAATATAGGAGGGCAGGAAGGCACTTAGAGATACCAGTCGGCAATTGTTAGCAGGATTTTCCATGCGGCTGATTTGGGACTGCCAAGCTGTCAGTCATGTGCAGTAATAAAGCAAGCCAGAACTGGGGGATTTATACAAGGTGCTGTTTTTTTTGGTAACTGCAATCCCTGTGGTATTTCAGCATTGACCAGGAGGATCAGATGGAGTTCAGATATAAAACAAATAAGAGCACACAGCCTCCCTATCGCAAGAACTGTCTCAGTCAGATTGATTTATCTAATTTATCTAGTCTTCTCCTTCTCCTTTACTGGGGAGACAAAAAGGGTCCTCGCCTCTCTTCTACACCTGAAAAAAAAAACAACACACAGAAGTGAATCTTGCAGAAACTGTTTCCATGAAAAGAGACAAGAAGATGGACATCTTGTAAATTCCTGTCACTGCCTCTCTAAAAAGACCACAGGTAGGTTTTCACCTCATAATGGAAAGAACCTTGCGCTATCCAACTCAGTTCATTTTATTAGATAGCGATCCACAAGAGAGGGGGCTGATGCATTTCTCCTGCGAAGCAGGATGAACTCCTGGACCCCTGCCACTTGCTAATTTCCCAGCCTCCGTCGCCATGGTGATGATAGCATGTTCATGGCAAGATCGGTTGGCATCACGGAGAACCTTGGGAGTACCCCCCACCCCACCCCCATCGCCTCCAGCTAACCCCCCACTCCTCATCAACCATCCAAACACCCACCCCACCCCTAGCATCATCCAATCTGCTCTGCCCTTCTGACTCCAAAAGGAAGTGCAGGAATGAACATTTCTCTTATTCTCACTGCATCCTTCTTTCTCATTATTTACCTAGACTGTCCACAGAGGCCTGGTGATGCTTTATTAATGTCGTCACAGCAGGTGTTTGACTTCACTCCCAGTTCATTATGGGAAGGTGGTGCTGAAAGAAACCTTAAGATGCTGAAAAGAGTTGGGTTATTAGCCATTTTTAATGTATCTACTTGCCTGTCTTAACATTGGAAAGAAAAACAACAAGGAAATAAAGCAACACTAATGGAATATTACATTTTAAAGGAAAATCATATGATTTTAGAAATATTTACTGATATGACTTGATACTTGAGACCTGATATGAGGATTCTGAATGCAGATTAAATTTTGCCCTGGAAGTCTCTGTACTTTTATTCACAGCAGTCTAAACTGTTAGATTGATCAGCCATCAGCAGGCGTACTTTTAAACCTGCCTTTCTTCAGATTTAATATTCACATCCGTTATACTTTCTGCACTAACATGTAACCCTTATTGCTTAAACAATCGATATCATTGAACCATTGCTCTCAGTTCCCAGAGGAATTTTTGGAAAAATCGTTTTGGAAAGAAAGTACAAGAAAAGGTCTTGATGATTACTGATAATCCTGATGATCCCATGAGGTCTACCAATCAATTTAGCATTGTCATTTAAAAATGCAATGGTTTAACCAACAGAAGGAAAAAAACCAACCAACAAGTCTTTCTGTGTGAAGTTCATAACACCCCAAGAGCATTTGAGCAGTAGCACCCTGCTTTTAATGATGACTGAGTTTGGATGACATACACATACATTTTAATGCTATGGCTGATCAGTGTGTGTGTATGTTCTATCCGCAGTCACTGGATTTGAGCAATCACGCGCTCTGATTGGCTACTCTACTACTAGGCTATCAGCTCATATACTGTGAGTAGAGAAAAACAAAATGGCAGAGTGTGTCGCTGAACAAACTGAGGACGAAATAAAAACTCTACTCGAAAACAAAACCCTCAAAAATTACAAAAAGCAACAAAATATGGAATAAAAGTATTTGATGGTAAAAACGTATCTTTTTTTATTTTCAAGAATTATTATTACAGCATTTTTCACAAATTGCTACTGTCATTTTGCCAGTTTGTTTACATTCTAAGTGGAAATGATTTTGTTGAACATTTTGTACAAAGTTTTTATTTATCAAATTTGCAAAAAATAAAAATAAAAATGCTCTGTTTCTCAAAATCCAGTGAATGTGGATAGAATAAAACAGTTATTCCACTCAATCTCATTGTACATGGCTTATAGCCAACTCCATGCTATGCACCTCGTCGGCTAGCAGCTCATGCATGACTCGATTTCGTGGAATAACTGTTTTTTATATATATATACACAGTACAGCAACAGTAATCATGGAGATGCTTGGACACAAGGTGGGCTCAGGACATAACAAACAGTATCCACCATGGAAGAGACGATTAGAGGCCAAGATAAAGGCAGCAAGGAGAGAAGTTAGCCAGCTAGCTGAACTACAGAAAGGGAACATGGTGAATAAAGGGGCGCCCAGGAAGTACAACTCACTCTCCATACCAGAGGCACTCGAAACTGCCAAACAGCGACTAACAGCTCTGGCCACCCGGTTGAGGAGATACACCAAGGAAGGAGAGGCCAGGAGAATAAACAAGCTGTTCTCCACTGAACCAGCCAAGGTGTACTCTCAATGGCAGGGGAACAACAACCGGTCAGACCCACCAAGAGCTGAGGTGGAAAAATACTGGAAAGACATATGGGAAAGAAAGGCATCACACAACACCGATGCCCAATGGTTAGTGGACCTAAGAGCTGACCACAGCAACCTCCCAGAACAAGAACCAGTAACCATCTCAATGGCAGACGTCCAAGAAAGAGTGTCAAAGATGAAGAGCTGGACAGCACCAGGCCCCGATATGATCCATACGTACTGGCTGAAGAAGCTAACTGCACTCCATGAACGCCTAGCAGCACAGATGAACCAGCTGCTGAGGGATGGAACCCACCCAGAATGGCTAACCCAAGGCAGGACAGTCCTAATCATGAAGGACCCCCAGAAGGGACCCATCCCATCCAACTACCGGCCAATTACCTGTCTCTGCACAACATGGAAGGCCCTGTCAGGCATCATTGCGGCAAAAATGAGTAAGCATGTGGCTCAATACATGAGCGAGGCACAGAAAGGAATTGGCAGTAACACCAGAGGAGCCAAGCACCAGCTACTGGCCGATAGAACAGTCGCCCGAGACTGTAAGAAGAGACAGACCAACCTGTGCACTGCCTGGATTGACTACAAGAAAGCCTACGACTCAATGCCACACACATGGATACTGGAATGTCTGGAACTGTATAAGATCAACAGGAACCTAAGGACCTTCATACAGAACTCAATGGAAATGTGGAAGACAACCCTAGAGGCCAACTCAAAACCCATTGCCCAAGTCAACATCAAGTGCGGCATATACCAAGGAGATGCGCTATCACCACTGCTGTTCTGCATAGGCCTGAACCCCCTCAGTCAGATCATCACGAAGAGCGGCTACGGGTACCGATTCCGTAGTGGGGCAACAATCAGCCACCTGCTCTACATGGATGACATCAAGCTGTATGCCAGGAACGAGCGAGAAATAGACTCGCTGATCCACACCACCCGGATCTACAGCGATGACATAGGGATGTCATTCGGATTGGACAAGTGTGGCCGGATGGTCTCAAAGAGAGGCAAGATGATCCGGACTGAAGGGATTGACCTACCAGAGGGCAACATAGGTGATATCCAAGACAGCTACAAGTACCTTGGCATCCCACAGGCTAATGGAAACCATGAAGAGGCCACAAGGAAGTCAACCACAGCCAAATACCTCCAGAGAGTAAGGCAGGTCCTGAAAAGTCAGCTGAATGGTAAAAACAAGGTCCAAGCCATCAACATGTACGCACTACCAGTCATCAGATACCCTGCTGGTATCATAAACTGGCCAAAGGAGGAGATAGAAGCCACAGATATCAAGACTAGAAAGCTCCTCACCATGCATGGAGGGTTCCACCCCAAGTCCAGCACCCTGAGACTATACACTAAGCGGAAAGAGGGAGGCCGAGGGCTAGTGAGCGTCAAGACCACGGTCCAGGATGAAACATCGAAAATCCGAGAATACATCAGAAAGATGGCCCCAAAGGATGAACTGCTAAGTGAATGTCTCAGGCAGCAGAACCCTGATGAGAGTGCAGAGGAGGAGGAGGAACAGACAACCTGGAGAGACAAACCCCTACATGGCATGTACCACCGTCAGATAGAGGAAGTGGCTGATATCAAGAAATCCTACCAGTGGCTGGATAATGCAGGACTGACAGACAGCACAGAGGCACTAATCATGGCAGCACAAGAACAGGCCATAAGCACAAGAGCCATAGAGGCCAGGATCTACCAGAGTAGATCAGACCCAAGATGCAGACTGTGCAAAGAAGCCCCTGAAACAGTCCAGCACATAGTAGCAGGGTGTAAGATGCTAGCTGGATCAGCATACATGGAGAGGCACAACCAAGTGGCTGGGATAGTATACAGGAACATCTGCAACCAGTATGGAATAGAAATACCCAAGTCCCAATGGGCCATACCACAGAAGGTGGCTGAGAACAACAGGGCCAAGATTCTGTGGGACTTCAGCTTCCAGACTGACAAACAGATCCTGGCTAACCAACCGGACATAGTGGTGGTGGACAAAGAGCAGAAGAGGGTGGTGGTGATAGATGTGGCGATCCCAGCTGACGCCAACATCAGGAAGAAGGAACATGAGAAACTTGAGAAGTATCAAGGGTTGAAAGAGCAGCTGGAACGGATGTGGAAGGTCAAGGGTTGCGTGGTCCCCGTGGTAGTGGGGGCACTTGGGGCAGTAACCCCCAAACTGGGAGAGTGGCTCCAGCAAATCCCAGGAACAACATCTGAAGCCTCAGTCCAGAAGAGCGCAGTCCTAGGAACATCGAAGATACTGCGCAGAACCCTCAAACTCCCAGGCCTCTGGTAGAGGACCTGAGCTTGAGGATGACATGGATACCACCCCCCCGCCGGGGGTGAGAAGGAGATTTTTTTTTTATATATATATACACAACCCCGATTCCAAAAAAGTTGGGACAAAGTACAAATTGTAAATAAAAACAGAATGCAATGATGTGAAAGTTTCAAAATTCCATATTTTATTCAGAATAGAACATAGATGACATATCAAATGTTTAAACTGAGAAAATGTATCATTCAAAGAGAAAAATTACGTGATTTTTAAATTTCATGACAACAACACATCTCAAAAAAGTTGGGACAAGGCCATGTTTACCACTGTGAGACATCCCCTTTTCTCTTTACAACAGTCTGTAAACGTCTGGGGACTGAGGAGACAAGTTGCTCAAGTTTAGGGATAGGAATGTTAACCCATTCTAGTCTAATGTAGGATTCTAGTTGCTCAACTGTCTTAGATCTTTTTTGTCGTATCTTCCGTTTTATGATGCGCCAAATGTTTTCTATGGGTGAAAGATCTGGACTGCAGGCTGGCCAGTTCAGTACCCAGACCCTTCTTCTACGCAGCCATGATGCTGTAATTGATGCAGTATGTGGTTTGGCATTGTCATGTTGGAAAATGCAAGGTCTTCCCTGAAAGAGACGTCGTCTGGATGGGAGCATATGTTGCTCTAGAACCTGGATATACCTTTCAGCATTGATGGTGTCTTTCCAGATGTGTAAGCTGCCCATGCCACACGCACTAATGCAACCCCATACCATCAGAGATGCAGGCTTCTGAACTGAGCGCTGATAACAACTTGGGTCGTCCTTCTCCTCTTTAGTCCGAATGACACGGCGTCCCTGATTTCCATAAAGAACTTCAAATTTTGATTCGTCTGACCACAGAACAGTTTTCCACTTTGCCACAGTCCATTTTAAATGAGCCTTGGCCCAGAGAAGACGTCTGCGCTTCTGGATCATGTTTAGATACGGCTTCTTCTTTGAACTATAGAGTTTTAGCTGGCAACGGCGGATGGCACAGTGAATTGTGTTCACAGATAATGTTCTCTGGAAATATTCCTGAGCCCATTTTGTGATTTCCAATACAGAAGCATGCCTGTATGTGATGCAGTGCCGTCTAAGGGCCCGAAGATCACGGGCACCCAGTATGGTTTTCCGGCCTTGACCCTTACGCACAGAGATTCTTCCAGATTCTCTGAATCTTTTGATGATATTATGCACTGTAGATGATGATATGTTCGAACTCTTTGCAATTTTACACTGTCAAACTCCTTTCTGATATTGCTCCACTATTTGTCGGTGCAGAATTAGGGGGATTGGTGATCCTCTTCCCATCTTTACTTCAGAGAGCCGCTGCCACTCCAAGATGCTCTTTTTATACCCAGTCATGTTAATGACCTATTGCCAATTGACCTAATGAGTTGCAATTTGGTCCTCCAGCTGTTCCTTTTTTGTACCTTTAACTTTTCCAGCCTCTTATTGCCCCTGTCCCAACTTTTTTGAGATGTGTTGCTGTCATGAAATTTCAAATGAGCCAATATTTGGCATGAAATTTCAAAATGTCTCACTTTTGACATTTGATATGTTGTCTATGTTCTATTGTGAATACAATATCAGTTTTTGAGATTTGTAAATTATTGCATTCCGTTTTTATTTACAATTTGTACTTTGACCCAACTTTTTTGGAATTGGGGTTGTATATATATATATATATATATATATATATATATATATATATATATATATATATATATATCCCCTCCTAGAACTGCCACCTTATTGTGGTGGAGGGGTTTGTGTGCTTGAATGATCCTAGGAGCTATGTTGTCGGGGGCATTATGCCCCTGTTAGGGTTTCCCAAGGCAGACAGGTCCTAGGTGACAGGCCAGACCAAGAGCAGTTCACCAAAAACCCCCTATGGAGAAAAAATCCAGGACCGTGACGTCGCCTGGTAGGACGCAGCCGGGGCCCCACCCTGGAGCCAGGCCCGGGGTTGGGGCTCGTATGCGAGCGCTTGGTGGCCGGGCCTTTGCCCATGGGGCCCGGCCGGGCTCAGCCCGAAGAGGTGACGTGGGCCCGACCTCCTGTGGGTTCACCACCCACAGAGGTAGCAGTAGGGGTTTGGTGCAGTGTGGATTGGGTGGCAGTCGAAGGCAGGGGCCTCGACGACCTGATCCCCGGACACAGCGGCTGGCTGTTGGGATATGGAATGTCACTTCGCTGGGGGGGAAAGAGCCTGAGCTTGTGCGGGAGGTTGAGAGGTACCGGCTAGAGATAGTTGGGCTCACCTCCACGCACAGCTTGGGCTCTGGAACCCAGCTCCTCGAGAGGGGCTGGACTTTCCACTTCTCTGGAGTCGCCCGTGGTGAGCGGCGGCGGGCTGGTGTGGGCTTGCTTATAGCTCCCCAGCTCAGCCGCCATGTGTTGGAGTTTACCCCAGTGAACGAGAGGGTCGCCTCTCTGCGCCTTCGGATTGGGGAGAGGGCTCTTGCTGTTGTTTGTGCCTACGGGCCAAATAGCAGTATAGAGTATCCAGCCTTCTTGGAGTCCCTGGGAGAGGTACTGAGGGGTGCTCAGACTGGGGACTCCATTGTGCTACTGGGGGACTTCAATGCTCACATGGGCGACGACAGTGACACCTGGAGGGGCGTGGTTGGGAGGAACGGCCTCCCCGATCTGAACCCGAGTGGTGTTTTGTTATTGGACTTCTGTGCTAGTCACGGTTTGTCCATAACGAACACCATGTTCGAGCATAGGGGTGTCCATAAGTGCACGTGGCACCAGGACACCTTAGGTCGGAGGTCGATGATCGACTTTGTAGTCGTTTCATCTGATCTCCGGCCCTATGTCTTGGACACTCGGGTGAAGAGAGGGGCTGAGCTGTCAACTGATCACCACCTGGTGGTGAGTTGGATCCGCTGGTGGAGGAGGAAGCTGGACAGACTTGGCAGGCCCAAACGTATGGTGAGGGTCTGCTGGGAACGTCTGGCCGAGCACTCTGTTGGGGAGGTCTTTAACTCCCACCTCCGGGAGAGCTTTTCCCAGCTTCCGAGGGAGGCGGGGGACATTGAGTCTGAGTGGACCATGTTCTCTACCTCCATTGTGGACGCAGCTGTTTGGAGCTGTGGCCGCAAGGTCTCCGGTGCCTGTCGTGGCGGCAATCCCCGAACCCGATGGTGGACACCGGAAGTAAGGGATGCCGTCAAGCTGAAGAAGGAGTCCTATCGGGCCATGTTGACCTCCGGGACTCCTGAGGCAGCCGACGGGTATCGGCAGGCCAGGCGTGCTGCAGCTCGGGCAGTTGCGGAGGCAAAAACTCGGAACTGGGAGGAGTTCGGGGAGGCCATGGAGAAGGACTATTGGTCGGCCTCGAAGAAATTCTGGCAAACCGTCCGGCGCCTCAGGAGGGGGAAGCAGTACTCTGCCAACACTGTTTACAGTGCGGGTGGGGAGCTGTTGACCTCGACTGGGGACATTGCACAGGCAGGCAAATGGTTTTGAACCACATACATATATAACGACACCACATGCAATTTGCATGTGATTTTATTTTTTATTTTTTGGTAAAACTCATTTTTTTCATAATGCAACATTTTCATATATTTTTAATATAGTGTACTAATACTTTTATCCCAAGCAATTTAAAAAAATAATTAACATATTTGTTTATGCTTATGAATATATGGTTTTTCTAAATATGTATAAGTACAAAGCAAAAAAACACATGATCTGTGTAAATATAAAGTGGATATATGTCCTGGATGTACAGTACTGTCTTAGCAAAAATCTTAAGCACCCTACATTTTTTTCATACAATCTTTGTTATAGATTTCTGTTTTATGACTTCTATATTATCGAGTCAGTACAAAAACATTTTAGAGTCCAAACATTCGGGGGGGTCCAGCACAAAATTAAATGTTACAGGGGAAAAAAAAAAAAAGTTTGTATCTGAGCAGCATATTACATAATAATATGTATGCCACTTAGCCACTTTTCAGATGAAAAAAGAAAACATAATGAAGGCTGCTGGGTTTTGGCACAAAATGAAGAAGCGAGTGTGACAGTCAAAGTGTCCAGAAGAACTGTGGCTGGTTCTGTAAGATGCTCAGTAAAACCTACAGCTCATTTCCTTATCAAACTGCACTCACTGTACCTGAGACTACTATTTTCTTTAAGCAAAGGGTCGTCTCACACCAAATATTCACTTTGTTTCATTTATTATGGCTTACTGATTACTGTTTATAGTATTTTTTTAATGTTGAAACATTTCATTTCATTATTATTTAAGCCATTTTTGGTCTACAGCATTTCTTTACATGTGCCTAAGACTTTTGCACAGTACTATACATTAAATAACCAATAATAATTATAATAACCCTGGGGCGGCACGGTGGTGTAGCGGTTAGCACTGTCGCCTCACAGCAAGAAGGTCCGGGTTCGAGCCCCGTGGCCGGCGAGGGCCTTTCTGTGTGGAGTTTGCATGTTCTCCCCGTGTCCGCGTGGGTTTCCTCCGGGTGCTCTGGTTTCCCTCACAGTCCAAAGACATGCAGGTTAGGTTAACTGGTGACTCTAAATTGACCATAGGTGTGAATGTGAGTGTGAATGGTTGTCTGTGTCTATGTGTCAGCCCTGTGATGACCTGGCGACTTGTCCAGGGTGTACCCCGCCTTTCGCCCGTAGTCAGCTGGGATAGGCTCCAGCTTGCCTGTGACCCTGTAGAACAGGATAAAGCGGCTAGAGATAATGAGATGAGATAATAACCCTTTGATGCAAAACATATGCACACCCCTTCTAATGCACAACATGGGTCAAAAATGACCCGCATTCATTTTCCAGGTTATTTCATGCTGACTGAGTTTTTCTTTGCTCTATCTTTTGAAATCAATTTATTTTATGATTGAATATTCCAAGTATTCTTTAAATATCTTGTTTTTAATTACCACAAATCATTAATTTAATTTTTTCTTTCCTACTTTATGAACAAAAATACTTTTTATATTACTACACATAGGTCATCCAAGTGTGATTTAAAATTAAATGTCTTAATACTATAATAATAATTTGTTTCAAGTAATTACTTTAGCAGTGAATGGGGCCAGTTATTTATTTATTAACTATGTAGTTAGCTAAGCCAACTACAATAAAATTAGCTAACTAAAGTAGAATATGTCAACAGCTAGGTACCGTAGCTAATAGTAATTACTTGTAACTTTCTGACAAGTAATCTACTCACTCTCAAGGTAACCTAAACATAATCAATTTTTTTCTAAGGTAATGTTAGAACAATTGAAAAACATTACTTACGTGTATTAGATGGGCAAAGGGCGCTGTGCTGAGCTGCGAAATGTCTGACACAAGCACAATTCACAGTTCCCACCAAACGCTGTAGTAAATGCATGCGGGTCGGTTCTGACCCATGTGTGTAAACTTGATGTAGAATTACAAAAGCTGTGCTTGTTCATAACTTAAGAAAGGAAAAATAAAAATGATGATTTGTGCTAAACAAAAACAAGATATTTACTGCATATTTGGAAAAGTAAATGACAAAATGAATTTTTTTTCAAAAGTATATCATAGAAACACTCAGCCACACATGAAATAACCTGGAAAATGAATGCAGGTCGTTTTTGACCCATGTTGTGCATTAGAAGGGTAGTGATACAAAAAGGATTTTTATCCAAAAAGTAAGAAAGGAAAAAATAAAATAAGGATGTATGATGATCAAAAACAAGTTAATTGAGGAATACCTTGAATACTGAATGATGGAATTAATTTATTGCAAAGATATAGAAGATAAAAACTCAGCCGGGTCACTTTTGACCCATGTTTTGCATCAAAGGGTTAAGTGTCTGAACTTTTATTTTTTTCTTGATCCCATATTGAGGAGAGTTTCTTTACAAATGATTACATGAGGGCTCTATGGATTATTGTTGTTCTTCAGGATGGAACAAGTCACACAAGTGACCAGAACACATGCACACGCATCCACACTTTAGAGCTCAGGCCCCTTGCATGTTGCTAGGAAACAGACTCTCCCCATGAAGCCAATTCATTCTTATTATGTGTTTTGATTTATATATTTTGATTATTCAGTAGATATTACGTGTGTGTGTGTGTGTGTGTGTGTGTGTGTGTGTGTGTGTGTGTAGAGTGTAAATGTGTAATGTAGGTGATTATTAATATAAGCTATGCGTGAGCTCTCGAGCTCTCTCCCTCACACACACACACACACACACACACACACACACACACACACACACACACACACACACACACACACAAATCTGTGTGTGTAAAAGCAGGGCTGAGCTTCAGATGGAGTGCACAAATTGAGGTTTGTACTTATAAGTGTACCTTCTGATATTAAATGTTAAGTGTGCACTAACCATTCTTTGATCTGGGCAACATTTGGAGAAAATTATTTATGTCGGTTATTACAGAAAATTAAATACTTGCCCAAACAACAGGAAATAAAATTTCAAAGGAATTAATTTCCTGTGGATCCTGTAGAGCTGCACCGCACACTGTCTGTGATTTAAATTATTTCTAAGTCTGGGCTCAAGCCGCTTGTCACATCGTCATCATCTCTCCATACAGATCGACTTAAAACCATAAATATGCTGACTTTTCCCTTTCACTGGGTTTATATCTTGTCTTGCATCACAGATCTAAGAGCTCACTTTCCTGAGGCCAGGTCTGAGATCTGACTTTATTATACGGTTCTTGTACGGTATTTATATTATAGGAAACCATCAGGTCAGCTCTCACATGCACACATGAATTAACTCTAAATACAGCACTTTGTTCCAGCACATACAATATCTTAGCCTTTATTCAGCTTTGTGCTTATTCTAGTGAAGAAACAGGAATGCCGTGTGTAAATTAGTTTTATTCTGAAATGGCCGTCCCAATTCATCCAGCATGCAGAACCGAAGAAAGATGGCTTGCTATTTTAGGAAGCAATAAAAAGGCACAAATGCTGTTAAGGGCTGTTTAATTAAACTGTAATTAGGGACACATGAACTGATTCTAAAAAAAAAAAAAAAACAACCAAAAACTAACCAGTCCTGGGGCTTCCAATGAGATTTACCCTTTATGTAAGCCCATTAATTATCAGCCCTACATGAATTAAATAAGGTGTTTAAAGCAGAGCAAAGTACAACAGCATATTAGGAGCACTGTAGGCAAAAATAAATAAATTCATTCATTTATTCATTAAAATACAAAGCTGAGGGATGGGGCAATATTCCAAGGGGAAAAAAAAACTCAGATTTTCCAAGATTAAAGTCATGAATTTATTAGAAAAACCTCGGATATTCTCTGAGATTATAAAGTCTTAAATTTGTGAGGGAAAAAAATGTATAAAAAAAGTTACAAATTTACAAGAAAAAAACTTGGATATTCTCTAAGACAACAATCACATGCTTCCTGGCTGCAGTGCATTCTGGGAAATGTAGTTGAAAATCTCTTTGCAATTTACTCTTTTATATTGCGCAATCGAGGAGGAAACACTGCATTTCCTATTCTTGGATTTCAGTCACGGGACTTTTCTTAGCGATTTCACTTCTGATAAAACAGCTGGTGGTCTAGCAAAGCAAAACGGCTGCCGTAGTGCAAACAACTATCGATAATTTATCAGAGTATGCTCGTAATCTAGAAGCCACTTTTCGCTTTATATATATTCAGAAGATTGCTATGTGCAATGGAGTAGCCCCCTACAGTCTGGGAAAGAAGAATTTGTCATACGATTTCAAAAACTACCCTTCAGTCGAGTTCCCCGACATCTCGAACTATCTGGTGTTACAGACATCCTTCTACACCGCAAAACAGATGAAAGTGTGGAAGAGTATGGAAGCTTACAACTTTTTTGTATGTGGCTGGGTAAAGGACCTCAGTATCAAGTCACTGCCGAATGAATCCTGTATTGTTTTTGCCCGTGTAAGTATGGGGTTTTTTAAGCTTTTCGTTCACGTCTTTACAACGAAGCACTGCAAACAACAGTTTGCTTGATTCTGACTTGTGTTGGCTCTTATCTCTCAGGTAAATCATTCACAAAGATCATCAGAAACCCTTTTAAAGACCTGGATCTTAGTTAAGCGAGACGGAGAAGTGATCACGGCGCATTGTAACTGTACGGCTGGGGAAGAATTTTGTCGCGACTTTCATGCATATGGACTTTGTGAGGAGTAAACAAAGAAACAGCTGGGGACTTTAGCGCTCCGTGACTAAAAAAAGTACTATAAAATAACGACACATAGCAAGAAAAGTACTTGGAAAACACTAAGGCCATAGCTGAGAGGGAAATACAAACCTTTCACCAAGTGATCGCTGCAAACTCGAGCATGCTTCGACTCGGCTCCCTTCAATTTCAGTGAGGGGTTCAAAAGCCACCTTTCTCGACGTCTTTTTGTGAAATCCTGTGTTCGGTCACCCTTTTTTATTAGTTCACGGGGAACCCTGAAGAAACTTTTATCAGTTTCACAGTTTGATGATTCAAATGACCTAAAACAACACAAGCGTAAGGCATTTTTCATGCGAGCAATGCACCTTCTCCGTACAAACGCTTTGTCAACTGAGCTTTGGTAGACCACCAGCTAAAGTTTTGAATAACTAATGAGGCGGATGTGACGTCACGTGAAACCCAGCAATAACTCTCGGCTCAGCTCTTTCACAGTAACAGAGATTTGGGCAAATAAGAAAAATACACACAATCAAAGTAACGGAAAATTTCTCCTGCACAATAATTATGCATTTATAAACAGCTGAGACAAAAAAAGAAAGGACATGGATTTTTTTTTTAAAGAAAAAAAATACCTGTGCAGTTTATACATTCATCTCCTATTACATCCAGGAAGTCCAACAATCACATGTTTACTGGCTTCCTGGCTGCAGTGCATTCTAGGAAATGTAGCTGAACATTCCTTTCTTTTATATTCAGCGATCAAGGAGGAAAGACTGCATGTCCTATCCCTCTCAGCTCAGCTATGGCATCTGTTGTGTGATGACATTGAGCCAAACTTGCATCTGACCTTTAGTCAGTTTTTTTCTTCTCACAATGTAAATCCCTCCTTCAGTTATGTAATGCACAAAATCCACTATATTTCCAAGTTGTTGTTTTTTTCTCATAAATTTGTGGGGTTTTAATCAGAATTTCTGAGTTGTTGTTTTTTTTTCCTTGGAAATGTATGACTTTATTATCTTGGGCAATATCCAAGTTTTTTTTTCTCACACATTTACAACTCATAAATTTTATCTTTTTATTTTATTTATTTATTTATTTATTATTTTTTTTTTTACCTACAATGGCCATAACACAGCATCACAGAAAAGAGATCCCTAGGACTGGGATTGAAAACAAGTTCAGTAAGGTCAAATTTTCATTAGCATAACTTCCTGTCTCTTATTATTAAAGGGAAATGCAACATAAATCATGGAGGTATCATCATCATCATCATCATCATCATCATCATCATTTATGATTGCCTACTTGTGTCTATACCTAATGAGGTGCTTTCCACATTTTAAAGCGGACATTTTATGAAAAACTCACTTTTTCAGTGCTTGTGCACATACATTTGGGTATCTGGATTGTCCACCAAACCACACACTCTTCTTCTTCTTCTTCTTCTTCTTCTTCCAATACAGTTCAGACCACTTTCTGGTGTATTATCAAACTGATACGTGGTGCGGGCAAGCCCTCCTTGTGCGGTAACAGAAAAAAAATCATAAAATCATTTATATTTACAATTAAAACATGTTGGCTTAGATGTTTAGCAGATTTTTATGCTGTGCAACTCATTCTTGAAGGTGGTGTTTGAGTTGCCTGCCATGACATGAGCTGGTAGACTGTTCCATGCAAGAACGGATGGTATCAGGGAAGAAGGAGTGTTGACATGCCTACGTTCTTGCATAGGGAACGAGGAATTACTGGTTATGTCCTCTCACTCTGAAATAAGACAACCAGTCATTCTTTTGTTCCACCTTTTTCAGAAAACCTCAGCTTCAACAACACGTTCAGATTTGTCTCCACTGACACAATGTCACAAGGAGAGTTCATTAGAATGATCCCGCCCCCTCATCTGAGTATCTCCACTCATGGCTGGAGAACTGTCTTTGTGAATGAATATTCATAAGGAAAGTGCGACCTGATTGGCTTCAGGAAGAGGAGGGTGGGGTGAGCAGTGTCTCATTATCATTTAAAGGAACAGAGAGTCAAATCAGCCGTTTAGACAGGGTGAGACGGGAGCTGTGGTGCTTTATCCTTATGGTATTTTGAGCAAAACATGTCACAGACATTTCATTAAGACCTCAGGGAACTGTGTCGACTTGTGAAAAAGGGATTTGATATATCACCTTTAATAATCCCTATATACTGTAATGTAGGAAACCTGTTCTCACTCTGATATGACAACCTGTTGACTTGTGTTTGTGGCAGCAGGGGTGTGGTCAAGTGCCGGTCTGTGACAGGAGGGCGGAGTCAGGGAAGGTAAGTGGCAGAATCACTACACCTGAGAGCAATTAACCTGTTTGTGTGTCTTCCCAGTGACCGCGCCCTATATAAGAAGGGAGACCGAGAGCGGAGGAGAGCTCTTCCTGACCCAGACGTGGAGAGTGTGTGTCTGAAAAGTCCACATTGATTGCTAGACTGAAAAGTGTAGAAATAAAAACATTCTGTCAAACCTTATCTCTGTCCTGCCGTCCTCTGTGCTCCACCCAC
The DNA here is from genome assembly GCF_027579695.1 of Neoarius graeffei. Lineage (NCBI taxonomy): Eukaryota > Metazoa > Chordata > Actinopteri > Siluriformes > Ariidae > Neoarius > Neoarius graeffei. The sequence continues at coordinate 50,209,419 of NC_083584.1, read as the reverse complement.
CAACTCCGAACTGCCACAGTGGTGCCGAAACCTGGGATCTGGAGCACAGCAGCCTCACAGCCCCATGGAGTCCTCCCCGTTCGTGGAACTGGTCCACGCCCTCACCACGGCCCAGCAAAGCCAGCACCAGGCGCTCCTCACCCTCCGAAAGGAGCAAGAACAGCGGTTCAAGGCCCTGGTGTTGGCCCAACAAGAAGATCGACAGGCGTTCCGGCACCTCCTCGCGTCGGCGGGGTCCACCAGCGCTCCTACCGCGGGCCCGTCTCCCCTCACCGTCACCAAGATGGGCCTGCAGGACGACCCCAAGGCGTTCATCACGCTCTTCGAGCAAGTCGCCGAAGCCTCGGGGTGGCCGATGGAGCAGCGCGCGGCGCGCCTCCTCCCCCTGCTCATGGGAGAGGCACAGCTGGCCGCGCTACAGCTCCCCGCCGACCGCTGGCTGGCCTACGTGGACCTCCACCAGGCCGTCCTCCAGCGTGTGGGGCGCACCTCAGAACAGCAGCACCAGCGCTTCCGCGCGCTGCGCTTGGAGGAAGTCGGCCGGCCGTTCGCGTTTGGCCAGCAGCCCCGGGACGCCTGCTGGCGGTGGCTGAGGGCCAACAACCGCGACACCAAGGGAATCATCGACCAGGTGGTGCTGGAACAGTTCGTCGCTCGCTTGCCAGCAGGAACTGCGGAGTGGGTCCGGTGCCACTGCCCAGCGTCGCTGGATCAGGCAGTCGAGCTGGCGGAGGACCATTTGGCGGCTGTCCCGGCGGCAGGACAGCAGATGGCATCTTCTCTTCTCTCCTCTTCTCTCTCTCCCTCCTCCTGTGTCCCGTCCTCGCCCCATTCCCCTACCGCGGAGGCGGGGGCCGGCACCAGCCCAGCCGGCCTGCCGCACCCGCGGTGCCCTCCCATTTCTCCCTTCTGTGTCTGTCTCTCCCCCACCTCAGGTGAGTGAGCCCCAGATCACCAGTGCAGAGGGAAAGCCCGGGCCGGTTTGCTGGCGCTGCGGGGAGCCGGGCCACCTTCAACAGCAGTGCACGGCAATGGAAGTGGGCACGGTGGTTCGGATCCCTGACGCGCCAGGGCCGCCCTCGATCGGGCCGGAGCATATCGCATACCGGTGAGTATCCAAGGGGATACATATCAGGTGTTGGTGGATTCTGGTTGTAACCAGACCTCAATTCACCAAAGCCTGGTTCAAAACGAGGCATTGGGGGGAGCACAGGGGGTGAAGGTGTTGTGTGTGCACGGGGATGTTCACCACTACCCTTTGGTGTTGGTCCACATTATTTTCAGAGGGGAAAAATTTATAGTGAAGGTGGCGGTTAATCCTCGCCTTACCCACTCTTTAATTTTGGGGACTGATTGGCCGGGATTTCGGGGTTTAATGACACGCCTAGTAAAGAGTGGGTCCTGCCATTTGACAGGGGGAGGTCCCGGTGTCGCTTGGCGGGAGCAGCTGTCACAGAGCCATCTACGTCATCTCAGCGTCAGAGCGAGGAGCCGCCGGCTCCTCCTCTCTCTATTGGGGAATCCCTCGCGGATTTCCCATTAGAACAATCGTGAGACGAGACTCTGCGAAATGCGTTTGACCAAGTGAGAGTAATCGATGGTCAAATGCTCCAGCCGAACGCCACCCCGTCCTTCCCCTACTTCGCAATTATGAAGGATAGGTTATACCGAGTGACGCAGGACACTCAAACTAAAGAGCGAGTCACGCAGCTTTTAATTCCGAAGAGCCGCCGGGAATTGGTATTCCAGGCGGCTCACTTTAATCCCATGGCTGGACACTTAGGGCAGGATAAAACACTAGCCCGAATAATGGCCCGATTCTATTGGCCGGGGATTCACGGCGATGTTCATAGGTGGTGTACGGCATGCCGCAAATGCCAGTTAGTGAATCCAGCGGCCATTCCAAAAGCGCCTTTGCGCCCCCTTCCATTAATTGAGACCCCGTTTGAGAGAATTGGGATGGATCTCGTCGGGCCATTAGATCGGTCAGCATGAGGGTACCGCTTTATATTAGTTCTGGTGGACTATGCAACGCGATACCCGGAAGCAGTGCTTCTGCGCAATATCTCAGCATGCAGTATTGCAGAGGCGCTCTTCCGCGTCATCTCCCGAGTTGGAATCCCGAAAGAGATTCTGACTGATCAAGGCACTACGTTTATGTCACGGACACTGCGCAAACTGTATGGGTTATTGGGGATTAAGCCGATCCGCACCAGCGTGTATCACCCACAAACGGACGGTTTAGTGGAACGGTTCAACCGCACCCTCAAAAATATTATTAAAAAATTTGTAAGTGAGGACGCACATAATTGGGATAAGTGGCTCAAGCCCTTGTTGTTCTCAGTGCGAGAGGTCCCCCAAGCCTCCATGGGGTTCTCCCCATTCGAATTATTATATGGGCGTAAGCCGCGCGGCATCCTAGACGTGCTGTGGGAAAATTGAGAGAAGGGACCTTCACAAAGCAAAAACGAAATTCAATACGTTATGGACCTGCGCGCAAAACTCCACACGCTCACCCACCTAACTCAGGAGAATTTGCGGCAGGCCCAGGAATGGCAAGCCCGCCTGTACAACAAGGGTACGCGCCTTAGAGAGTTCACTCCAGGAGATAAGGTACTCGTACTGCTGCCCACGTCGAGCTCCAAATTGATCGCCAAGTGGCAAGGACCCTTTGAGGTCGCATGGCGAGTCAGGGACGTCGACTATGAGGTGAGGCGAACGGACAGGGGTGGGGCGCTACAGATTTACCACCTCAATCTGCTTAAACTCTGGAACGAGGAGGTCCCTGTGGCATTGGTGTCGGTAGTTCAGGAGAAGGCGGAGCTGGGGCCGGAGGTTCAAAAAGGGGCATTGGCATCACGTACCTCTCCGGTCCCCTGTGGAGACCACCTCTCCCTGACCCAACTCATGGAGGTCGCCCAGTTGCAGACCGAGTTTTCGGATGTGTTCTCGCCCCTGCCCGGTCGCACTAACCTCATAGAGCACCACATAGAGACGCCCCCGGGGGTGGTAGTGCGTAGCCGCCCTTACAGGCTACCCGAACACAAAAAAAAGGTGATTCGGGAAGAACTTCAGACCATGCTCGAAATGGGCAGTGACTGGAGCAGCCCGGTGGTCTTGGTACCCAAGGCTGACGGGTCGGTCCGGTTCTGTGTGGACTATAGAAAAGTCAACGCGGTGTCTAAATTCGACACGTACCCAATGCCTCGTATTGACGAGCTGCTCGATCGACTAGGCACGGCTCGCTTTTATTCGACACTGGATTTAACGAAGGGATATTGGCAGATCCCCTTGACTCCACTATCCCGAGAAAAAAACGGTCTTTTCCACACCGTTTGGTTTACACCAATTCGTCACACTTCCGTTTGGGCTGTTTGGGGCGCCCGCTATGTTTCAGCGGCTGATGGACCGGGTCCTCCGCCCCCACGCCACCTATGCAGCCGCCTATCTTGATGACATCATCATATATAGTAATGACTGGCCGAGGCACCTTGAACACCTAAGGGCCGTCCTTAGGTCGCTGAGGCGAGCGGGTCTCACAGCCAACCCAAAGAAGTGTGCGATTGGGTGGGTGGAAGTACGGTATCTGGGCTTCCACTTGGGCAACAGGCAGGTGCGTCCCCAAATTAACAAGACCTCAGCAATTGTGGCCTGCCCGAGGCCCAAGACCAAAAAGGGGGTGAGACAGTTCCTGGGGCTGGCTGGCTATTATCATAGGTTTATACCTAATTATTCAGACGTCACCAGCCCGCTGACTGATCTCACTAAAAAGGGGGCACCAGATCTGGTCCAGTGGACGGAGCAATGCCAGCGGGCTTTTTCTGAGGTAAAGGCTGCACTGTGTGGGGGGCCACTATTACACTCCCCTGACTTTTCTCTCCCTTTTATGTTGCAGACCGATGCGTCGGACAGAGGGCTGGGGGCAGTTTTGTCCCAGGAGGTGGAGGGGGAGGACCGCCCCATCCTGTACATTAGCAGGAAGCTGTCAGTGCGTGAGGGGCGCTACAGCACTATCGAGAAAGAGTGTCTGGCGATCAAGTGGGCAGTCCTCGCCCTCCACTACTACCTGCTGGGGCGCCCTTTCACCCTCTGTTCGGACCATGCGCCCCTCCAGTGGCTCCACCGCATGAAGGATGCCAACGCGCGGATCACCCGTTGGTATCTGGCACTCCAACCCTTCAATTTTAAGGTGGTCCACAGGCCGGGGGCGCAGATGGTCATGGTGGACTTCCTCTCCCGTCAAGGGGGGGGGGGAGTCGGCTGCAGCCCAGACGGCCACCCGGCCTGAGTCGGGCGGTGGGGGTATGTGGCAGCGGAGACGTGGTCAAGCGCCGGTCTGTGACAGGAGGGCAGAGTCAGGGAAGGTAAGTGGCAGAATCACTACACCTGAGAGCAATTAACCTGTTTGTGTATCTTCCCAGTGACCGCGCCCTATATAAGAAGGGAGAGCGAGAGCGGAGGAGAGCTCTTTCTGACCCAGACGCGGAGAGTGTGTGTCTGAAAAGTCCACATTGATTGCTAGACTGAAAAGTGTAGAAATACAAACATTCTGTCAAACCTTATCTCTGTCCTGCTGTCCTCTGTGCTCCACCCACCAACTCTGAACTGCCACAGTGTTCCAGTGCTAGAAATTTCAAAAGGTGTAACAACTGACCAGCAACTGCCCTCACCCACTCCCTAACCACACACACCACACACTACACACATACACACACACACACTCACACCACCACCAATCGACCAGATGGCAAATTGCCCAGTCAGGTTCTCGAGGTAAGTAATTTACTGTTGTGAAAGAAAAAATGATCAAAGCAAAACTTAAACAGGAGGGAAGAGAGAGAGAGAGCAAGAGAGAGAAGATAATGAATCTCCCTTACAATTTGCATACTACAGCCACTCTTCCTCCTGCCAGTGGTAAACATCTACATATAATCATTCCAAACATGGCTGCCAGGGCTCTGCACCTTCCCTAAGCTCAGCTCGGGGTCTTCCAGGCTGCACATTCTCTTAATTACATAATGTTAATATGCAAGCATCTGGGTCAGGACATTAAATTTCACTGGCACTAATGAAGGATGCAAGCAACCTTCTGAAAGTATAATGAAGACAATGATGTCACCTGCATCCTAATACCCTCGACTCTCCTTTGGTATAGGTTGCAACTTAAAAACAAAGTTAATCGATGTAAGAATAACCAATTTCAGCGTGATCTGCAGGAGGAATAATGATCCCTCGAATGAAAAATGAGGTTACGATAATCGCTGAATATCTGCAGTATTTAAAGGAGAACTGAAGTCGTTTTTAAACTTGCTTTATTTCTTAATTAACGTGTTATTCAATTACGTTTTCGGTTTTAGTAACCTTATATCGTGACTCGTATTGGCAACTAATTGCAATTAAATATTATACTTATCGGCCTATTCGGTTTTTAGCCATGTTGAATTTAGTTCGTTTGGCCCATGGCAGGCGTCGCTTATCCGCGCGATCTTCACGAGACTTGTGCAAGACTTCGAAACGTTAAGTGTCAGCCAGGTGTCAGTGCCGCCATTTAGAAAACTGTTTTCCAAACGAAATATTGCACAAAAACGAGTTTAAATGACGATTACTGCCTACTTTTTTTCAAACTTTCCTGATTGCTATCAAAACAAACAAAACTTCCGGCTTGATTATATCAGCATTCGAAAGAGGGCGCGCGCGTCTTTTGACAATGTTGGCAGATGTTGGTGACTTTGATTTCCGCTGTACGTTTTACTTCTGTCCTACGATGTCTCGCACAGGTCTCAACGAATCTCGTTTACAGCCATCGCTTTGACATATGGACTGATATATTACAGAGCATATTTCAAACACTCATAACTTGCTATAGCAGTGATAAAATAGCGATCAAAAATGCATTCCTATATTTAATAAAATGAGAGTAATAGAATTTTGATAATAAAAAATTTGCCTTCAGTTCCCCTTTAAGAGGACTACTTTTAAGACTCTAAAACATTTTTCAAAAGAAAAAGACTGTACACATATGCTGTACAAAAGAACTGCACCAAGGCAGAAGAGCAGTCATGCCAAACTCACAGACAGGAACAGACATTCACTACACATTTCTGCCAAGGTTTTAGAGCACGGAGCCAAGGTGAATGAAAATACACAAAATTAAACATGAAGTAATCACTTTTTTTTTTATTTGTAGTGAGCGTAATTCCTCCTTAACACACATAACAGGCATCATTAAAAAAAACAGATATCTTGTTTATAGGAGCACTTGCAATAAACAGGAAAAAAAAACATTCTTGGTTGCTATAGAAACCTCAAGGTTAATTTCACTTTACTTTCAGTACTGACACCAGCTGTGTTGAAAATGAAATAAATCAAGGCAGACGCAGACTGAGAGTGGCTGGAAATAAATAAATAAATAAATAAATAAATAAGAAATTGTTCCACCTGTTTGCTCAACAAATTGTTCTCATTTGCTGAAATGAACATAATCTCACCCAGATCCGGATTAGATTAATTATTTGTGTCTCTTTAAAAAAAAAAAACCTGAGAAATGTGTAACAGTGTCCACAACATGGTCCTGAGCCATTCACATCTTCACTTCTGCCCACAGAATAATGACGGTGTACGTTGTTTTGAATCGTAATGTCTCCGTAGGGAGAGCAAACTAAGGTGTGATGTTTTAAACTTCTTCCACTTTTTTGTTCCACTCAAACCCCGATGTGTTACGACTGTCTGCCCGAGCCTCCTGCAGCACATTTTCTTTTCTCCTCCATTTGTGCTATCTCGAAATGATCTGAAGATGAAAGATTAAAAAGATGTTGCTCACTCTCCCAACTTCTCCCTTAACAAGCTGCAAAACCAAATGTTATTTAATCTCTGCGAAAGCCTGTTTCTGCACGGTATTCAAAACATGAGTTCCTTTGAAATGTGCAACAGCGAGGTGTTGAAATTGAGTCACTCCCAGAGCATGAATACAGTCGAGGCCCAGTGGGCGTCTGTGAGGTCTGTGATTCACTGTCCGGCTCGCTGACAGTCATCCTGCCATCTGTTTTGATAGGTGGGGTAAAGTAAATACATCAGCGCAAACCCTGGCTATCAACAACAGTACGGTTTTGGGGAACTAGTGGATCGTCCTCTCTGTATGCATATGTATGGTGCAGACTCACCCGAAAGCGACCCTGTCAGATTTGTGTGGGAGTGTCGACGGGCCCGCGCTGGCAGGTGGAGGCTCCCTCCGGCTCCTCAGGGACTGGCTCCTCTGCACCTGCCTCAGCACACTGCTCTTTAGCTCCAGCAGCGTCGACATTTCTCATTCACCACCTGTGACAGAGACGGAGTCATATGAGTAGTATTTCTTTCTGCTTTTTTTTTTGTTGTTGTTGTTTTTGCTCATTTTGTTTCTTTCTCCAAATTGGAGGGAAACAAAAGCAATTAACCCAGTGTCCACCTCGCTGACCAACCTTTGGCTGTGCACGCAGAGAGTATAATGAATAATTACTGTAATCACAGCCTGCATCCAGTTCTGCATGCATTGTGTGCAGAGCTCGAGGAGAAATCCTGTGTGGTGTTAATTGACATTCGTGTGCCAGGCACATTTGTCTGTGCCACAGCGAGTGATCAGTGGTGTAAAGTTCAAAAGGCAGCAATTACGCACCACCTCCATTATGCTTGCAGATTTCTGACTAACCATTTCCAAATGTGGAGAGATGGAGTACGACACCAGTACACTCTTGTAACTCTGTGAATGTGTACACTTAGAAAAAAATATACTGAACTGTACCTTTCTATATCTACCTCAATAGAGTACACCATTTGTACCTGGACTATGTGAATGCAGTGAAGCTTTATAAATGATTTTCCTTGATAAATGATACACTTCCCTGGTGGGCGGCACGGTGGTGTAGTGGTTAGTGCTGTCGCCTCACAGCAAGAAGGTCCGGGTTCGAGTCCCGTGGCCGGCGAGGGCCTTTCTGTGCGGAGTTTGCATGTTGTCCGCGTGGGTTTCCTCCGGGTGCTCCGGTTTCCCCCACAGTCCAAAGACATGCAGGTTAGGTTAACTGGCAACTCTAAATTGACCGTAGGTGTGAATGTGAGTGTGAATGGTTGTCTGTGTCTATGTGTCAGCCCTGTGATGACATGGCGACTTGTCCAGGGTGTACCCCGCCTTTCTCCCGTAGTCAGCTGGGATAGGCTCCAGCTTGCCTGCGACCCTGTAGAACAGGATAAAGCGGCTAGAGATAATGAGATGAGATGAGACACTTCCCTGGTGAAACACACACACTACATGTACAAAAGCTGTACCTTCGAAGGTGACAAGCAAAGGTATAGCGGTGGGTTTCCCAAAAGCCTCTTAATGCTAAGAGCATCTTCACTAGGAGAGAGAGTGTTCATTGTGATGCTCACGCTACCATTTAACAATGATCTTCGTGCTACGATGCTTTTGGGAAACCCACCCCAGCTTAGTACCTGATTTTTCTGCATGTATTCATTTTCCTTCAGTGTGTGAGCGCTGTGAAGAGCAATGCCTCCTCCTCCAGTCTGTGCCAGGGCATGGCAACAGAGAGAAGAAAGAACATAAAAAAACCCAGCAATGAAACAAATGCTTGAAAGAAACCGAGAAAAGAGGACGATGACAATTACAATGCGAAGGGTTTGGATGAACCGAGACGTCTCTAACAGACACACAAACACCCCTTTCACAAAACTGACAGCAAATGTTCTCTTCTGTTAAACCTCGAAAGGTTACGAGGAGGAGCTCTGAAGCCTACTCACGCTTCATCATCTGTGAATATATGAAGACTGCGTAAGAAATAGAAATGGAAATGGAGAAAAAGCACAAAAGTGATAGCACAAAAGATTGCAAGCACTTCAATTCAATTCTATCCAATCATTTCAACATGGACCAGAATCTGACCCAGTATTAGTCTGATGTATCTAATAAAGTTTGTGGTTGTGTGTTTTTGTGGTGAATATTACCCCTAAAGTTATAAAATCTCGAGCTGGACTCAAGATCAGGAGGTTTTTAGAAATCAATTCAATTTTGAGCTGCTGTACGGTGATAACATTTTCCTCGTGTTCCTCATGGCCAACCGGAAATGATGTCAACTTTAATTTGTTCATTCTAGACAAACCCCAGAAATGGCATTATTTATCCAGGGGTTCGTTCTGACCTTCAGTTTCAGCACCATTTGCCGGCTGTATTGATATCTATAAATTTGAGCAGATTGGCATCTTTTATTTAATTATTCATTTATTCATTCATTTACAAAGCCCTGAAAGCTTGCCTGACCCAAGATTTTATTCCAGAGCAGGACGAGCAGTTGAACGTTGAAGCAAATGTGAAGCTCTAAGCCTCAATGCCATTAATTCAGCGAGACAAAGTCCAAAGGCGACAGCATGCCACACCACCCTAATAGAAATGGACATGCATTAAGAAAGGTCAGGTTCCCAGAGTGAGGTGCACAGTTTCTTCTCACCTAATAGCGAGAGAGAGAGAGAGAGAGAGAGAGAGAGAGAGAGAGAGAGAGAGAGGGGGAGAGAGAGAGAGAGAGAGAGAGAGAGGCAAGCAGTGCATAAGACTCCTATAGCTACTCGGAGCCTTTGAGATCATGACTGTTACCGGTGGCAATTAGCAAAGGAACTGTAAGCAGCTGCCTCCAAGGCAAACAGGTTTCAATTAGGCATCGCTCAGTCCAGACCGGGTGTCATTCTATCTCAGCCGTCAGCCCCCGTGAAAGCTGCCATGCCACCCAACACATGGCACCAACTGCCAAGGGAGTGCTGGCACAAACCAAAAGCACAAACAGTGGCGTCAAAAGCCTTTGCACGTGGACATACATATACACTCCTGGACCATGTGGATGACAGTTTTGCTTCACAGAGTGTATCTTCGATGAGAGACAGCCAGGCAGCCCCAGCTTCATCTGCTAGGGATGGAGGGGTCTCTATGGTAACGGCTGAGCCAGACACAGGTACACAGGAATCCACAAAGAACAGACTTCATGCTATTATATCAGTATTTCCAAGCTAGTTAAACCAAAAAGAAGAAACAGTGGACCTTGACTGGTATTCGGCACAATTTCTGTTTTTGAAGCCTGAAAGAATTTCTGACAAGTCCTTCTTATCAAGCATGTCAGTGAAGCTGCTTTTTTGGGGGGGTTGGTTTAACACTATACTTCCAAATCTTCTCTCACAGTAGTCAAATTGATACGTGGCATGGACTGGCAAGATAGAGGCGGTCATTCTCATCATGGGAAAACCCACCATCCCCTGCCATGTTGATCATTCAGATTAACCATACAGATTAACCTACTGGTCTCTGTCAAATGAAATCAGCCAAGGCTCGTGCATAATCCCCTCAGCGTTCTGACAAGCTAGAGTCAGCAGCATATATTTCTTCAGTCTTGTGTGTTTACAGTCTGAAGCGAATTCTTCTTGACATGATGTGACATCTAAAGTAGGAACCCTTTCACACAGTCAGTGCGTTTACATGCACATCCAAATCGAGCTACTGTCAGTAATCGAGCTAAGGGTCCCAGCAGGGGTGCCAGAGAAATCCAATCCTACATGCACACAAGGAAATCGAGCTATTGTGTGAGGTACATTGTGCACCCGAGCCACAGGTGGCGCTACACGCCCCATCGTGTTGGTACACTTCCGGTTGTCGTCATGAAGAAGAGCTATTCAAGAGTATAAACAAAGTTGTCAGTTCCGTGTTCACAAGAAGAACGACGACGAGGACAGCAACATCGAGATATCTCATCTCATTATCTGTAGCTGCTTTATCCTGTTCTACAGGGTCACAGGCAAGCTGGAGCCTATCCCAGCTGACTACGGGCGAAAGGCGGGGTACACCCTGGACAAGTCGCCAGGTCATCACAGGGCTGACACATAGACACAGACAACCATTCACACTCACATTCACACCTACGGTCAATTTAGAGTCACCAGTTAACCTAACCTGCATGTCTTTGGACTGTGGGGGAAACCGGAGCACCCGGAGGAAACCCACGCGGACACGGGGAGAACGTGCAAACTCAACACAGAAAGGCCCTCGCCGGCCCCGGGGCTCGAACCCGGACCTTCTTGCTGTGAGGCGACAGCGCTAACCACTACACCACCGTGCCACCCACACATCGATATATATATATATATATATATATATATATATATATATATATTTTTTTAACTCCTTAAGCTGAATGAGCATGAACTCTATCTCCTCATTGCTCCAGAAGTGCACGTTTCTACTACTGTTGTCATGCCGACTGAGGCTGTTGTGTTTCCCGCTTGTGGTCTCGTCACTCGTCACTTCCAGAAGGGGCAGTGCTGAAGTAAGTAGCTCGACTACGTAGCTCAATAGGGTTTACATGCACTAAGTAGCTCGGCTCCAATCGCATAATCTAGGTTGCGTAGCTCAATTACGAGAAATCCAGTTCGGTTCGATTTCAGCCGAGCTAAGGTGTTTCCATGGCATTTAGAACTTCGATTTCAGTCGAGCTACGGCAGAAATTCGATTTTCTCTATGTGCATGTAAACACACTGAATGAATCTTTTTGATTTGCTTTTTGTCTTTGACGATGCAAAAGTGCTGATCGATGTGCTGTTCAAAAAAAAAAAAAACTAGAGAGCTTTCTAATCCTGGCACAATCACAGATATTGTGCATTAATAAAATCACACAAAGCTAAACATACATATTATAAATGCCTTTAGAGTGGAGATGTCTACCTTCTCTTCTGTGTAGCCCTGATTTCATTATCTTTCTGTATCGCAGCTGTTTGTGCAGTTCTTTACAACCTAATTCAACAGGTATATAATCTTCACCAATTGTTTATAACAGCGAGGGAGGCCTGTGATTGTTGTTACCAATTCTGAAGTCAAGTCCGTGTTTCTAGAATTTGAAAAACAGTCCAAATGTCAGAGCCTTTTTAATTCTGAGCCACTAAACAGTGGCACAAAAAGGTCAGCAGTGAGGTGATGATTTAGCCCAAGCCTTAACCAAATGGTATGTGCAAACATTTTAACCTTCAAGCCACTCACCAGGTAACCTAATCAAATCTAGTCTTGAAAACACAACACCTTAATCAGACCACACAAAAGCTTTTACAAGTGCTCGAAGGCCTGACACACTTTGCTCAGTGTGAGGGACCAGGCTGTGTGTTTTTGATCCCCCTGATGACACCATTGTGTGCAAGAATGGGTCGGTGCCACCATCTGCTTTGCAACCTGAGTGGCACTTAATAAACATACTCATCAGCATGCAATTCTCAGATTAGAGAGAAAGGTTGGATGATGGATAGTGTCTCTCACACTCATATAAAGCTCTACATGCCAAAGATGAAGCCATATTTATGTGGCACTGTTTGGTTCCAATGCTAAAGTGCCAGTCAAAACTCTGGACACACCTTCTAATTCAATGGGTTTTTTTCTTTATTTTTATTAATTAAAGTCACTTCATGTCTTAAAGTAATGATGGATGTTGTTTCTCTTTACTTAGTCGAGCGGTTCTTGACATAATATGGATTACTACAGTTGTGGAACAGGGCTATTTACTGTATTTTTATTATTTGCTATTTATTGTTTGATCTCAAACGCATTAATTAGGAAAGAAATACATCCACTAATTAACTTTTGACGAGGCACACGTGTTAATTGAAAAGCATTCCAGGTGACGACCTCATAAAGCTGGTTAAGGTAATGCTGATAATGTGCAAAAAGTCAGCAACAGTGGCTACTTTGAAGAATCTAAAATATCAAACATATATTGTTTTTTAACACTTTTTTGTTGACCACATAATTCCATATATGTTCCATATGTTATTTCATAGTTTTTATGTCTTCAGTATTGTTCTACAATGTAGAAAATAGTCAAAATACAGAAAAACACACACCTGTGAATGGAGTAGGGGTGTACAAACTTTTGACTGGTACTTTATATATATATATATATATATATATATATATATATATATATATATATAAAATAGTCTTATAAAAGTATTCATCCCCCTTGGTGTTTGTCCTGTTTTGTCGCATTACAAGTTGGAATTAAAATGGATTTTGGGGGGATTAGCACCATATGATTCACACAACATTCCAAACACTTTAAAGGTGCAAATTGTTGTTTTATTGTGACACAAACAATAATTAAGATGAAAAAAAAACAGAAATCTGGAGTGTGTATAGGTATTCACCCCCACCCAAAGTCAATACTTTTCAGAGCCACCTTTTGTTGCAATTACAGCTGCAAGTCTCTTGGGGTATGTCTCTATTAGCTTAGCACATCTAGCCACTGGGATTGTTGCCCATTCCTCAAGGCAAAACTGCTCCAACTCCTTAAAGTTAGGTGTACAGCAATCTTCAAGTTATGCCACAGATTCTCAATTGGATTGACGTCTGGGCTTTAATTAAGCCATTCCAAGACATTTAAATGTTTCCCTTTAAACCACTCCAGTGTAGCTTTAGCAGTATGTTTAGGGTCATTGTCCTGCTGGAACGTGAACCTTCATCCCAGTCTCAAACCTCTGGCCGACTCAAACAGGTTTTCCTCCAGAATTGCCCTGTATTTAGTGCCATCCATCTTTCCTTCAGTCCTGACCAGCTTTCCTGTCCCTGCAGATGAAAAACATCCCCACAGCATGATGCTGCCACCACCAGGCTTCACTATAGGAATGGTGTTCTCAGGGTGTTGGGTTTGCACCACACATGGCATTTCCCATGATGGCCAAAAATATCCATTTTAGTCTCATTTGACCAGAGAATCTTCTTCCATGTGTTTGGGGAGTCTGCCACATGCTGTTGGGCAAACTCCAAACGTGTTTTCTTAAGCAATGACTTTTTTCTGGCCCCACTATGTGGAGTGTATGGCTTAAAGTGGTCCTATGGACAGATACTCCCATCTCTGCTGTGGATCTTTGCAGCTCCTTCAGTGTTCTCTTTGGTGTCTTTGTTGCATCTCTGATTAATGCCCTCCTTGCCTGGTCTGTGAGTTTTGGTGGGCGGCCTTCTCTTGTTAGGTTCGTAGTGGTGCCATATTCTTTCCATTTTGCTATAATGGATTCAATGGTGCTCCCTGGGATATTCAAAGCTTGGGATATTTTTTATAACCCAACCCTGATTTATACTTCTCCGCAGCTTTGTCTCTGACCTGTTTGGAGGCTCCTTGGTTTTCATGTTGCTTGCTTAGTAGTGTTGCAGAGTCAGGGTCCTTCCAAAACAGGTTGATTTTATACAGACATCATGTGACAGATCATGTGACACTCTGATTGCACACAGGTGGATCTTAATCAACTAATTATGTGACTTATGAAGTGAATTGGTTGGACCAGCTCTTATTTAGGAGTTTCATATGAAAAGGGGTGAATACCTATGCACACTCCAGATTTCTGTTTTTTATCTTAATTTTTGTTTGTGTCACAATAAAACAACAATCTGCACCTTTAAAATGGTAGGCATGTTATGTAAATCAAATGGTGTTCACCTTCTAAAAATCTGTTTTAATTCTAGCTTGTAATGTGACAAAACATGACAAACACCAAGGGGGATGAATACTTTTGCAAGACACTATATATATATATATATATATATATATATATATATATATATATATATATATATATATATATATGGAGAAAAACACTGTCTCAGAAATTCTCTCAGGCTTGTTGTGCAGGCAATAGGAACCACAGGACTTATCATTAAGATCAATAATCAGATAAAGACTATAATCCCCCGGGCTGTGATAAAAGTTCTGAAAGAGCATTTGGGATTTGGTGCTCTGTTAAATCCTCGCTGGCCATTTCCTAAGAGACTATCTCCGACCACGATCAAGCCAAACGTCAGGCATGATACCACTCACACTCTGCAATGGAGATCGATCTACAAAACAAGTACTGTCAGTCTCAGCAGGAGAGAACAAAAAGTAAGAATACTCATACTAGCTGTTAAGATTTACTTCCATTCCAGTCATGAGGGAGAAAATGCTGAAGGGCAGCAGTGTGTAGTGTCACAAATTAGGGTGGCATTTGACGCTCATCTTTCTGAAAGCCCAGTGTAACTGATTTTGATATTAATAGACACTCAGTGGAACTTGCATTTCCAGTGTTTCTTACCTGCAACTGTCGTGAGACGGGAGCAGTACAGCTTTCAAAGAGACTCAAAGCCCACAGCGACTGGCGACTGCTATTGTCTGCCTCTGCTGATTTGAATTTTACTCATTCATAGTGCCAGGAAGACACAAATTGTGTAATGAACTATGTTACTGGAAGGATTATGACTTAACAGTTGCTGACAGAATGAAATGTAATATAAAAGTGTTTTGGTTTCAAGTATTCATTTTAATTCATTTTCAGTTGATTTTGATTGTTTTTCCTAGATCTTCAACAATTTGACAATTTTTTAATTTCATTTTTAATAAAATGAATATTGTATGCCAACCTGGGTAAATAATAACTATTGAAACAAAAGCTAGTAGCAACATTACTTCCCAGCTGTTCCATTGCCAGATGTGTGCCATTCCCTCATTATTTCACTTACAAGTAAGCAGATAAAAAGTTTAGGGTTGATTTCTAGTGTGGCTTTGCATTTGGAATCTGTTGCGCTTAACTTTCAACATGATGTCCAACAAGCTGTCAGTGAAGGATTATCACAAACAATCAAAACAAACCTATTAAAGAGATAGCAAAAACATTCGGTGTGGCCAAATCAAATATTTGGTACATTTTCAAAAAGAAAGAACACACTGCCGAGCTCAGGAACAAAATGCCAAAAAGCCTGGGAAGACCACAGAAAACAACTGTGGTGGATGACAGAAAATTATTTCCCAGGTGAAGAAAAACCCAATCACAATACCTCACCAGATCACAAACACCCTCCATGAGGTAAACATATCTGTGCCAAAGTCAGCAATCAAGAGACGACTTCACCAGAATAAATACAGAGGATTTACGTCCTGGAAACAGGAAGACCGGATTAGAGTGAGCCAAAAAATACAGTTGGAAAGCCTGGAACAATATCCTTTGGACAGATGAGACCATGAGTACCAGAAGTACATACAGTTAGGTCCATAAATATTTGGACAGAGACAACATTTTTCTAATTTTGGTTCTGTACATTACCACAATGAATTTTGAACAAAACAATTCTGATGCAGTTGAAGTTCAGACTTTCAGCTTTAATTCAGTGGGTTGAACAAAATGATTGCATACAAATGTGAGGAACTAAAGCACTTTTTAAACACAATCCCTTCATTTCAGGGGCTCAAAAGTAATTGGACAAATTAAATAATTGTAAATAAAATGTTCATTTCTAATACTTGGTTGAAAACCCTTTGTTGGCAATGACTGCCTGAAGTCTTGAACTCATGGACATCACCAGACGCTGTTTCCTCCTTTTTAATGCTCTGCCAGGCCTTTACTGCAGCGGTTTTCAGTTATTGTTTGTTTGTGGGTCTTTCTGACTGAAGTTTAGTCTTTAACAAGTGAAATGCATGCTCAATTGGGTTGAGATCAGGTGACTGACTTGGCCATTCAAGAATATTCCACTTCTTTGCTTTAATAAACTCCTGGGTTGCTTTGGCTTTATGTTTTGGGTCATTGTCCATCTGTATTATGAAACGCCGACCAATCAGTTTGGCTGGATTTGGCTGGATTTGAGCACACAGTATGTCTCTGAATACCTCAGAATTCATCCGGCTGCTTCTGTCCTGTGTCACATCATCAATAAACACTAGTGACCCAGTGCCACTGGCAGCCATGCATCCCCAAGCCATCACACTGTCTCCGCCGTGTTTTACAGATGATGTAGTATGCTTTGGATCATGAGCTGTACCACGCCTTCGCCATACTTTTTTCTTTCCATCATTCTCGTCAAGGTTGATCTTGGTTTCATCTGTCCAAAGAATGTTCTTCCAGAACTGTGCTGGCGTTTTTAGATGTTTTTTTAGCAAAGTCCAATCTAGCCTTTTTATTCTTGAGGCTTATGAGTGGCTTGCACCATGCAGTGAACCCTCTGTATTTACTTTCATGCAGTCTTCTCTTTATGGTAGATTTGGATATTGATACGCCTACCTCCTGGAGAGTGATGTTCACTTGGTTGGCTGTTGTGAAGGGGTTTCTCTTCACCATGGAAATTATTCTGTGATCATCCACCACTGTTGTCTTCTGTGGGTGTCCAGGTCATTTTTGCACTGATGAGTTCACCAGTGCTTTCTTTCTTTCTCAGGATGTACCAAACTGTAGATTTTGCCACTCTTAATATTGTAGCAATTTCTCGAATGGGTTTTTTCTGTTTTCGCAGCTTAAGGATGGCTTGTTTCACCTGCATAGAGAGTTCCTTTGACCGCACGTTTTCTTCACAGCAAAATCTTCCAAATGCAAGCACCACACTTCAAATCAACTCCAGGCCTTTTATCTGCTTAATTGAGAATGACATTACGAAGGAATTGCCCACACCTGCCCATGAAATAGCCTTTGAGTCAACTGTCCAATTACTTTTGGTCCCTTTAAAAACAGGGTGGCACATGTTAAGGAGCTGAAACTCCTAAACCCTTCATCCAATTTTAATGTGGATACCCTCAAATGAAAGCTGAAAGTCTGGACTTTATGTCCATGTCCATTATATAACTATAATTTGAATATGTTTCAGTAAACATAAAAAAAAACAATTATGTCAGTGTCCAAATATATATGGACCTAACTGTAGAAGTCCCTTTCATCACCTGAAACCATTTTTGAAAGACAAATCCTGGAATAATTTATGTAAAACAAATTAAAAATGTGGTTCCTCAATGATATAATTACAGTCTTTGGTCTCAGCATGTCTAGACCTTCTTTAGTTAATCAAAAAAATGCACAAAAAACAAGCTGTAAAAATATTATGGTTTCCTGTTGTCTTCTCAGATCCTGGAGAATCATCCAGCCATTATCTTGTACAGGGTTGCGGGCAAGCTGGAGCCTATCCCAAATGACTATGGGTGAGAGTTGGGGTACACCCTGGACAAGACTGTATGTCTTTGGACTGTGGGGGAAACCGGAGCACCCGGAGGAAACCCACGCAGACACGGGGAGAACGTGCAAACTCCACACAGAAAGGCCCTTGCTGGGCTCGAACCCAGGACCTTCTTGCTGTGAGGCGACAGCGCTAACCACTACACCACCGTGCCGCCCCTGGAGAATCTCATCTCATCTCATCTCATCTCATTATCTCTAGCCACTTTATCCTGTTCTACAGGGTCGCAGGCAAGCTGGAGCCTATCCCAGCTGACTACGGGCGAAAGGCGGGGTACACCCTGGACAAGTCGCCAGGTCATCACAGGGCTGACACACACAACCATTCACACCTACGGTCAATTTAGAGCCACCAATTAACCTAACCTGCATGTCTTTGGACTGTGGGGGAAACTGGAGGAAACCCACGCAGACTCAGGGAGAACATGCAAACTCCACACAGAAAGGCCCTTGCTGGGCTCGAACCCAGGACCTTCTTGCTGTGAGGCGACAGTGCTAACCACTACACCACCCTGCCATCCCTGGAGAATCACTAGAGGATAAATACCTGGAACTCCCCACTAGTCAGGCAGAACTGAAGAAAGCTTTCGGTTGAGAGGTGAAACATTTTCAAGAATTTCAAGCAAGTCCAGTTGCCTTTTTTAACACCTATGGTTTACTATGACCTGGATGACTGAGAACCTTCACAGACATATGTCTTCGCAAATGTATCATCTTCTGATATCATACTCAAGAAGCCACAGAGAGAATGTTGAGTGAATTGAACAGTGCTTTTAGCCATGAGCAAAGCTCTGTTTAGTTTTCCTGACCAATTTCTCACTACGCCAAGCATACATTTAACATGTCAGGGCTGGATTTGAGGGAGTATGCCCAGCTTTCACGTTACAGTACAGTCAGACACAGTCTGAAGCCTTTCAGACTGTCACCCACTCACTTTTATTCAGCCGTGTGAACACAGTTCACCTCTCCAATAAATATTCTCCCACATATCCCCCATGTGGTTCGCTGTAATTCTCCACTCAAACAGCGTCTTCTGGGAAACTGGCTCCTGAACATCCATCCACGCAGACTTGGGGAAAAAAAAATCCTGACACTTTGGTTGACACATATTGCGAATCTCACCGATGCTTGACAACATTTTCTGATTTATTCATTAAATCTGTCAGTCTTGCCGTAAAATTGGCAACCTCGAGATCTCTGAAGAAAGGTAAGTTTCTGAAGCTTTAGTGTTTAATTTCAAAGATTCCTTCAGGATGTAAAATCACAAAACAATCAACAAGCATCAAATACACTGATTAAATGTTAAACATACAGCACTGTGCAAAAGTCTTTGGCACCCTATTTTTTTCATACAAACTTTGTTATAGATTTCTATTTTATGATTTCTACATTATCGAGTCAGTATAAAAACATTTTAGAGTCGAAACGTTCGTTTTCCAGCACAAAGTTAAATTTTACAAGAAAAAAAAAGTTTGTATCTGAGCAGAATATTACATAAGAGAGCACTTTTCAGATTAAAAAAAGAAAACATAATGAAGGCTGCTGGGTTTTGCTGCAAAATTTAGAAGCGAGTGTGATAGTCAAAGTGTCCAGAAGAACTGTGGCTGGTTCTGTAAGATGCTCAGTAAAACCTACAGCTCGTTTCCTTATAAAACTGCACTCACTGTACCTGAGACTACTATTTTTTTTAAAGCAAAGGGTCGTCTCACACCAAATATTGACTTTGTTTCATTTATTATGGCTTACAGTTTATCGTATTTTTTAATGTTGAAACATTTTCAATTCATTATTTTTAAGCCAGCGGCACGGTGGTGTAGTGGTTAGCAGTGTTGCCTCACAGCAAGAAGGTTCTGGGTTCAAGCCCAGTGGCCGGTGAGGGCCTTTCTGTGTGGAGTTTGCATGTTCTCCCCATGTCCGCGTGGGTTTCCTCCGGGTGCTCCGGTTTCCCCCACAGTCCAAAGACATGCAGGTTAGGTTAACTGGTGACTCTAAATTGACTGTAGGTGTGAATGTGAGCATGAATGGTTGTCTGTGTCTATGTGTCAGCCCTACAATGATCTGGTGACTTGTTCAGGGTGTACCCCGCCTCTCGCCCGTAATCAGCTGGGATAGGCTCCAGCTTGCCCGTGACCCTGTACAGAATAAGTGGCTACAGATAATGGATGGATTTTTAAGCCATTTTTGGTCAACAGCATTTCTTTACATGTGCCTCAGCCATTTGCGCAGTACCGTACATTTATTATTTACGTCTGTATAGCACAAAACTGCATGCATATAGTAGAAAATGTGCTAAAATGATAAACCTTAACATTGTATCACACTTATAGTAACCTACAGTGTGCTTTTTGAACTAGTTTGTATGACAGATTACAGATTCAGATGTAGCCTGAGTCTTATGTAGGGTTAACACATGTAGAAATATGGTTGGCTTGGCAACAAACCCTCCTGAACATTCTCTGATGCCCCTTTTCTATCAGTCAAAGTGAATGTGCATTGACACTACATTTTCCTCCCCAATAAACAATTCTGAGCCCCAAGTTGTAGTAAAATATTGCTAATGAAAATTAACAGGAATGTCTAAATGATAGGTCATAGAATTTTTTTTTCACAGTATTAGTAGGACACAAAGTATATTTTATGAGGTTTGTTTTAAATACCTGTCTGTATTCCTAAGGTAATTTTCCATGGTGTGGTATCTCAAAATGAGCTACAGTGGTGCTTGAAAGTTTGTGAACCCTTTAGAATTTTCTATATTTCTGCATAAATATGACCTAAAACATCATCAGATTTTCACACAAGTCCTAAAAGTAGATAAAGAGAACCCAGTTAAACAAATGAGACAAAAATATTATACTTGGCCATTTATTTATTGAGGAAAATGATCCAATATTACATATCTGTGAGTGGCAAAAGTATGTGAACCTCTAGGATTAGCAGTTAATTTGAAGGTGAAATTAGAGTCAGGTGTTTTCAACCAACGGGATGACAATCAGGTGTGAGTGGGCACCCTGTTTTATTTAAAGAACAGGGATCTATCAAAGTCTGATTTTCACAACACACGTTTGTGGAAGTGTATCATGGCACGAACAAAGGAGATTTCTGAGGACCTCAGAAAAAGCGTTGTTGATGCTCATCAGGCTGGAAAAGGTTACAAAACCATCTCTAAAGAGTTTGGACTCCACCAATCCACAGTCAGACAGATTGTGTACAAATGGAGGAAATTCAAGACCATTGTTACCCTCCCCAGGAGTGGTTGACCAACAAAGATCACTCCAAGAGCGAGGCGTGTAATAGTCGGTGAGGTCACAAAGGACCCCATGAGAACTTCTAAGCAACTGAAGGCCTCTCTCACATTGGCTAATGTTAATGCTCATGAGTCCACCATCAGGAGAACACTGAACAACAATGGTGTGCATGGCAGGGTTGCAAGGAGAAAGCCACTGCTCTCCAAAAAGAACATTGCTGCTCGTCTGCAGTTTGCTAAAGATCATGTGGACAAGCCAGAAAGCTATTGGAAAAATGTTTTGTGGATGGATGAGACCAAAATATAACTTTTTGGTTTAAATGAGAAGCATTATGTTTGGAGAAAAGAAAACACTGCGTTCCAGCATAAGAACCTTATCCCATCTGTGCACCATGGTGGTGGTAGTATCATGGTTTGGGCCTGTTTTGCTGCATCTGGGCCAGGACGGCTTGCCATCATTGATGGAACAATGAATTCTGAATTATGCCAGCGAATTCTAAAGGAAAATGTCAGGACATCTGTCCATGAACTGAATCTCAAGAGAAGGTGGGTCATGCAGCAAGACAACGACCCTAAGCACACAAGTCGTTCTACCAAAGAATGGTTAAAGAAGAATAAAGTTAATGTTTTGGAATGGTCAAGTCAAAGTCCTGACCTTAATCCAATCGAAATGTTGTGGAAGAACCTGAAGCGAGCAGTTCATGTGAGGAAACCCACCAACATCCCAGAGTTGAAGCTGTTCTGTACGGAGGAATGGGCTAAAATTCCTCCAAGCCGGTGTGCAGGACTGATCAACAGTTACCAGAAACATTTAGTTGCAGTTATTGCTGCACAAGGGGGTCACACCAGATACTGAAAGCAAAGGTTCACATACTTTTGCCACTCACAGATATGTAATATTGGATCATTTCCTCAATAAATAAATGACCAAGTATAATATTTTTAGGCGGCACGGTGGTGTAGTGGTTAGCGCTGTCGCCTCACAGCAAGAAGGTTCTGGGTTTGAGCCCCGTGGCCGGCGAGGGCCTTTCTGTGCGGAGTTTGCATGTTCTCCCCGTGTCCGCGTGGGTTTCCTCCGGGTGCTCCGGTTTCCCCCACAGTCCAAAGACATGCAGGTTAGGTTAACTGGTGACTCTAAATTGACCGTAGGTGTGAATGTGAGTGTGAATGGTTGTCTGTGTCTATGTGTCAGCCCTGTGATGACCTGGCGACTTGTCCAGGGTGTGCCCCGCCTTTCACCCGTAGTCAGCTGGGATAGGCTCCAGCTTGCCTGCGACCCTGTAGAAGGATAAAGCGGCTAGAGATAATGAGATGAGATTAATTTTATTTTATTATAATAAGCAGTGAATTTTCTTTATTTTCACATCCCTACAATTAACATTTATTGAAACCTCAGTTAGAAAAGAATAATAGGACTGAATTTCCGTCTGTCAAGTATAAAAAGTTTTGTTTTTGTTTTTTTAAAAAAAAGATGGAACATTGACTGGTGTATTGATGTTGATCACCTTCTTCAATTTAGATCACACTGCAAAACACACATTATGTTCCGACAAACATGTGTATGTCCAAATGTGTTGCTTTGGAAGTGTTGTATGGTTGGGATTATTGTTCAGGATTTATCGAGTCTTAACCTTCTGGCAGAGGCAACCTAAGCAGAATCCATTCAATCGTCAATGTTCCTTTATAAACACCCCGGACCACCAGCTCCAAAACATGCATGATCAATCATTAGCCTATATTTTACAGTATCAGTACATCAGGTGCTTGTTTGTAGGTAGACATTTCCAGTGAGCATTTCCAACAAAAATGACACTCATCCGACCACAACACATGATTCCATTTGGAGTCATAATGACCCTTGATGTTCAGGCACTGCTTTTTGTGCGATGTTCTCTCAAGCATCCCTTCCAAACCACTTCCTGTTTAACAGCTGATTATGAACTTTTGAGAATCAAACCTGACCATTGTACTGTTTTTGCTCTCACACAGCATCCTCCTCATTTTGCATTCATACATCGACAGGTTCCTGGAACATTTTCAACAGTTCCACATCTGCAAGACTTTTATTATGGTTGTGATTGTGATTAATCATATTTTAATATTGAAATGCCTGTGTATCTTATGTCTATTACCTTACTTTATACAGGTCAACAACTAATCTGTCTCTTTATATGCTGAAAGCTCTTTTGTTGGCATCATTTTGAAGGATGGCAAAGGATTGCTTTCATGTGCATTTTCAGAAGATAAAGTGCGTTATTGTACCTTTCGGGGTACAATGGCTTGTCACTGGAACAGTACCCTTTATATACTGCAAGGTATATGTACCTTTCTGGTTCTAAAAAGGTACACATTGTTACCTTGAGGTCCAATAATGAGCCCTGTACCTTATATCATATCCTAGGGAAACAGTGGAACGTAAGTTATGAGAAATGAAGAAAAAATACAATCACGTCCTGAAAGGTGCCAATTATTCTGGAACTGACTGAGGCTTAATGTGAGAAACAAACGTTGAGAGCAAAAATGGGTTGTTGTTTTGTGTACTGCAATTCTTTCAATAATATCAATGATCTTTTAGCTTGCTTATTTATTGATAAGCAAGCCTTTGGAATGGGAAAACGTCCTGAGTAGAACACCATCTTACTTCAACAGCAAAGACACAAAACACATACACACAAAAAAAAGAGCACAGAAAAGTGTTTTTAACCTCCATTTAAGCTTTCGTAACTGCAGTTATGTTCCTTTCCTTTTCTTCATCATTTTCTTTTTTTTGTCACTCACCTGCTGTTTTGACATTCATTTGCTTTTGTTTACTTTTCACTGTCAGAAACAGAGCAACAGGTTTAGAAAGATTTATTTTCTTTTCTGTTCATCATCATCATCATCATTGGGTTATTTTAACCCAACAACAACAAAAACCCAACAAGGAAACAAACTTTAAAACCAAATTCTTTTCAGTGTAAACTCATCTTATCATCTCTAGACGCTTTATCCTGTTCTACAGGGTCGCAGGCAAGCTGGAGCCTATCCCAGCTGACTACGGGCGAAAGGCGGGGTACACCCTGGACAAGTCGCCAGGTCATCACAGGGCTGACACATAGACACAGACAACCATTCACACTCACATTCACACCTACGGTCAATTTAGAGTCACCAGTTAACCTAACCTGCATGTCTTTGGACTGTGGGGGAAACCGGAGCACCCGGAGGAAACCCACGCGGACACGGGGAGAACATGCAAACTCCACACAGAAAGGCCCTCACCGGCCACTGGGCTCGAACCCGGACCTTCTTGCTGTGAGGTGACAGCGCTAACCACTACACTACCGTGCTGCCCTCAGTGTAAACTATTATTCACAATTATTAGACTCCTGAACAGACAAAAGTCGACTTCATACTGCTGAGAAAAGAAGAAGAAGAAGAACAAGAAGAGGAAGTAAAAACCTCGCCCTTGGTCCTCTATCCTCCTCCTTCTGCTACACTAAACATCTGGAACAGAGCTACAGGTGATGCAATGGAAATGAAAATCCAGTGCAAACCTCAGCGACAACAACAAACCAATACAGAGCAGTAACATCTCTAGATCTAAAGCTGTTAAATGTCTGTGAGAGTGGACCAGGACGCAATTCCCAGTAAGACGCAGCGCACATCTGGAACCAGCGTGAGCTGAAAGATCAGTGTGAACTAAAGCGCACGACACAGCTTCATCCACTCAGAGCAGGAATAAGAATAACGCACGACTCAAACTTGTGTTTGGAGCCGATCAGAGTCGGAATGAATGTGTGAGAGCTGCCTGGAGCTGCTGTGAGATGCGTAATGAGGGAAAAGCGCTCACCTGTGCGCGGCTCATGCGGTGCTGTCTGGTGCTGATGTGCGCGCCAAGCACTTTAATGCGCGCAGGGGGAATGTGCGCCACTAGCTGGCGACGCTGCTTTAAGATGATGATGATGATGATGATGGGGAAGTAGGTGGGGTGGAGTTTGAGGGGGGAGACGAGACGCTCAACGAAGCAAAAGCCTTAATTTGCCTTTATTCGATGGAAAAAAGAAAAGCCTCATTCCCCACGGCAGCTTTGTCTCTTCCCACTCTCACCAAGTCCCCGCGGATCCATATATGGTCAAAGGAAGTGCAGCCAGACTTGGCACAATTTGGTCTGTTGCTGTGGGGATGTCAGTTCTGCGCTCCGGCCAAATTAGACACGTGTGCGTGCGTAAATATCCGTTTAGCCCGCACAATGTTCTCAACGGTGTAACAAAAGTATTCGGACACCATCTACACCCCTACACATTGTGTTCCTTCAGCTCAATTTGATTCCTGCACTCATACACCGATATCAGTCAGCACTGAAAGGTGCCTCACAGCAAGAAGGTTCTGGGTTCGAGGGCCTTTCTGCGTAGAGTTTGTATGTTCTCGCCGTGTCTGCATGGGTTTCCTCCGGGTGCTCCAGTTTTCCCGACAGTCCAAAGACATGCAGGTTCGGCTAATTGGTGGCTCTAAGTTGACCGTAGGTGTGAATGTGTGTGTGAATTGTTTGTGTCTATGTGTCAGCCCTGTGATGCGATGACCTGGCGACTTGTCCAGGGTGTACCCCGCCTCTCACCCATAGTCAGCTGGGATAGGCTCCAGTTTGCCTGCAACCCTGTAGAACAGGATAAAGCGGCTACAGATAATGGATGGATGGATGTTTTCAAAGCTGTACTACACGGTGTAACCAAAAGTATTCGGACACCCGGGCACCATCTACACCCCTACACATTGTGTTCCTTCAGCTGAATTTGATTCCTGCACTCATACACCGATGTCAGTCAGGACTGAAATTCATCCCAAAGGTCTTCAGTGGGGGACGACACGGTGGTGTAGTGGTTAGCACTGTTGCCTCACAGCAAGAAGGTTCTGGGTTCGAGCCCAGTGGCCGGTGAGGGCCTTTCTGTGCGGAGTTTGCATGTTCTCCCCGTGTCCGCGTGGGTTTCCTCCGGGTGCTCCAGTTTCCCCCACAGTCCAAAGACATGCAGGTTAGGTTAACTGGTGACTCTAAATTGACCGTAGGTGTGAATGTGAGTGTGAATGGTTGTCTGTGTCTATGTGTCAGCCCTGTGATAACCTGGCGACTTGTCCAGGGTGTACCCTGCCTCTCAGCCATAGTCAGCTGGGATAGGCTCCAGCTTGCCCCTGACCCTGTAGAACAGGATAAGCGGCTACAGATAATGGATGGATGGATGGTCTTCAGTAGGGTTGAGTTCAGTCAGGGATCTGTCCAGGACACTCAAGTTCTTCTGCTCCAACCTTCACACACCATGTGTTCATGGAGCTCCTGTGCTTTGTGCACAGGGGCACTGTCATGCTGGAACAGGTTTGGGCCTCTTAGTTCCAGTGAAGAGAAACTGTCATGCCACAGCAAACAGAGACATTCTTTACAATTGTGTTCATCCAACTTTGTGGCAGCAGTTTGCAGAAGAATCGCATATGGATGTGATGGTCCGGTGTCCACATACTTTTGGCCATATAATTCAGGTTACCCCAAAAATTTAACCAACATAGTGCTCTCCTTGTGGTCCTGAATTAAAATCAGAAATGATCCGATTTTACATATCAGTGAGTGGCAAAAGTATGTGAACCAAAAGTACACTCACCAGCCACTTTATTAGGAATACCCCTACATCCACCTGCTGTTTGATGCGGTTCTCTAATCAGCCGATCCCTTGACAGCAGCACAATGCATAAAATCATGCAGATACAAATCAAGAGCTTCAGTTAATGTTCACGTCAAACATCAGAATGTTTATACTGTCTATACTGGCTGCAAACATCTTTCCTCAATTCTGACCAATCTCCTTGTCCCTGTCACTGTGAAACACTCCCACAGAAAGATGCTGCCACCACCATGCTTCACTGTAGGGATGGTATTAACAGTTCATGAGCATGTTTGCAACAGAAGTAACACTTGGAGTTCCAATCAAAAAGTGATTTTTTTTTTTGCC
The DNA here is from genome assembly GCF_027579695.1 of Neoarius graeffei. NCBI lineage: Eukaryota > Metazoa > Chordata > Actinopteri > Siluriformes > Ariidae > Neoarius > Neoarius graeffei. Next base: position 50,182,200 of record NC_083584.1, on the reverse strand, counting down.
AGATCTGACCATCCATCCATTATCTGTAGCCGCTTATCCTGTGCAGGGTCGCAGGCAAGCTGGAGCCTATCCCAGCTGACTATGGGCAAGAGGCGGGGTACACCCTGGACAAGTCGCCAGGTCATCACAGGGCTGACACATAGACACAGACAACCATTCACACTCACATTCACACCTACGGTCAATTTAGAGTCACCAGTTAACCTAACCTGCATGTCTTTGGACTGTGGGGGAAACCGGAGCACCTGGAGGAAACCCACGCGGACACGGGGAGAACATGCAAACTCCACACAGAAAGGCCCTCACCGGCCACTGGGCTTGAAGAACCTTCTTGCTGTGAGGTGACAGTGCTAACCACTACACCACCATGCCACCCAGACCTGACCAGAGAATCAGTATACTCTCGGAGTCCTTTAGGTGCCTGCCATATTCTTTTTACTTAGGAATGGTTTCAGTCTAGCCAATCTTCCATAAAAAGCTGATTTATAGAGTATTTCTGAGATAGCTGCCCTTCTGACAGGTTTCCCATTTCTATGGAGAACTTCTTGAGCTTCCTTAGAGTCACCATTGAGTTTTTGGTCACCTCCCTGACCAAGGAAATAGATGATGTGTAGAACCACCAGGACTCTTCCCAGGGCTAACCATCTGGTCAAACTATAATGGGGCTATAAGGGCCTTGGTCACTTCTCTAACCAAGGCCCTTCTAGCCCCATTATAGTTTGGACAGATGGTCAGCCCTGGGAAGAGTCCTGGTGGTTCCACACTTCATCTATTTCTCAATGATGGAGCCCATTGTGCTCCTCAAAGCTTCAGAAATGGAGAATAGAATTTTATCCCCTCACGCAGATTTGTCTCCACACAATTTCATAGAGGTCTACAGAGAATGTCCTGGACTTCATGGCTTGGATTTTGGTCTGACATGCATTGTGAATGGTGGGACCTTTTATATATATTTTTTTAACCTCATTCGTTTGTTCCTGCAGATGCTGTGCCCATCTCCCTCTCTGCTCTTAAGCTTATGGCGATGTTTTGGCAGTGATTGCACTTCAGTGTGGCATGAGTGCAACTCTCTGATTAAAGTGAAATGCAATGCATTTCACTTTAAGTGTGTTACTTTAAGTGTGTTACACTTTAAGAGTGTTACATTCCCTTCTGACATGAAGTCAGCATTTATTTCTGGAAAAAAAAATCAACCCCCTCCTGATTGCGTTTCAGCTATTTTTCACCAGCCAGCTTTTTCACTGACAAGATCAAGTGACGTAAAAAGCAATGAAATGCAGGTTTTGCTTTTCAGTGTGACATGTTGGCTTTATGTCTCACAAATGAATAGCAACATCATCTGTTTTTTTTTTCTTTTTTTGTGGCACAGAATTTTCTCCATATATATCATGTATGGAGATATCATGAAGACATCATTGGAAATATCTCCACATATACATTCAGACATAGCATCTAAGTGAAACCATATTCTGAGATATATATATATATATTAAGATTGGGAGTGGCACGGTGGTGTAGTGCAGCCTTTCTCAACCGGGGTGCCGCGGCACCCTGGGGTGCCGTCTGGCTTTGTTAGGGGTGCCATCAAAAAATTATATATTCTAACATTGAAATAAATAAAATGAATTAAAATTCCAAGTTAATAGTTAATAATAATAATAATAATAATAATAATAATAATAATAATGCATTTTATTTAGAAGCGCCTTTCAAAACACTCAAGGACACTATACAAACAATAAAAACAAGTAAAAACAACAATAAAAACAGTAACACAAGACACAATAAAAGCACAGAGAAAGTAAACAGAGAATTTAGAGATGGTAAAAGTCACAATGAATATGCTAGCTAGTTACACTAATGCATTTTTTATATGGGGGTGCCTTGAGAATTTGCATACTCCTGAAGGGTGCAGTGACTGAAAAAAGGTTGAGAAACACTGGTGTAGTAGTTAGCACTGTTGCCTTACAGCAAGAAGGTTCTGGGTTCGAGCCCTGTGGCCGGCGAGGGCCTTTCTGTGCGGAGTTTGCATGTTCTCCCCGTGTCCGCGTGGGTTTCCTCCGGGTGCTCCGGTTTCCCCCACAGTCCAAAGACATGCAGGTTAGGTTAACTGGTGACTCTAAATTGACCGTAGGTGTGAATGTGAGTGTGAATGGTTGTCTGTGTCTATGTGTCAGCCCTGCGATAACCTGGCGACTTGTCCAGGGTGTACCCTGCCTTTCGCCCGTAGTCAGCTGGGATAGGCTCCAGCTTGCCTGCGACCCTGTAGAACAGGATAAAGCGGCTACAGATAATGGATGGATGGATATTAAGATTGGTAGCAGAAAGGAACAATTCACTTGTGTGCTGTCAGGTCAGTGAAACTGGAAACGATAAGTTTTTTATGCAGTGTTTCAAGATACAGCCTATTTAGATTTATCATCCACCTGCTTCCCAGGAAAATAAAACAAAATGGCCTCACATCCCGAAGCATACTGAAACTCAGACCACTATGACCACCACTTGTAACCACCCACCCATCTGCAGTGCCTCTCACAATCGTGCTGCTATAAATAGCTTCAGACACATTAATTACATGGCTGCTAGAGTGAGGTGCCTGAAATTAGCCAATATACAGGCGTCAAACCAAAGGCAGGCAGTTGCCAAAATACCAGGGAAAACTCTTAAATGGCTTCAACCCATCATGAGTGAATGCTCAGGGACCAAAATTTTATTGTGAATTTGTCTCATGCCACTGACCATCTCACAGAGGTCTATCACATTTTCATGACTTATACTACAGTGCTGCTGAATTCTTGAATCTGATTGGTCAGAAGATCAGTTCATGTTTATCTTTTGTTAGTAACATGATGCCTGTATGTTGATTGATCTGAAGCTAATACTTGCATACAGAGTTCCAGTCAAAAGTTTGGACACACCTACCCATTCATAGGTTTGGATAATTTTCTACATTGTAGAACAAGACTGAAGACATCAAAACTATGAAATAACATATGGAACATGTATGGAATCGTGGTAAACAAAAAACGTTAAAAAAACAAAATACAACCCCGATTCCAAAAAAGTTGGGCCGCTGTGTAAACTGTAAAGAAAAACAGAATGCTATAGTTTGCAAATCATTGAAACCCTATATTTAATTGAAAATAATACAAAGACAACATAGCAAATGTTGAAACTGAGAAATTTTATTGTTTCTTGAAAAATATATGCTTATTTTGAATTTGATGTCAGCAACACATTTCAGAAAAGTTGGACAGGGGCACGTTTGGGAACTGGGGAGACCAATTGCTGTAGTTTTGAAAGAGAAATGTTGTCCCATTCTTGCCTGATATACAATTTCAGTTGCTCAACAGTTTGGGGTCTCCTTTGTCATATTTTATGCTTCATGATGTGCCAAATGTTTTAAATGAGAGACAGGTCTGGACTGCAGGCAGGCCAGTTTAGCACCCAGACTCTTACTATGGAGCCATGCAGTTTTAATATGAATATGTGCAGAAAGCGGTTTGGCATTGTCTTGCTGAAAGAAGGAAAGTCTTCCCTGAAAAAGATTTTGTCTGGATGGCAGCATATTGCTCTGAAACGTATTTATATCATTCAGCATCAATGATGCCTTCCCAGATGTACAAGCCACCCATGTCATGTGCACTAATGCACCTGATAACAATACACTGATAACAAGCCAGATGATCCCTCTCCTCTTTAGCCTGGAGGATGTGGTGTCCATGATTTCTAAAAAGATTTTCTACTTTTCATTCGTCAGACCTCGAGACAATTTTTCACTTCGCCTCAGTCCATTGTAAAAGAGCTCGGGCCCAGAGAAGATGGCGGTGTTTCTGGATATTGTTTATATCTGGTTTTAACTTGCATTTGTGGATGCAGTAATGAACTGTTTTCACAGATGGTTTTCTGAAGTGTTCCTGAGCCCATACAGTGATTTCCACTACAGACATGTGTCTGCTTTTAATACAGCATCTCCTGAGGGCCTGAAGATCACAGGCATCCAATGTCAGTTTTCAGCCTTGTCTCTTGCATACAGAGATTTCCCCAGATTCTCTAAATCTTTTCATGATATTATGTACCATAGATGATGTGATCCCCAAATTCTTTGCAGTTTTACATTGAGGAACGTTATTCTTAAATTGTTGCACTGTTTGCCCACGCAGTCTTTCACAAAGCGGTGAACCCCTCCCCATCTTTAGTTCTGAGAGACTCCACCTCTCTGGGATGCTCTTTTTGTACCCAATCATGTTACTGACCCGTTGCCAATTAACCAAGTTAGGGTTTTTTTTTTAGCATTACACAACTTTTTCAGTTTTTTATTGCCCCATCCCAAGTTTTCTGAAACATGTTGCTGACATCAAATTCAAAATGAGCATGTTTAAAAAAAAAAACAATAAAATTTCTCAGTTTCAACATTTGATATGTTGTCTTTGTACTATTTTCAATGAAATGTAGGGTTTCAATGATTTGCAAATCTTCACATTCTGTTTTTATTTATGTTTTACACAGTATCCCAACTTTTTTGGAATTGGAGTCATATGTTTCATATTTTAGATTGTTCAAAGTATCCAGCGTTTACCTTGATGACGCTTTCCACACTATCGGCATTATCTTACCCAGCTTCATGAGGTCGTCACCTGGAATGCTTTTCAATTAACAGGTGTATCCCATCAAAAGTTACTTAGTGGACGAGTTTCTTTTCTTCTTAATGTGTTTGAGATCAAACAGTAAACAGTAAATAATAAAAATACAGTAAATAACCCTATTCCACAGCTGTAGTAATCCATGTTATATCAAGAACGGCTCGACTAAGTAAAAAGAAACGACGTCCATCATTACTTTAAGACATGGAGTCTTTTAATTAATAAAAATAAATCAAAACCACTGACTTCGAAGGTGTGTCCAGACTTTTGACTGGTACTGTACAGTATAACTTGTTTAAAGGTAAGATGTGATGCTGTGTTTACCGTTCATGCTGTGAGCAGCCATGTTGGTTTGAGGAGGCGAGTTCCCAAGGAAGAATTCATGTTCGTAGTGGGAGCATTTTCTTTATGTTGTTCCTCATAGGAGGCATTATGAGTTACAACTATGGTGTTTTTCATGTGTAATCACACTCACTAAACAAAACAATGAAGCTGATTTTATTTAAAGTAATAATAAAGAGGTCGGCACGGTGGTGTAGTGGTTAGCGCTGTCGCCTCACAGCAAGAAGGTCCGGGTTCGAGCCCCGTGGCCGGCGAGGGCCTTTCTGTGTGGAGTTTGCATGTTCTCCCCGTGTCCGCATGGGTTTCCTCCGGGTGCTCCGGTTTCCCCCACAGTCCAAAGACATGCAGGTTAGGTTAACTGGTGACTCTAAATTGACCGTAGGTGTGAATGTGAGTGTGAATGGTTGTCTGTGTCTATGTGTCAGCCCTGTGATGACCTGGCGACTTGTCCAGGGTGTACCCCGCCTTTCGCCCGTAGTCAGCTGGGATAGGCTCCAGCTTGCTTGCGACCCTGTAGAACAGGATAAAGCGGCTACAGATAATGAGATGAGATGAATAATAAAGAGAGGACATTACACGGTTGCTCGAAGATATGAAGTTTATCATTGAGTGGTGAACATATTTATGAGTGATTGAAGCGAATGAGTGAAAATGTTTTTCAACACGAGAAGATAAACTTCATGTTTTCGGGCCACCGTGTAATGTTATTTATATTATATGGACACATCCATTAATCAATCAATCAATCAATCAATCAATCAATCAATCTATCTATCTATCTATCTATCTATCTATCTATCTATCTATCTATATATATATATATATATATATATGCAAGTTAATCAAAGGAATTTTAATTTTGAACTGGTTCGCCATTTTGACAATGCGCATCTACTCAGCAGGAAACACTGGAAGTGACATCATCAGAGTGAAATATCAGAAATTATTATACATACAGAAGACATTTTTTCCATGGAATAAAAACATGTATTCTATTCCCTTCTAGCGGGTTTCGTTCATTTGGTTTGATAGCATGCAAAATTGTTAGCATATCACTTATCCTTTGTGTATTATGTCACTCTACCTAATGGAAAATAAGCGTTAAATATGGTTTACGATATTGCATGGTTGTCAAGACAACATGACATCACACGTCAGAGCTGATGCGAATATCCAATGAGAAAGTTTTCTGCTGTGCATCCGCATAAGCATCTTTGTTTGCCGGCGGCGCCCACAGTAAACTATCACAGTGAATTGAAAATGCCGTAAGATACATATTACACATAAAAGTTCCGCGCTAGTGAGCAACTGTGACAATTTGGAAACAAACATCGCCACAAGGTTTCCTTCGTTAAATACGAAAGATTTTGAGAGAATTTTGAATGCGTATGCATAGTAATAATAATATTGGCTGGCTTTTTTCATGGTATATCAGATACATTCCATTCAGCTAGCATGATATTGAACGAGTCGAAGACTCTGATAGACCACAAAAAAAAGCCAGGCAATATTATTTAAATATGTCACTCAGATCCATGATGTATTTTGGATGAAAAATGCGAGTTTTTCAACACAAGAAGATAAACTTCATATCTTTAAGCCAATTTGTGATTTGCTTTTTATTATATCGACACATTCACAAACAAAAAGTACCCAAATTTATCAAAACTATTCATCGATTTCCTCACAAGTGACATATAGAGATTTATATCAGGGTTTTGGTTCTCCATGTCCCGGATGGAGCTTGTATGAAAAACGCAAGTGGTGTATTCCCTAGTAAAACATTCATTTCAATATCTCATCTCATTATCTGTAGCCGCTTTATCCTGTTCTACAGGGTCGCAGGCAAGCTGGAGCCTATCCCAGCTGACTACGGGCGAAAGGTGGGGTACACCCTGGACAAGTCGCCAGGTCATCACAGGGCTGACACATAGACACAGACAACCATTCATATTCACACCTACGGTCAATTTAGAGTCACCAGTTAACCTAACCTGCATGTCTTTGGACTGTGGGGGAAACCGGAGCACCCGGAGGAAACCCACGCGGACACGGGGAGAACATGCAAACTCCACACAGAAAGGCCCTCGCCAGCCGCTGGACTCAAACCCAGGACCTTCTTGCTGTGAGGCGACAGCGCTAACCACTACACCACCGTGCCGCCTAGATAGATAGATAGATAGATAGATAGATAGATAGATAGATAGATAGATAGATGATCACAATTACAGTAAATGAGTAAATACAGTAAAGAGATTGAGACTGGTTTCATTAGAAGGTTTTTATTATATTACAAAACATTACTTTTTGCTCACTGATTCTGTATCTGTATCATACAGTATTTTTACCATGTATGGTGCTGGTTTTGCACGTCATTCTGAATCATGGATTATTATTTTTTAATCATGTGTTGAGGATAGGAAACAAAGTACTCAGGTCAGCCAAGATCAGATGCACCTTATAGGTTCCAAAATAACAAAAAACCCAAGGTTACCCAAAATGGTCAAAACTGTGATATTATGGGCTTGAACATATTGGGGTCCCATACCTAAAATTTCATGTAGCATTCTCTTTCCGTTTTGAAAATATACCTCATTTTATACATGCCCCATTCTGCTAGGTTGTTGAAGTTACGGACAGTACATTAAAAGATATAATGGGATAGATCCACTTAAAACACCTCAAAAGCAAATGTTGATGGGGCAACGAACTGTTATGCCATAAAGGGCCCTGTCGAATGTTACAATTGAGTATAGTTACATATATTTGCTGGGTCTTCTAGTTATGTGACACGTTATCAGGGACCCCGATATTAGACAGAGAAACACAAAATTTCACAACAATTTATTAAAGCTCCAATTATTGGGCTCACAAAACATCATTTTATGCATAGTATCGGCTTATTATACTAGTTCCTTAATTAATTGACAGTTGGTTGTCCTTTCCATCAAAGATTACATAGCTTATATACTTGTTGAACAATGTTACACATAACGTTACGGACACTACACAATGTGTCTTGGGTTATTCCCAAAGTCACAACATGGGACGTGTTTCAGAGAAATGTTTTTAGTACAATTAGTCATGACACACTGCATCTACTACACATTACACCTTAACGAATTATTAAAAAACAAGGGTGACTACTCGAACATTGCATCATGCAGCAGGGCGAAACCTACCGGGTAATACTAGTATATCAATATCAACACAGGATCAACACCACATGTTATACGTACTTAAACACGCTTTTGGAAAATACTAGTAATTGTAATACCTCTCTAGAGAGGTCACTTATGTGAGCAGCCACCTCTTATGAAAGGCCACATTTGGCTGTCTCACAGATGCATTTGGACCTCTCGTGAACAACCACCTCATTTATAAGGCCACTTTTGGCCGGCAATAGGGGAGGCCACTCAAACGAGGTTCAACTGTACATGAATAGCCATCTCAAAAACAAAAGTGTTAAAAAGCACATTATGTAAAAAAATATGTTATTAACAAGCCAGGGCTGTATCTTGAATGGTCAAAATATGTCTTGGTAACATCTTGATTATAATAATTTAGTGTTCAAATAGTTAGCCTGTGGGGTCTTAATTCAATCAATTACAACTTTGAGAGAAGAATATAGTCCGGGAGCCAAAGGCCCAAATTTGGCTGAACCTGGCTTCGTCGGTTAAAGTTTTTTTTTTTTGCTGTTTGTTGTTGTCCAAGGTCTACTCATTAAGATAAGAGAGGGTGCCCGGTGATATCCCTTGGGCAATTCCGGATATTGGCCCTTTATTTTTGGATGTGCTGCAGTCATAGCCTAAATTCTGACATTTTGACATTCTTCACTTTATGTTCACCAAAGTCTATATATCATACTTATTTTTGTGTTTGTTAACATAATAGGATGAGTTTAAGGTCTGGGGGTGGGGTTCCAGCCATGGTTGGGGGTGTGGCCAGGCAATTGGGGGCGGGGCTTATACCAAAAAGCCCTTTATTACTCTATTACTTTGGTTGTTAATGCGAGCCTTAAATTATTAGGCATACACTCCATTGTCATCCTTGTGTTTACTTCTGCAGGGGCATATGAGGGACACAATTAGCTAATTCAAGCCAACTTGTGTAGCTATCTTGCTAACTCTGTCAATCACACTGCCCCCAAAAGATCACAGCACGCATAAGCTAAGCAGAGAAACTATTTGACTGTAATCATGAAAGAGCAGTGACATGTACTCACTGCTCACCAGTGAACTAGACCCATAGTTTCACAACACTGGCTAGCACACCCAACTCTCACCTAGTAAATGCTAGTCACTGATTTTTTTAAGCTAATACATTAAGCTAATAGATTGCTTATTTTAACGATATTGACTGTTGAAATAGTAATGTCCCTGGTTCCCTAGTAAAATTCAGGGCATTGTCCCTGATTATCATCTCAAAAGTCTGTTAACCTTACCCTCACCCCCACTCCAAACCACACTGCTTGTGGACTGAGAGTCATGTGCACTAGCCAGTCCACTGACTAGCACGACTTTTAAAACGTTGGGCAGTAAGGTTTCCTTAAGCTAATACATTAAGCTAATAGATTGCTTATTTTTACGATATTGACTGTTGAAATAGTAATGTCCCTGGTTCCCTAGTAAAATTCAGGGCATTGTCCCTGATTATCATCTCAAAAGTCTGTTAACCTTACCCTCACCCCCACTCCAAACCACACTGCTTGTGGACTGAGAGTCATGTGCACTAGCCAGTCCACTGACTAGCACGACTTTTAAAACGTTGGGCAGTAAGGTTTCCTTAAGCTAATACATTAAGCTAATAGATTGCTTATTTTTACGATATTGACTGTTGAAATAGTAATGTTCCTGGTTCCCTAGTAAAATTCAGGGCATTGTCCCCGATTCACCCCCACTCCAAACCACACTGCTCTTCCACTGACTAGCACGACTTTTAAAACGTTGGGGAGTAAGGTTTACTTAACATTCTCCTCTGTACTAGCTGGCATCCAGTACATAAGCATATTTTTACAGACACTAAGCAATGGCAAAGGGTTTAGAGGGTTTTTTTTTTCATCTGAACTCTTAGTTCTTTCCTTAAATAGTTTTTGTGTTTTGTGTGTGTGTTTGCATACTGTATGTAATTATTTTACATAATTATTGCTCATTAGTGTGTGTGCATGTGTATGTGTGTGCGTGTGCATGCATGCATGCATGCACGCACATGCTTTATGTACTGTAGTTCTTGTATCAAAACTGTTAATTTTGCAAATTTATGAAAGGGTCAATTACACGTTTGACTAATTTGAATGACAGTAAAGCATGAATACTGTACAGCCAATTTGGTTAATTGAAAATCAGTATCTTTTGCTATTCTTGTGTGTGTGTGTGTGTGCATGCTGTATATGCCATTTTGCATGCTTGATATATTGCATACTGTAGTTTTACATAGTGGATCACTGGTGTGAGTGTATATGCATGCTGTATATATTTCTATTTCATGCTGTATATACAGTAGTTCTTTTACATAGTGGATCACTGGTGTGAGTGTATGCATGCTGTATATAGTTCTATTGCATGCTGTAGTTCTTTTACATAGTGGATCATTGGTGTGAGTGTATGCATGCTGTATATAGTTCTTTTACATAGTTATTGGTCATTAGTGTGTGTGTGTGCATGCTGTATATAGTTCTTTTGCATGCTGTATAGTTCTTACATAGATATTGATCATTATTTTGTATTAACTGTAGAGTTTATGTAATACTTGTATAAAAATCGCTAATTTGGAAAAGTTATGAAAGGGTTAATTAATCCACATTTGATGTATTTGAATGACAAATATAGAGAAAAATGTGAATACCTATCAGATACAGCCAACTTGGTGCATTTAATATCAGTATTTACACTGATATTATTTTTTTTTGTATTTTCTTCCATTATTTGGGCATATAGGGCATTAAAGGGTTAATATATTAAATTGCCCAAGGGATATCACCGGGCACCCTCTTAAATCTTGAAGAGCTACCTCAAATCTATAAGATAAAGCAAAAAAAAAAACTTTAACCAAAAATTCCGGGTCCGACCCCATGGCTCCCGGACTAATATGATTAATTTGCGTCATTCTCACATGAAGGTTTCATTTAAATTTGTCAAGAAGTCTCAATTAACTGGCTTTACCAAAATATCAATTTGGCGTTACGGACACTACACCCGTTACGGACACTACATATTGCTAATATATCTATTAATATAACAACTAAAGACGTATGAATATGTAACTAGAGCCCTACATGAGGCCAACAGGACCAATGCATGTCATAATCACCAAAAATGGTAAAAAATTCTGCAGCATTCTGTTACAGCAAGACCGTTACAGACACTACAGAAAACAACGGAAATGACACGCAAAATCTTTGGCATGTGAATTTTGCAAACGTATGCCCCCAGCAACAAGGTTTTTGTATCAAATCATATCACATACTACATAAAATGTCTGTATTTAATTTAAAGTGTTTATTAAAATGCATTAAATAAGATTTCTCAGGCCATTTTCAACTTTGCAGTGACAAAGAAAACAAATTAGGTTCAGCACCCCCCATTGGCAAAACTATTGTGAAAGATTTCATTTTTATCGGAATTCCGTGATTCAGCTGTCAATTTGTTCCTCAAAAATCTGCTGATTTACTAAAACAGTTAGTGTTTGACAAATTATTGCCAAGTTTAAGCAGCAATGATGCATTCTGGGGTATTAAATCAAATGAACATGCGTTACATGGTGAAAATGTGCAATATGAAGAGTTTGTCTGATAAAAAAAACTGAAACATGGATTCAGTGGTGGTAAATTATGATCTGGCTTTGAAACGTCATACATTGGCAATGATAGTCTACCATTACAACATATGAAATAGTTTAATAAACATAAATAGAAGGCTGTTACATAGTGTTACATGATCTCAAACAAGTAGGTACATCTGATTGTGGCTGACCCGACTGTATATTGGTGGAATACTGGTGAGATGTGCCAGCCAATGAGAAACTGGCATCGCATAAAGGGCGTAACTGTGATATGTTAGGATTGTAAAAAGAGAAAACCCCACGATTATTGTTTGGATCACTCTGTTTTTATTATTTGATTTAATAAAAGTCTATTTTCTGCAAATCCTTAGCTTTTAGTGGTCTTTTGTGAACAAGTTTCTACGACGCAACCTCGAATCGAATGCGGCTTTAGCCTACTAATAAACAGAGTTTGTGTTGTTATTTAACAGATGTGTAATCATTGATCTGGTGAAGTTTTGTAGAGATGTGTGTTTACTATTTATGAGGAGAGTAAATGTTGTGAGCGCATTGTAATTAGTAATTACTAGGATTCAGAGTTTTCAAGACAGAGATGTTTGCAGTTTCCGGTTTGTTGGTAACATAAGCGGAAGGAAAAAAGAGACGCTGGTCAGGGAACAGATGCTTGCAGCTGCTATAGTGTAAGTGATAACAGGAAATGCTGTGGTGTAAGAGAAATAAAACACTTCAGGACGTGGCTCACACCAGCTCACTGTTGATTATTTTACTTACTGGACACACCCAATGCTTTTCGAACGCTTTAAATCAATACCAAAACGTTAACATTATGAAGAAAGCACAGCTACTTGACCAACAGGGAAAACCATAGCAACTGGTGATGCTGGTTTTCATCCATAAATAGATGACGTTGTCACGTGTCTGGTAGCTCATAAGAGGCTCTCTAAACTTCACATCCCATAAGTGAGCCTTTCTGTTGTTTTCATATTCAAATCTGCAGAGCTTGGTTGAAAAGATCAAATGGCGATATCTGTTTTAAGATCCTTTTACTGACCATCCCTGAAGCATTCATATGTAAGCAGGCATTAAGAAGATGTGAACCGTTAAGTATTCGCGTAATGAAACGGTCTTTGATTATATTTTTGTAGTCACGCCGCATATAAAAATGCAACACAAATATTGCTAAATTGCTTTTATTTGAAGATTGAGGCAGCAGGTCTGCTTTAGCTTATTTTATTACATACTGAGAGAAAACAGTGTGTCTTACGTATTCATGGGTTGTTATGTAACCTGTGTACCTTTGTGGGGTTAAAATGGTTTTGCATAAGGAATATGTGAGAAGTAGAAAAAAAAAACGTCTCGTTATTAGCACAGATTATTTTGTCAGCATTGGGTGTGCAGTTGCAGTTTGTGGATCGGCTACAGAAGGACGCTGGCTGTTATTTTGATCAGGAAAAAAAGGCTTATAATGGCCCTCTGCTCCGTTTCCATGGGCACATCATTTACCCACCCAGCTGGTGCGAGATGCGTGAACTGGCTGTCTCATGTCATCTTTAAAACAACTGTTCTTCTAGTAACCTGCCAGACTGTCAAGAAAGGAGACAATGAAAACATCATTCGGGTTTGCTCTGTTTGTGCCCATTGTTTGAATTTGCTTCACGGAAGACACAAACCCATGGCCTGATCTGCACCCATCTTCTTATACTATATACACACACTAGTATACCAGGGTCCTGTCAGTAATATCCATGACATTCAAGGACTGTATGATTGTTCTTTGATGAAACTTGGCTAATTGGCTTTATCATCAGCAGCCTAATAAAACTAAAACGCAATTTCCATTCAAGTCCGAAATGTGAGGTTAAATGTAATGCAATAGTAATGGAAGCCCCTAAGGAAAGAAGCATTTGAAATGCAGAATTAGCCCTCATCGCGTCAACTTTTCTAAGGCCCACGGGATTAAATAAGCTGTACGAGTCCAGTGTGCAGGCCAATTACGGCAGCACTAATGATTTAATTTGCATTGCAGACCTGTAATTTGCATTGCAGACCTGTAATTTGCATTGTGCCTTAATTTTGTTTAACCTGCTGTTTAAAGACAGCAATCAGCAGCCGGACCCTTGAGCTTGAGGCTCTGTGAATTCTTCTAAATAGGACACTGCGAGTGTCATTTATAAGCACTTTAAAAAGATTTTCTTGCAATACAAAAGTACGAGAGTGTATAAATGATCAACGACTGGCAATTTTGTAGTCGAGTCACTAAACCTCTGGTCTGAGTCCAGTCTCGAGTCCCGAGAACAAGACTCCAACTGCACCATGTGACGGTGGCTGTTTTAGCGCCATTAACATTAGTTTGCTCCTGAACATGACGTATGAACAGCTGAATGCGCGTTCTCTTTATCAGGGAGTGTGAAGTATTCTGCCAGAGATGGTTGGGAGTGCAGAAGACGCATTTGTTTAATACAAGTGAAGACATGTAAACAATCCAGAACGGCAGGCAAAATCGTTTGAGCGAGGCACAAACAGGCCATCGTAGACTCGGCGGAATCAAAGACGAGAAACAGGAAATCAGGGATCAGGAACTCAAACAAGGAAATAAGGCTCGGTAATGTGTCAGCAATGCAACTCAATACTTCGCAAAGAAAGTGTTTTCTCACAGTTTTTATATAGGCACGCTGATTGCCCTTAATCCTGTGCAGGTGCGAGTCGTTTACGGCGCACGCCTGAGATTCTATCTGATGTACGCGCCAAGGCGTGACACTCTTGCGCGAAATTAGTACAAAAATTAATGTAGATATAAATCTCTTACAGCATGTTACAAAAAATAAAGAAAAAAAAATCAGTGTCCTCGTCTCCAATTTACGAGTCTGAATGCAGTTAATGCACGAATCCGAGTCCAAGTCGAGTCACGAGTCCTTAAAATTAGGGCACGAGTCAGACTCGAGTCCAAGTCCTGGACTCGAGTACGACAAGCCTGATGACCGTTAACTTCATATGGCAAAGGACACAGGGGTCAGAGGCAGAAATCAGGGGATAAGATCCTTCAAACCAAGGACAGAATGTGTTTCCATCATTCCTAATAGTTGGATTCTGTGGAATGTAGGAGCACTCTGAGAACTGAGCTACACCAGAAAGTGATTTTGAAAAGGTTACCCTTAATTTAACGAATGATTTACACGTGTTAATATTGACGACACTTGAGGAACACCAGGATTCTTTAAGTGATGCTGCTTTTGCAAACTGCTGAGATGAAGACCAGCTAACTGCTTATGTGTTTCTCCTAAAAACAGTCACTTAAACATGGAAGATGACATTTAAATACATAAAATAGAAAGTTATTTCATTGTGTATGAAGAAGCCTTTGATTAGAAGGCAATGACTTTAATTTTAACTAAGGGTTGTTTTACAATCAGGGGACAAAGTTTGTGTCACAGGGGTCCAAAATTCAAATTGATTCAAACTGGTTCCTGTACCAGTTTTTAAGTGAAGGACAAGTTAAAGAACAGATTTCAGGTCATTTTTTGACATGTGTATGGTAGTTTTGTGTAATCCGCTATAAGATAAAGAAGATTAAGTGGAGCTTTAAGCAGGGCTGGGAGAAACAAATGAAGTGATTCTCGGAGAGGACTTTTTTTTTTGACAATTCAGAATCCACTACTTCCATAGTGCTTTTAAATATAAGGCTGTAAGCTTTGTGTTAGTTGTCTCTAATATTTATGTCCCAATATCTTGACCACATTTTAGGATGAAAATAATCATTTTAGATATGTTATTTTATATTGAAAAATTAGCTGTCTCGGAGAGGACTTTTTTTTGACACAGTTACATACTAATTTGATCAAAATAGTCTGAAAACTTACTGGCATTCAACATTAAAACTTAACTATGTTTCCAATGATATGGAACCAAATATGTGTTTTATGGTATAAAGAATGATTTAAGTGCATCCCTTTTGGAGCTACCTGTGGTCAAAAAAGCACTTTTTCTAAATGACACGAGTAATTTTGCTAAATATGACACATATTGCCATACATTCACCAAAAATAACGCTATCACCAAATTTTTTTTGCATGGTAAATAGAGCTATCACAGGGCTACAATAAACAACCAAGTTTATTTAGTCAAGCCTTTTGATATTGAAGATAATAAGTGTTAAATGTGATTTTTAGCTTGCGTACCCTGATTGTAAAACAACCCCTAACTAATGATGTAGAGAAGTACCAAAATGATCAACATCAGAATCAGCTTTGCAAGGTTCACGATGATTTTACCCAGTAGAGACATTCAACCCATAATTTAAAAAAAAAAAAATGAATTTTTTTTTTTAAATTGTCAATACTAAACACCAGCATTGATATGTTCAATCACAGTAGAGTCATATTTAATTTACCACTCAAAAATAAACACATTTAGGTGTGCAGTTCCTCTTTCAGCAGTCGCAAGAAAAAAAAGACAGCGTTTTATTCACACAAATTTGTACAGAGACACCACCACTTTGGTAATGTAGAAACATTTTATTTACTCTAAACACTTACAAGAACAAAAACACCAACACAGATCGCTGTATATCTTTCAGATTTTACTCTGTGGGCTTTTTTCCTTCTTTTATTTATTCATTCATTCATTTATTTATTTATATAAGTTGGCCAAGGCAGCAAAAATCTATCATACTGTACATTACAACATGCTGTCTACACTGCCCACAGCAGGAATGGAAAGTAATAAAGACACACTAATTAAAAAAAATAAAATAAAAAAAAAAAAAATTCATGAAAGTATAAAAGCATCGTTTTCGAGCAGTTGGAATACTGACGTTTAAGGAACGGCGTGTCTTACATCATTAAAATCGTTGAAGAGAATAAATGAGGCCAGTTTGAAAGAACAAAAATAAAAACAGAAGCACAACAAAATTACCTTCTGGTTTAATCATTATGTTACATGATCGTTTTCAGTGCTTTCGTTTTTATCTGAAGCTCTGTAGCAAGACATCCCTCAGCGCTCATCAGCTTCTGACCAGGGCGATGTCTCAGGAAGCAGGTTTTACATGAACTGGGTTCTAATCTCAGAGACCGGCTAATATACAGCGTATGGTATAAATGTGCTATTAACGCACTCCGTTTACTCTCCTCACACACACGGTGTGGTCTGTTGATCCAGGTTTACATGATCGCTGGTTATACGTGCTCACCAGTCGATTGTGGGAAGCATGGAAAAGTCTCAGGCACCATATTTTACAGAACAAGAAAATGTGATTATAATCAAATGTTTATAAATATCTTCGCTACTGCCAAGGATGAGGTGTGGCAGAAAATGACTTATAATTAATTCGTGAGTCTAAATTAAAACGTGTAATGTTGAGCAAACAAGAACACCGTGTCCTGAACAGGACAAGAGACGGTCCACAGGAAGAGGCCGTCCGGTCTAATAACGGTGAGGGTTCATGAAGGTGTGTGAGCCTTGACGTCTACCTCTAGCAACTCCAGCCAAACCTTTCATACACGTTGGCCAAGTATTTGGACACCCTAGTACTGAACATCCCTCTCCATTATAGCACCGTTCGTTCCCCTTTTGCTGTACCGCCAATCTTCTGCGAAGGCTTTCCACTAGGATTTTGAAGCATAGCTGTGGGAATGTGTTCTCATTCAGCTACATGAGCATTAATGATGTGGGAGGAGGTCTGGGGTGCGGTCGGTGTTTCAGTTCGTCCCAAAAGGTGTTAAATGGGGTTGAGTTCAGTCAGGGCTCTGTGCAGGACACGAGTTCTTCTGCTACAACCTTAACACAGCATGTCTTCATGGAGCGCTTCGTGCACAGGGGCATTGTCATGCTGGAACAGGTTTGAGTCTCTTGGTTCCAGTGAAGGGAAACACTCGTGCTACGAAGACATTGTGCGCTTCCAACTTTGTGGCACATGCTGATGTGATGGTCGGATGCACGCGCGTGTGTGAGAATACCAGAGTCCAATTTTTCCTTGGAAAAAACACACTGAATATCTGGTATTCAAGCTTGTGAGCAAACGCAGAGCCTCTGCAAACTGCATGTAGGTCAGATGCACAAGCAACACATGGAGAAGGGGGAGAACAGAGGAAGTCACTGAACATACTGATTTTAGCAGTCTGACTGAAGCTTAGCGGATATCACCACCACTATAACATCCATCCCTACTATCTCGGTGCTGAAAACAAATCAAGTCGATATACGAAATGAATGCAACACCTGAACATTTATTAGCTCGTGAATAGATTTATCCATCTTCTCGCAAAAGTGGCCTCATGTTCTGTCAGGGATCTGGTGACTGAAATGCAAGTACGCAAATCAGAACACGGTCTGAAAATTAACACTTTAATTCTGCACAAATCATCTTACGTTGCAAACCAACAGGAAAAGGAACCCCGACCTACAAAGTGACCCTCGCATAAAACCTTAGAAAGTTTCAAAGAAACAAAGTTGACACCATTTCCAGAGTCCTGGACAAGCTGGATTTGGTAGGAGTGGTCCAAGAGCTGTCTATAAATCCGTGATCTTGAACTTGAAGGCGTGGCGCGGCGCAGTGTAAGGTTAAGGCGTGTGGTTACGATGACAAGGCAGGACACACGGGGTTAGACCGAACCAAGCTTAGATAGCGAACTGATAAATCATGCTTCGTGAGACAGGCCTTAGGAGGAGAAAAGCCAGAGTGAGGTGTAGTGTAGTCTTGTTTTCCTTGATCAAACACACTAGATTTCATCTCATTAGCTAATTATCAAGCCGGTTGTGATTCAAGTGTGCGAGAGGAAGGAAAACATGGAAACGGTGCAGAGCTGTGGCACCGCAGGATTCCTGGAACGCATGCCTGTGCCACAGAATCACTTCAATCGGTGGGACGTGGCGCCCGCTTGCTTATTTATTTAATTGTTTCATAAGAGAGAGACCGTCAAAATGTCAAATTATGAGCTGATAGAGCGCTCGGTTAGGTGGGTGTCACTGGACATGACAATGGCACATTCAGTTTTCATCACACCTGCATGGAAATTAGTGGAAAGTGGATAAAGGTAATGAGAGGAGCGGCGAAGGAGTACTGCAGGGACGCCGTCAAACACTCGCTCCGTCACAGCACAATCTTCAGGCTTATGGAGAAAACTTTTTGGCTTGTGCTCGGACCCGTTTTTCATATTCCACTCTGTTTTGGCTGTCGGGGGGGAAAAATAATAAATAAAATTAAATTAAAAAAAAAAAAAGACCATTCAATTGAATCGAGTTCGTCTTGGACAACAACCTTCCCTAATCACGCTCGTGGAAATTTCTCGTAATCTGTCGCTCACTAGAGATGACATTTTTACTGACACAATCTCAAACATGCTCTACAGAACCCCCCCCCATCTCCACCCTGGAGTAAGGTCAGAAAAAGAATACTGAAGCTTAGCAACTGTATTGACGTTACCAGTAAATCGTGTACGCCTCCGCTTGTGCAGGATCCTGAATGTTTGGCTCATTTAGGAGTTCTTGGATTCCTAGCAAGATCTAGAAGAGAGAAATCCAACGAGAGGTAAACAGGACTGACTCTCTGCCTTTCATGAGAGCATTCTGCCCCCTTCAGGCACAAAGTGTACAACTACAATCTCCAAAGTGCCACTTATTAGGGAGATAATTGGAGCTCTTGGGAATCAAAGCCATTAATAGATATTATATTGTGCGGCTTGTCAGGAGAGACTGCGTTTTCTTTTGAAACGTTTACACTTTCTCTTTCGGCAGATGCTTTTATCTACTTACGGCTGCCGATGCAAATGACATCTGCACTTTATTATTCACACAGAGCATGATAAAATTAACTATTAAAAAATTATCCATGTAAATATGTATTTTAGTCAATTAAATCAGACAACATGGCAGCGCTTGTTTTCCAGACGGCTTGCAACAACATTTAGATCAAGCCAAAACCGAATGACACCCATCCACCCACGGACTTCCTTTTTCTGGAGATATTTTTAGCTCTTGTTTGTGAGTTCTTGTTCCTTATTAGCTCTCGTTCTAGGCTCCTTTCCAGCAAATGCAAGCTTTAATGGATATAAACAGAGAGGACTGATGTGGTGAGTCAACTCTCACTTCTTTGTCTGACCGTCTGGTGTGTCCTACATGCACCTGATCAGCCTTCAACCGAGCATGCGACTGACCCCAACGGCAATTATTTTCATCTTCAGACTAAAATAGCAGTATAATTATACAAATGTGTACAAAAACACCGCCTTGGCTCATTTATTTATTAGTCACAGTTTTCCCTTTCTGAACACATTTTGTTCGAGTCAAATTAACATTAAAAGACTTGCTTGGATTTTTTTTTTTGTTGTTAGTGAGGTTTAGATTAACACATTTGACAGGAATAGATTTTAAATCACTGTATGTAAGCGGGCTGTGATTTCCACCACTGTAACACATTACACGATCACAGACACACTGGCCCCACTCTTGCTCAAAGTGTATTTGGAGGCTATCATGCCCCTGCTTCTACAACCGAAGACGCTGGATAGTAATTGCTCCCTCCACATTAACCCTCTCATCACCTAACTTTTTATACCACAGCACACTTTAACTCTCGAATCGGATTGGCCAGAAAGCATGAACTATTTTTGTAGCTTCGTCTGTAACGTGAACTCTTGGTTTGTATTAATGATCTCGCTCGAATACATTATTGTTTCGAAAGCAACAGCTCATACACAGAGACTTGTATGTAGACTTTACATACCACAATCTAAAACTGAAGATAAATGGATTTTTATAAAAGTAAAATGTATAAATCGCTGACATGATGTTTTTAGTTTGACGACATTTATTTAACATTAAGGTTCCGGCGCTTTGTAAGAGAGGACGTTACACCGTCTGGTTTCTCTGTAAAATGATAAGCTGAATTTTTGCACGAGTGTGCACACGTGTGTGTGTGTGTGAGAGAGAGAGAGAGAGAGAGAGAGAGAGAGAGAGAGAGAGAGAGAAAGAAAGCGAGACAGACAGAGCGAGCAAAAATGAGAGAGACAGACAGCGAGAGAGACACTGAAAGCAAGAGACCGACAGCGAGCAAGAGAAGAAAGTGAGAGACAGACACTGAAACACTGAGAGACACTGAAAGCAAGAGGCAGACAGACACAGAAAGCAATACATTTTACTGTGATAAACATTTATAAAAATCCACTTATCTTCAGTCTTTGATTGAGGTATGTAAAGTCTACACACAAGTCCCTGTGTATGAGCTATTGCTTTAGAAACAATAATGTATTACAGCGAGAAAGCAAGAAGAGAGAGACAGAGAAAGCAAGAGGCAGAGAAAACGAGAGACAAAGCGAGAAGATAAAGAAAACGAGAAGAGAAAGCAAGGAGAGAGAAAGCGAGGAGAGAAAGCGAGGAGAGAGAAAGCAAGATGAAAACGAGAAGAGAAAGCAAGGAGAGAGAAAGCGAGGAGAGAGAAAGCAAGAGACAGAAAGCGAGGAGAGAAAGCAAGAGACAGAAAGCAAGAGAGGGACAGAAAGCAAGAAACAAAGCGAAAGGAGAGAGAGAGAGACAGAGAAAGCAAGAGGCAGAGAAAACGAGAGACAAAGTGAGAAGATAAAGAAAACGAGAAGAGAAAGCAAGGAGAGAGAAAGCGAGGAGAGAAAGCAAGATAAAGAAAACGAGAAGAGAAAGCAAGAAGAGAGAGACAGAGAAAGCAAGAGGCAGAGAAAACGAGAGACAAAGCGAGAAGATAAAGAAAACGAGAAGAGAAAGCAAGGAGAGAGAAAGCGAGGAGAGAGAAAGCAAGATGAAAACGAGAAGAGAAAGCAAGGAGAGAGAAAGCAAGGAGAGAAAGCAAGAGACAGAAAGCGAGGAGAGAGAAAGCAAGAGACAGAAAGCAAGAGAGGGACAGAAAGCAAGAAACAAAGCGAAAGGAGAGAGACAGAGAGAGAGACAGAGAAAGCAAGAGGCAGAGAAAATGAGAGACAAAGCGAGAAGATAAAGAAAACGAGAAGAGAAAGCAAGGAGAGAGAAAGCAAGAGAGAGAAAGTGAGGAGAGAAAGCAAGAGACAGAAAGCGAGGAGAGAGAAAGCAAGAGAGGGACAGAAAGCAAGAAACAAAGCGAAAGGAGAGAGAGAGAGAAAGACAGACAGAGAGAGAGACAGAAAGCAAGAGGCAGAGAAAACGAGAGACAAAGCGAGAAGATAAAGAAAACGAGAAGAGAAAGCAAGGAGAGAGAAAGCAAGGAGAGAAAGCAAGAGACAGAACGCAAGGAGAGAGAGAAAGCGAGGAGAGAGAAAGAAAGCAAGAGACAGAGAAAGTGAGAGGAGAGAGAAAGCAAGAGGAGAGGGACAGAAAGCAAGAAACAAAGCGAAAGGAGAGAGAGAGCAAGAGGAGAGAGAAAAACAAGAAGAGAGAAAGCAAGAGGCAGAGAAAATGAGAGACAAAGCGAGAAGATAAAGAAAACGAGAAGAGAAAGCAAGGAGAGAGAAAGCAAGGAGAGAAAGCAAGAGACAGAACGCGAGGAGAGAGAGAAAGCGAGGAGAGAGAAAGAAAGCAAGAGACAGAGAAAGTGAGAGGAGAGAGAAAGCAAGAGGAGAGGGACAGAAAGCAAGAAACAAAGCGAAAGGAGAGAGAGAGCAAGAGGAGAGACAGAAAAACAAGAAGAGAGAAAGCAAGAGGCAGAGAAAACGAGAGACAAAGAAAACAAGAAGAGAAAGCAAGGAGAGAGAAAGCAAGAGACAGAACGCGAGGAGAAAGAAAGCAAGAGACAGAAAGTGAGAGGAGAGTGAAAGCAAGAGGAGAGGGACAGAAAGCAAGAAAAAGCGAAAGGAGAGAGAGAGAAAGCAAGAGGAGAGGGACAGAAAGCAAGAAACAAAGCGAAAGGAGAGCGAGCGAGCGAGCGAGGAGAGAGAAACAGAGAAAGTGAGATGAGACAGAACCAAGAGAGAGTGCGAAAGTGAGAGAGACAGAAAGCGAGATGAAGTGAGAGACAGCGAGACAGAGATTTCAAGCAGATTATCTTATCTACTATTTTTTGTTGTTGTTGTTACAAACCCTTTTATTCTCCCACCAAAACTGCTCACCTTTCACAGGCAGCCCTGAAGACATGCAGCTTTATGAAGAAGAGCGTTAATACCTTACAGAAACCCGTGCTGAGGAGGCAAACGCCATCGAAAAACACATTCCAGGTAAAGTGCAAAGCGGTCATTATAATCCGCTCACCTGCTTGATTGTAATCGCTGGCCTCCAGTCCTTGTCCTCCTCTAAAATGGATAGACACACCGTGCCAGATGGATATACGTTGGGATGGAAGAGCGGCGGCTCAAATTTACCTGACAGAAGTTAAACAGCTGTCAGAGATCAATCCAGCGAGCGACAGCTGTACACCGAGAACGGCGCTGAGTAAATAACACTGAAAAACTCGACTCGTCACTCACATTTTGGAGGGGAGGACGGATAATCGTCCTTAAAGAGCATCCGCAGTTTGAACAAGCCGCCTTCCCACGGTGTCTGAAAGAGAGAAACAGAAGAATTATTAAAATCATCAATTGATGCTGTGATGTCATCCAGAAGCTATTTACAAACGACAGCGCTAGTCACAGCTAGTTTTCTAGATTACCTTCTACACACACACGAGCTCGCTCTTTCTGTTCAGCATTTACACTCAGTGGCCACTTTAATAAGAACACCTTCTACAACTCCCTCATTCACACTCGTATTGAAGATTGGAAGAAGGACCAAGTGATGCTTTTCCAATCTGATCCTGTGCCCACTGTAGTCTCGACAGGAGAGGAACCTGACATGGTCTCCTGCTACTGTAATCCACCTGGCTCACGGTTCAGACTTGCTTTTCTGCTCACTGCAGTTGCACAGAGTTACCGCAGGCTTCCTGTCAGCTCGAAACACAGTCTGGTCATTCTGCTCTGAGCTCTGCCGTTGCGCGTGAAACTCCAAGAACGCCATCCGTTTCGGAAATACTCAAACCAACCGTGTCGCCAACAACTACGCCACGGTTAAAAACTCAGATCACATTTTCTTTCCCCCATTCTGAAGTTTGATATGAACTGTGTCAATATGATTGGCTGAACGAGCAGGTGTTCCGACTGAAGTGAAGTGTATTCAGCACAACTCGTATCAGGTTTCAGCTCTAAAAGACCAAACCAGCTGATATTCATAAGCAATTGAATTTATTGTATTCGTCATGTGTCCGTGCCATTCAACTGCAAAATTTAAGCACACAAGTCATTATTTATGTTTACTGACACATTTGTGGCCAAAACCCAGTTTATGAGCGTCCAGTAGAACCATCTTGATATGATGCGGCGCATATTGGGGGGCAAGTGGAAATTAGCCCCCACTTAAAGGTCACAGGCAAGGGTCGGAGGTGAAACTTAGAATATCAACTTCATTGTCTAGAAGAACGACCCAAAAAGCAAATTCAATCTTCCTGGTGTCTAATTTGCACCCTAAAATTGAATAAAACGGTTAAAATATACTGGTTTGCCCAATTTCCAAAGGTTTGTTTACATCTCACTTATGCGCACTTTCACCGCCAAGGGACCGTCGTCGTGACGTCATTTAAGCCAAACAGACTGGGAGCAGGCAGCACGGTGGTGTAGTGGTTAGCGCTGTCGCCTCACAGCAAGAAGGTCCGGGTTCGAGCCCCGTGGCCGGCAAGGGCCTTTCTGTGTGGAGTTTGCATGTTCTCCCCGTGTCCGCGTGGGTTTCCTCCGGGTGCTCCGGTTTCCCCCACAGTCCAAAGACATGCAGGTTAGGTTAACTGGTGACTCTAAATTGACCGTAGGTGTGAATGTGAGTGTGAATGGTTGTCTGTGTCTATGTGTCAGCCCTGTGATGACCTGGCGACTTGTCCAGGGTGTACCCCGCCTTTCACCTGTAGTCAGCTGGGATAGGCTCCAGCTTGCCTGCGACCCTGTAGAACAGGATAAAGCGGCTAGAGATAATGAGATGAGATGAGACCGGGAGCAGCTCTGTGTTTACCTGCGAACCGAGCACACGTGTACGGACTTTGGTCGTGAGAGGATGCGTAAAATGTCTGAAAGCGATAGTGACAAATTAAATATCGAGAGGTGAAACCATACATGTATGAGCCTATGGCCGTTGCGAATCAGTCGGTGAATATGGTTCACTGGTTTGACCGTGCAGCCTCGGAATCGGCCAGCGACTTGGCCGACTCTGATCGCGGTGACCCCGGACCTCAACAAGACTCGCGCCCAAACAATTTATCTTGGCAATTATGATAAATTCCTACTTTCATCGTAATACTAAATAAGAGCCCTTTTGAAGAATAATTAAACCGCCCTCCCTAGTGGATATAGGGAACGATTACTTGACAGTGTGCCGGTGAGCCACATTAACCTGCCATCCACGGCATTATACTATTTATAGCCGACTCTAAGCGAGGAAATATCCCTTTGTCTCATTTCCACAATGATTGTACAGGATCCCTCAGGATTCTTGACTTGTCAATTGCAAGCAAAAGTCAAAATGTTTACCTCCAATCTTCTCCTTTTTGCTTGAGCGTTGCTGCTCCGTTTCTTCTTTGACTGCTTGATTTTGTTTCACGCGCACAATCCACTCTCTCCGTCTCTTCTCCTTTTTCGGAAAAAAACAATCCCCTCTCTCCGTCCCTTCTCCTCTGTCAGTAAAAGGTAAAAACTTCTTCCTGAACCGGTCCCGTTGTTACAGTGCACTGCACAACAATAAGGCCTGGGGTTTTGTTTGGAAATTCCTGAACGCTCGTCTGCACTCAAGCCGAACGGCAATGTAAGTAAACGGAAGTGGACTCAACTCAAGCGGTTTGTTTGTCTTAAATGACGTCACGCGCCGAGCGGTCATGAAAATAGCCGAACAGAAATTTGCCGCGATCCGCGCTAACTTATTTTAATTATTACTTAACAATACTTCTTGGGACCAGAAGAAAATTACACAGGGTTTTTTTAACATATAAAGTTTCAAATGTGCATAAAATTAAAACCGCTGCCTATGACCTTTAAGTGGGTTTAAAAGTTAACATCGAGCCCTGATTACAACCCGACACTCGAGTCCGGATAGGAATAAGACGCGGCGTTATAGTCGTCTCTTAACAGACGCTTCTTCAGCATTACTACTGATGCTGTGTTTCTACCTTGGCAGCGTAAACAATTTGCAGATGAAAGTGATCATGAGTGCAGCAGTTTCCTACCTTGGGGTTTTGGCTTCCTGGATGGTTCTAGCTTGTTGCTAACCAAAATGATTTGAGTAAAAGTAGGGCTACTGTACAACACAAATGGGCTCACCGTCGAGCATCACATAACTGATGCTTCAGGATCCTCATGATTCGGACAACACACACGTTCTTCACTTTTCATAAGCGGGTACATCTTTCAGCGAGGACATTCATACAGTAGTTCACATCAGAGCTTCAGACACCATACCATTTATAATCTTTTTCTCTCAATAGTTTCTTAATCATGTTCGTGCAGTGCAACTTATTTTCATAACTGAAAATACATCCATGATGGTGGTAGTGTGTGTGTGTGTGTGTGTATCACTTCAAATAAACAAAATGTTAGCTACTAAAGTGTACTAGCGCTCCTGAACTTGTACAAAGACCCTCACCCCTTTCTTTCCAGGGATGGCACACTCCCAGTTCATCAGGTTCATCGTTCCGTCTGGGTTTTTGGTTGGCACAGCTACAAAACCCTGCAAACAAACAAAAAAAGTATCAGAACAGAGCAGAAACAAACAAGAATACATTCCTGAATACTAAAAACAACCTTGAAAATAAACAGTCTTCAACAAAATGCATGCTCTGCGTCCGCCGCCTTGGGTAAAAGTTCGTTTTAAAGCAGCAGTATGCATCATTTGGAAGAGGTTTTCCAAGGGCGTTATCACCATCCCCTGTTCATCAAATATAAACTGCTTAAGGACTTCATATTTATTACTTAAATATACAGTAGTTTGCACTTTAAAACTCTACCTCTTCGCTTTGACCTGTAGTTCCTGTACATTACGCATCCTGTATTCGCTGGCTGTGCGCCAAGTGTCTGTCTATCAAGGCAACCACAAAAGTTGCCTGATACCAGGGTTCCTGCTGGCACTCATCATGCTCACCATTAACCAAATCAATCTATCAGTGACGAAGAGGAAATTACTAGCAGTTGTCACAGTGACGTACACTACCGTTCAAAAGTTTGGGGTCACCCAGACAATTTTGTGTTTTCCATGAAAAGTCACACTTTTATTTACCACCATAAGTTGTAAAATGAATAGAAAATATAGTCAAGACATTTTTCTGGCCATTTTGAGCATTTAATCGACCCCACAAATGTGATGCTCCAGAAACTCAATCTGCTCAAAGGAAGGTCAGTTTTATAGCTTCTCTAAAGAGCTCAACTGTTTTCAGCTGTGCTAACATGATTGTACAAGGGTTTTCTAATCATCCATTAGCCTTCTGAGGCAACGAGCAAACACATTGTACCATTAGAACACTGGAGTGAGAGTTGCTGGAAATGGGCCTCTATACACCTATGGAGATATTGCACCAAAACCCAGACATTTGCAGCTAGAATAGTCATTTACCACATTAGCAATGTATAGAGTGGATTTCTGATTAGTTTAAAGTCATCTTCATTGAAAAGAACAGTGCTTTTCTTTCAAAAATAACGACATTTCAAAGTGACCCCAAACTTTTGAACGGTAGTGTAGGTCACCATTATCATAAGTCATCTTTTACAGAAATCCCTCCGTTTGCTGAAATCCAGCCCCAGTGAAGAGACGGCAGGAAGCCAGAGTGTAAACAATGAGCGTGTGCTTGTTACCAATAAAAATCGACTACACATAACAACCAAATGAGTGCCAAGCTTTTGACCAATCGCAATGCATCTTAAATGGGTCTGGTGTGGTGGCGTAATTATCTCTGCGTGAACCAAACAATTTTGGGGTGGGGCTTCTTCAAGCACTGAAGATGATTTAAGGGCTGAAACAGCTACGGAGGAGGCATGCTCAGAGTCCCGACCGTCCCTGAGCACACCGGATAGTGTCAGTAATACAGGGGTCAGTTTAAACCCCTCCCTCACCAAAATGAAAGTGCCGTCAGTCGATAAGCGACTGAAGCAGGGGTCGAAATTAACTTTTGAATGTACTTGCCCTCAGGGCAACCAACCCCAAAAATTTACTTGCCCGCATGCATGTATCAGTTGCCCTACTTTTTTGCAGGTTGACTGGGTAAGTCTAAGTCTAAAGTCCTTCCCGTGCCATATGGAATTTGCATAAAAAGCAATCTGGATGTACATTATAGAGTATGCAATAAAATATTTCAACTTGTTTTGCCAGAAACGCTTCGTTCGTTCTAGCCTACGTGATAGTGGCACCTCGTGCGAATAATCATAATATCATGTAGCGCCATCTCGCGAATGGAAGCGTCAACTACCGCAATGAACCAAAGTCAAGGACAAACGAAAGAGAAGACAGGAAAAATAAAGTTTTTGTTCTGTTTCTGTTAGGAATCACAACAACTTAATTTTTCTTGGTAAAACAGACATTCAAACACAGTTGTCCGACGGACAACTAGTGATAATTTTATTGTTGCCCGAGTATGAGAATGACTTGCCCATGTCCGTCGGTACATGCTTAATTTCGACCCCTGTGAAGGGAGCTGTGTTTCGGGCGGTGTGGTGTGTTGAGTCCCTGTGGCTAACGCTGTGGCGTCATTAGACCCCATCACTCAGGGTTCTAAGCCCCGGGTATTGTCACGCTCAAAAAAAGTAAGAGATTAATAGAAAATAACTGATTTGGATGCCAGCTGGGATTCTGAATGTTGTAATATTATAATTTAGCTTAGAATTTGTCTTTATGGTCCTAAAGGAGAGATATGCGAGTGAGAAATGATATTTTTATTAAAGTGAGGATCCATTTTACTCGTGATATTTAAGTCAACTGACACAAACCTCAGTTTCCTGAGACATTATGAGTGTTGATAATAAATGAGACAGAAGCTGAAGTGCATAAATTTAAAAAGAGCAGTGCTAAATCACTAATAAGGACGTCATAACCTTTGAATGTGTGTGTGGGTGATATTTCTTGTAAAGTTAGATGGAACCTCCCCAGCCTGTCAATACCAACCTCCCTTCAAGCCCCAGGAACACTTAACTGAGCCCCTGGTCTTTTCAACAGCTAGAACAGAAACACCCCGGTTTAATGAAAAACGTCGTCTCGTTCTGCGTTCGGGTCGTAATTCGGCAGGAAACTCAGAGTCCTTCACCGCCGCTTGTTCCAAGATTCTTCCCGACTCTGTTCAATTGTAAATCAAGTTGTGTGTTGAAGTAAAGCCTACAGGGAGTCCTAGACCCCTTTTGAATAATTCCACGCTAAAATAACCTTCAGTACGATCAAACTAAAGAGGTTTATTTTAGCTCGATGGTGCACCGAGCGCCCAAAATCAAGTCTCTCTTATTAGAGGCTGGAGTGGAGCCCAAATTTTAGACGTCATTGAGACGCCTGGATCCGTACAATTATTTGAATTGTGCCAGTTTGGTTGGTATAAACCTGTATCAAGTCCACTTTGATATTTCGGGAACTAAAAAACAAAACACAGACTAAGAAAAAGTGAAGAATGCTTAGTGGACTTTATTTTCCAAGGAAGAAAGTGGAGAATATTTTTCAGAACCCAGCTAATAGTGTTTTGTTATACCGTCCTGCTCTAATGACAAAGTTGAACTGAATGGAATGATGGCTGGGAGAAATTTTATACATGATAATATTTTGGTAAATGTCAAGCTAACCTTTACTGAAATATCAAGATATCATTTCATTTAAATTTTATTTGCTCTAAAATAAAATAAACAAAAACCACCTGATAAACTGGAAGGAAGTAGATATTAAAATTTTGTACTTGACCTCTGGAAAAGGTTAAAGTTTGTATTTGTTATTTCTAAAATCCCCCCAAAAAACCCCTAGAGTTTTTTTTTTTTTAATGGAGGGTGAGTCAAATGATGATGCTTGCATTAAAATTTGATTTTTTTTCTTTTTTCCCCTGGAGGAATCTGGATACTCAAATGCTGGAACAAAATGGAGATGACGCAGAAAAACAATATGCTTTTGTGACTCTTGTATGCAATAAACAATAACAAAAAAAAAAAAAAGTAATAATTTTACAGAAATTCAATTCACACTTTTTTTTTTTAAATGCAACACTACTGTACTATTGTTCACAGACAATTTATCCCAGAAATGCCTCGGAGACTCATGTGACGCTTTTTCACTTCATTTCTCATATTCTGCCGTTTTACACGACAACAGGCCAAGAAAATAAGTGCAAAAGTAAAGTGAGAGTTGAAGTGAGGCTTCAAAGTCGATCTCTGAAAGCAGTTGGACGTTGTGCGTGTAAGATTACGATGTCTGTGAAAGTCTCACCGAATCTTGTATTTACAGCAAGTTAAAGACAAAGTCTCAAATATTCAAGCTGTTCATCTATGTGGACTGGAGTTGTTTCTATGGCAACACCCACTTCAGCTTAATGTCTTTCGGAGAGAAAGTGCACCGTGTGCTAGATACGAGGGTAAATCCAGACGTTATACTTACAGGTACTTTAATAGTCGTGCGTGTTAATTAAGTGACATACCAAGGCACGTCCAAATTTCTAGCGGGTCATTACAAGTTCGACAAAAACATTCATGTTTTTTTTTTTCCTCTTTTATTAAAAAAAAAAAAAAAAAAAGGCAAGCCAGAAGCTGCTAATTACTGTTATTCTGACATGATGACAAAAACAGTACAACTAGTGCACACACACACACACACACAGACACACACACACACGCAAGCACGCACGCACAAAAACCCAGCAATGGAAACGTCGTAGGTGGGGTTATCACTAAATTAAGGGGGTCAAACTGCGTACATTTTTAAAAGCCCACTTTGAGACTGTTTCCACACGAGGAGTCGAGTGCGCCGTCCTGTACAAATTTATTACAGTTTAAAACTTTTTTTTTTACAGGTTCGTAGTTGGAACAATGAAGTCGTTCTGACTTGTTGAAGAGACAAAATCTCTGCTGCAAAGGTGAGAACACACACACACACACACACACACACGACATTTCTCAAATTGGGGATAAATACTGAAATTGAATCATCACTCTCCTTCTGAGTGTG
This sequence comes from Neoarius graeffei, assembly GCF_027579695.1. Taxonomy (NCBI): domain Eukaryota; kingdom Metazoa; phylum Chordata; class Actinopteri; order Siluriformes; family Ariidae; genus Neoarius; species Neoarius graeffei. The sequence goes on along the minus strand of NC_083584.1, from coordinate 50,151,328 downwards.
TATTTACGCCTCTCTCAGGGTACATGCAAGAACCCTGAAGTTAAATTCAATACCATTCAGGATCTTTTGAATGTATCTGAAGACCTCAACACCCCTTTGAGCTGTAAAGGTTACATCAGTGACACACCAAAAAAAAAAAGTACATCAAAATCACTAGATACTGATTGAGATTAAAAGTTAAGTTGAAGTCCTTCCCACGCCTCAGTACCTGGTATTCCTAGGCAGTCTCCCACTCAAGTACTAACCAGGCCCAACTGATCGGCGCCGGTCTCCATTTCCGTAGCCCTCGGCCTCTCGCCTATTACATAGCTAGGGTTACAGTGGGGGGCTAGTCCTCTGGTAACCACGAGAGTTTAACTCCCCATGCACATCTGTATTGCAGCGTGCCTTGCCAGATGGTAGTGGATTTTATGATGGTCTTTGGTATGACCCGACCGTGAATAGAACTCCCGATCTCCCGATCGAGAGGCGGACACGCTACCACTAGGCCACTGGTCGGTACTGATTGAGATTGCAAAACCACAACCCCAAATTAGGAAAAGCTGAGATGATATGGAAAACGCAAATAAAAGAAAGCCGTGATTTCTAAATGTACTTTGACTTGTTTTTCACTGCAGACAGAATGAACCCAAGATATTTCATGTTTTGTTGGTCAACTTCATTTCACTTGTTAATATACAGTAGACCCCCGCCTATTCGCGGTTCAGTATTCGTGAATTCACATATTCGCGGGATGTTATATAGAACATATCTCCGATACATTCGCGGAAATCTCAGCGATTCGCGGTCATTTGCGGCGAACATACGCACTGTGAACGTTTATGCACTGCTACATTCTCGGAGCCGAATGTTCGCTCGCTATTGGCTGAAGTTTGAATGGCGGGCTGCTGCTCATTGGTTCCCGTAGTTCAGACTTGTTCACGTGTTGTGCATTCTTGGTATTTTTGAATAATTTTTACGCCCTACAATGGCTCCTAAAAGCTCTGCGTCTTCTAAGGCTCCTGCCAAGGAACCTAAGCGCCAGAAGAAGGTAATGACGCTGGAGGAGAAGGTAGGACTTCTCGATATGCTAAAGGAAGGGAAGACTTTTGCGGCAGTGGCTCGTCACTACGGGGGGGGGGGGGGGGGGGGTTTACAAGTATTCGCGATTTTGGCTTATTCGTGGCCATGTTCGGTCCCTAACCCCCGCGAATACTGAGGGCTTACTGTACATCCATTCCTGGGTTTCAGACCTGAAATACATTCCAAAAAAAGTTGGGTCGGGAGCAATTTAGGACGAGTAATGAGGTAGAACAGTTAAATAATCATGCGATTTAAAACTGTTGATGGCAACAGGTGATCGCAATCATGATTTGGTACAAAATCAGTATCCAGGAAAGGCCGAGTCTTTGAGGAGCAAAGATGGGCCGAGGATCTCCAGATTGTCAACAGAAGCATGAGAAAATTATTGAAACGTTTAAAAACAATGTTCCTCAAAGAAAGATAGGAAAGGATTTGGATATTTCACCATCATATCTTTAAACAATTCAAGGAACCTGGAGGAATTTCAGAGCATAAAGGGCAAGGGCTCAAGCCTAAGCTGAACACCCGTGATCTCTGATCCCTCAAATGGCACTGCATCAAGAACCGTCATTCATCCATAGCTGATAGAACCACATGGGCTCGGGATTACTTTGGCAAACCTTTATCAAGCTACAATACGGAGTTACATCCACAAATGCCAGTTAAAACTTTACTGTGCAAAAAGGAAACCTCATGTTAAGTTAGAAGGAATGCTTTGCAGCCAAGAGGAAAGAACAAGCGCATGAAATGTGAGATGTGATGTATTCACCCATCTCCATCCCAGGTTGTGATTCAGGTCCTCTCTCAATCGTCATGACCAGGGATTAATCCATGTTGATTCACTTGGTTTGAATTGACAAAAGAAGGGTAGAACAAGACCTGGGTGATAAAAATGATACGTATCGTCGACAGACACTTGATCAATAGCAATAAGAAAACCGTGCAAAAAGCACGTCCGATAGTTTGACTGAAGTGCATTAAATACAAACCGCCAGAAAAGCACATCACGGACACGCAAAGTTCAGCTGCATAAACAAACCCCAATTGTGCTCCCAACTGCACTCTATGTTGGCATGGCAACGTTGACAGTAACATGTGCACTGATTAAGACTGCACAGCATGAAAACTCTCAGTTCATGTGGTCGGCTATTGGACAATCATTCCAGCACGACACGGCTTCTTTTAGTGATGCAGAACATTATAGTCAATATAATTTCTCTATTGCTCACAGAACATTCTAGTTCTTCGAACTTCTGTTAAAATGTCCGTCTGTGTGGGAGACAGTGCAAACGATGAGGAAATTGGTGATAAAAGTCAAACAGGTTACATTCAACCTTTTTTCTCCTGGTAACTATTAAAAATAGGAAAATCTGAAAAATCATCAATATCGATTGAAATGAAACATTATCATGATAAAATTTTCAACTATAAATCGCACCGCCCTAGCCTGAACATTGGTTAAATAGCCCACAGGGCGCGCGCGAGCGAGACACCGAGAGAGACAGGGCGCGCGAGACACCGAGAGAGACAGGGCGCGCGAGACACCGAGAGAGACAGGGCGCGCGAGACACCGAGAGAGACAGGGCGCGCGAGACACCGAGAGAGACAGGGCGCGCGAGACACCGAGAGAGACAGGGCGCGCGAGACACCGAGAGAGACAGGGCGCGCGAGACACCGAGAGAGACAGGGCGCGCGAGACACCGAGAGAGACAGGGCGCGCGAGACACCGAGAGAGACAGGGCGCGCGAGACACCGAGAGAGACAGGGCGCGCCCGCGCGAGACACCGAGAGAGACAGGGCGCGCCCGAGCGAGACACAGAGAGAGACAGAGCGCACCCGAGCGAGACACAGAGCGCACCCGAGCGAGACACAGAGAGAGACAGAGCGCACCCGAGCGAGACACAGAGAGAGAAAGAGCGCACCCGAGCGAGACACAGAGAGAGACAGAGCGCACCCAAGCGAGACACAGAGAGAGAAAGAGCGCACCCGAGCGAGACACAGAGAGATACAGTATACACATCACTCCTACCCAGAGAGGATGCCCAATTGTGCCCTCTACACATCTTTGGGATTTGAACTCATGACGTCTTGCTCTTTGGAGTCTCTCCTGGCTGTTTTAAGAACCTGGCATACTGAAACAGTGCATGCGTGCGTGTGTGGGGGGGACCCAACAGCACTGTTCTGTTTTCACTCGATCTAACACTTCACACTCATAGCAGCAGAGTAAGGCAGAGTGAGATTCAACAACTCTTCTGGATAGCCATAAACTGCTAAAGCACACATCGCTAAAGGTGCATTCACACCAGCAACTGACAAATCAGCAGGGGACTGCTGACTCTGACTCGAGCGAACCAAACGGAGAGATTCTCTCAACTTTATGCACATTCGGTACGCTGAACAAAGCGACAAATCCAAACCACTGACTCGAATGATCCGTCAGATCGATAGCATGTGGTCAAAAGTATACATACAGCACACCTAATATTTGGTTACATGTCCCTTAGCGAGTTTCGCCTTGACCAGATGCTTTTGGTAGCCATTAACAAGCTTCAGTCAGAATTCTGAGTGGATATTTGACTGTTCTTGACAGAATTAGTAGAGTTCAGTTAAACGTGTGTGTTTCAGGGCACAAACCAGACTTTGAAGCACAACCCACATATTTTCAGTAGTGTTGAGGTCAGGATGTGTTTTAAACTTAAAGGGATAGTTCGGGATTTTTGACATGAATCTGTATGGCATCCCCATCAATAGTGTCGTGCAAACACACTGACTTACCCCTGACAGCATCCTGTGAGTCCAGTTCTTGTCCAGTTTTGGTCCAGACGAAAGTAGTCCGGCAAGTTTGTTGGGGTCACGAAAGTAAAACGTTTTTCGTCTCAAAACAGTATGTGTTCAAAAGAGTGATATATTTGCATCACAAAACCGTTGCCAAATAAAAAGTCAGACCTCGAAATCGCTTGGCACTATTTTCTCTCCCTTCTTATCACTGCGCGCTGCCGGCTTCATCCAGCTGCGGCTCCAGCTTCAAGGATAAGCTGGAGCCGCATAAGTAGGAGTCCCGGCGGGTGGTTTGTATTCGATTCGTTTATATCCCGACCTTGTCAGCTGTCACATTTATGTTCATGGACCCGGTAAGCTGGTAAATAATATTTATTTTTTTCTTTACCAAATTCTAACAGAAAACGAGAGCGCCCGAAAGGGAAAACCGAGCCGCCTCATGGCTGTAATGCAAATTGCTTTCCTCCTCAGTATACAAGTGCGCTTCCATGGCAGGGAAAAAGAAACTACCACTGCTGCCTATGTAGTGCCCTATTTATACAAATAGGAGTCATTCAGGATTCAGCCATGACACGGAGCAAAAACATGGCTGAATCCTGAATGACTCCTATTTGTATAAATGGGGCACTACATAGGCAGCAGTGGTAGTTTCTTTTTCCCTGACATGGAAGCGCACTTGTATACTGAGGAGGAAAGCAATTTGCATTACAGCCATGAGGCGGCTCGGTTTTCCCTTTCGGGCGCTCTCGTTTTCTGTTAGAATTTCATAAAGAAAAAATTAAATAAATATTATTTACCAGCTTACCGGGTCCATGAACATAAATGTGACAGCTGACAAGGTCGGGATATAAACGAATCGAATACAAACCACCCGCCGGGACTCCTACTTACTGTATGCGGCTCTAGCTTATCCTTGAAGCTGGAGCCACAGCTGGATGAAGCCGGCAGCGTGCAGTGATAAGAAGGGAGAGAAAATAGTGCCAAGCGATTTCGAGGTCTGACTTTTTATTTGGCAACGGTTTTGTGATGCAAATATATCACTCTTTTGAACACATACTGTTTTGAGACGAAAAACGTTTTACTTTCGTGACCCCAACAAACTTGCCGGACTACTTTCGTCTGGACCAAAACTGGACAAGAACTGGACTCACAGGATGCTGTCAGGGGTAAGTCAGTGTGTTTACACGACACTACTGATGGGGATGCCATACAGATTCATGTCAAAAATCCTGAACTATCCCTTTAATGTTAGCCTGCTTTATCCACAACCAGCTCTGATGTGTGTTTTTGGGGTCATTGGCCTGTTGGAACTCCTAATTACACTCACGTTTCTGATGGTCTGAGGTTATGTTGAAAAATTCTGACATAGCCCTCCTTCATTATATAGGCCTCCATCTATTTTGTGCAATGCACCAGTTCCGCTGGCAACAAAACAGCCCCAGAGTGCAATGCTACCACCACCATGCTTCACAGTTGGTACGGTGTTCCTCTGTACCTCGACAACTTAATCTTTGTCTCATCTGACCAGAAAACTTTCCTCCAGAAGGCTTGTCCTTTGTCCATGCGATCAGCCTCAAACTTTATTCAAGCTTGAAGGTGTTGATTTTAGAGCCGAAACTTCTTTCTTGGACAGCAGCCCTCAGCCCATGGCGACGTAAAACTCACTTGACCGTATGGTGTTTGAGCAGCTTCCAGTTCGTGGCAGGCCTGTGCCTTGGTGGTTCCTGACTATCTGAACCAATTTCCTCTCAGCTTGGACCTTCTTCCAGAAAAGTGGCTTGGCAAAGTGGCTCCACCTCCCAAGAATTTAAACTTACATACGGTTGCTTGAACTGATAATGCTGGAATCTGAAGTTGTTTAGAAATGGCTATGAGGGATATTCCTGAGTGTGTAAACCTATGATCTTCCTTCTCAGATCTGCACAGAGCTCCTTGGACTTTCCCACCATACTGTGCGTTGGTCAATCCAATGAGTGTTGAACAAACCCTTTTTATGCTGTGCACAGAGAAGCTACTAGCTGTAAATCAATCACCACTAACCTCTTAGGAAGTTATGAGGTGTTGGACTTGGCAAGTTAAGACATTTTGGAACATTCAGCCACACGGAATCAATAATCTAAATGGGTGTATGTAAAATATTTGACCCTGTGTTACTTCAAAGCACCCAAAGTCAATTACAACTTGTACAACAAATTCTTGTTTTTTCCCTGTTAAAGGTGCATGTTGTACCATCATTCCGTCACAGAAAAAGAACAGTTCAGAGAAACCACTGAAAGCCTGATATTGCCATGGCACTCATATCCCTGTGTGTAAACTTCAACTGTACCTTCAGAGCAATTCCACAACATTACTAAAAGGTTATTCAAACATTTTAAATGAGTAATTGAATTTATCAAGCTGTTGGGGACTGGCACATATCTTTAACATCTGGATGAGGCCTGGCAGGTATGTCACGATTCACCCGATTCAGGATTCAAGTCGCAATTCAATCTCCCCAAAATAATTTTGAAAAATAAAGAAGTAAAATAAATAAATGAAAAAGGGTTAATGCAAAAAAAGCAACACTTATTTTCCTATCATCGACTCTATTCCTTTTGTTAATTATTATTAAAGAAAAAAAATTCCATTTTCTTAACAACCAACGATAATTATTTACCCACATCTGTAAAGGTTGGAGTGAAATACGATATCCTCATCTCATTATCTCTAGCCGCTTTATCCTTCTACAAGGTCGCAGGCAAGCTGGAGCCTATCCCAGCTGACTACGGGCGAAAGGCGGGGTACACCCTGGACAAGTCGCCAGGTCATCACAGGGCTGACACATAGACACAGACAACCATTCACACTCACATTCACACCTACGGTCAATTTAGAGTCACCAGTTAACCTAACCTGCATGTCTTTGGACTGTGGGGGAAACCGGAGCACCCGGAGGAAACCCACGCGGACACGGGGAGAACATGCAAACTCCGCACAGAAAGGCCCTCGCTGGCCCCGGGGCTCGAACCCAGGACCTTCTTGCTGTGAGGCGACAGCGCTAACCACTACACCACCGTGCCACCCCATACGATATCCTATTATCTGAAATATTCCTTTTATTAAAAATGAAAAACATTAATAACAAATAAACCTTTTCTTAATAAACTTGTATGAACATTTGTTCTGCCTCCATTTACTTCTCTTTTCATCATCTTTCAGCAGTCTGGAAAAAGAGAGCTCTGATTTCTTGCTCAATCTATTTGTACAATCAATCACACAACAGCTCTTTCATTTTAGATCGGTTTTTAGTATGTTTTTACGGCATTAGAGCTGTGTTACTTCTACCTGCAGTGAAGTCATGCATATTCCTGCTATTTTACATTACCGCTCTCTCCGCTGGCTAAAACAACAAAAACGCAATTACAGCTTGATAACTGAGATTCTTTTTTATTTCATCGATTTGAATCAAATTTGTATCACGATTTACCATCACATGATTAAGCAGTAAGCATGTAACAGTTTATGTTGGTCATTATTTAGGAAAATAAAACATGTCTAACATAGAAACTGATGAAATAGTTTAGCTCTTAATGAACAATTTAATGTTTGGCAGGCTATACGGAGTAGATTATACGCGCATTAAAAATGAATAAATAAATAAAACTTCAGAACAAGCTTTAGTTACTTTAGACAGTTTCTTTTTTGCAGTCCTTCTCATTAATTCTGGATAAAACACAGATATAACAGAAGACTCCGATCATTCAGTCTCACATGCATCACCACTTATAAAACTCCAGGATCGCTTTCCTTATCAGTGACCAAAGCTTCTACAGAGCCTAATCTAGGAATTTGAAAATAGGGGACAGATCCCTCACTAGTCGTAGAAACAGGGGACAGAAAATATTAACATGGGTAAAAATATCCCTCATTTGTTCCAGTTAGTGGGGACAGAAAAATAAGCAATACATTGGTAGATGTTTTCAAGAGTACATCTATAAACAGAACAGTTTTATTAATAAAAATAAATACATGTAACAAACATTCATATCGGATGTTAATCTATATAATATCATAATTATGGCACTATACATATCCTTTAATACAGTGATATGAAAACCATATCAGGAAACACTTATCCACAGTTTATAGTATTGCACAAACATTATGATCAGATCTGAACTTTAAAAATGTAAAGATTTCGGGGGCGTCGTGGCTCAGGTGGATAAGGTGCCATTCCATAAATCCGGGGGACCCGGGTTCGATTCCGACCCGAGGTCATTTCCCGATCCCTCCCCGTCTCGCTCTCTCCCGCTCATTTCCTGTCTCTACACTGTCCTATCCAATAAAGGTGGAAAAAGCCCCCCCAAAAAATATTTAAAAAAAAAAAAAAGTAAAAATTTTAGATCAAAAACTATATGAAGAATTATATACTGCAAAACCTTACAAATATGACTAGTTTTCTGTTATATGACTAGGTTACTGTTTTACTATAAATCATGTGACTAGCCTATTTTCACCAATCTGACCACCAGTAGTATAATGTTGCATTTCAAATATGACTAGGTTAATATTGCATATCAAATATGACTAGGTTAATATTGCATATCAAATATGACTAGGTTAATATTCCATATCAAATATGACTAGGTTAATATTACATCATTTGATATAGTTAAGTCTAAAATCCATGTAGTCTTGCCACTACAAGATGAAAAATCTGACTTTCTGAATAAAATAAAATCACTATCAAATATTTAAAAATGCTATCATATTTTTGTTCAGACCACCTTTCATGAAAATGAAAAACATTAAACAATCTACCTATGTTTAAACTAGATTTTGACATAAATGACTGGAGATAATCTCAAAATTCAGACTTCCTAAAAGGTATATAATCTCTATCATTTACAATCTTACAGTACCTACAATTACACAAGAACAGATTAAATATATTTCATAATATTTGTAAATAAAACTTACATTATCAAACTAATTGTATATTGGCATTAGGAAAATATCAAATTCAAACTACAAAAACCATCATCAATCAGAATCAAATGACTTAGTACGTCTTCACACTGTCATATAATTACTCTAAGATCATATTTGTACACAAACTTATATATGTCTTATATATCAACTAAAGCACCTTTACTATTTGAATATGATTAATAACATAATACTCACTTCTGTGTCTTCGTTTTGTTTCCTTTTTCATCTAAAGGTCTTTCAGCGTGACCACGCATTTTGACATTGTTATGTTTGGATGAGACAGAACGATATGCATGTGCTTTTGGGTATTTTGAAAACACTTCACACGATTGGTTGAGATACACTGTCTTCCGGTTCAGTGACCAATGATATAATAGTTCACAAAACTGTTTTACCCGCTAAATAAACCAATCGGAATACTTCGGTCCTTTCCGATATTTTCCGATTGGTGTGTAAACAACGCTATATTTACTGCAGTGCTTGCTAGCTGGTGCTGACAAATTGATACGCACAAGATTCAGTAAAACGCGACTACACGCTCTACTTATAAATGCGCGACAAAATGAATAGATACGCGATATCACTCTTGTGCCCAAAAAGTGGATGTGCGACAGACAGATAAAAAACGCGTATTATCACGTATTACGCGCCCTAGATTAGGCTCTGTTCTATATATGGATATCCCATTCCTACTTTTTTTTTTTATTTACGTTTTCAATACAATCCGAATTCCAGTTTACTTACAAATGGATGATCTTTCCGCCAAGCCTTTCGCTCTTGAGCGAGGCGACTCAACGCTATACCAGACATGCCTTTTGCAGCTCCTTAAACTGATGGATCGGAACCTAGAGGGGAAAAACAAAAGATATGTCAAATGGTGACAAAGATCAGGAAATAAAATCCTTGGTTCTGTCTATTAACCAGAAAAGAAAAGGAAAAAAAAAAAAAAAAACACATCAAAGGGTGCGTTACATTTGGCTTTTTAACTTCTTGAGCCAACGCCTGTCAAAGCTCAAGTCCAATAAGCGAGCCGTTTAAATAAACACGAGCCCACGCTACCTTCGTGTGCTCCTCAGATCATCTGATTCTTGACTGGTAAAGAGGTTTTCAAACAAACACACTGTTAAAGGTGCCATTCCACCAAAAAAGGTTTAATACTGTCTCTTTTTGAAATACCATAGTTCACTCCGAGTTGCATATGCAAGCTGCATGTGAAAATGTTCTTCTACCCCCATTCCCTGTATTAGCCTATGAAAGAAAATGCGCGGAAAAACGAGCGAACCAGAAAAAGCTCTACGAACCTACGCAAGTGCGAAAATTAGTCGTCATGGCCTCGCCTACCTTGGCTTGCGACCGCCCACAGGACGAAAGTTCAGATTTAAGCGCAAGGAGGTTCTTGTTCTATCTCTCCTTCCTCCTCGGATTCAGGATCAAAACACATACGGCTGTATCTCCGAAGACATTATGTGCAACAGTTTCCTGAGTTTTAGCTTTCAAGTTGACTGTGAACAGCCAAGGCCAGTAAAACAGTAGACCCTTGACAATTACCCACTGCAGAGCCAGAAATGGTTCTGACCCACTGGAGGCAGCGTCACAGTGCTGTTAGCCAATCAGAGGCGACACGTTTACATGTCATGAATATTAATGATAAGAGCTGAAATCCTGTCGTTCGCCCGCCACCCACTCCTCCACCAAACTAGAACAGCCTGAAACAGGAAAACCACAGCATTTTGTTCATCAAAACCGTCTCACAGGGCGTTCATTCATACTAGAGACCACCGCACAATTAATGAAAAAAACGATGCAATGAGACCTTTAATGTGAGCTCATTAGTACGCAGTGTGTGGGAACTGGATAATTAAATCATGACCTCTCTGTCTATCTGATAGTGAGCTCAGTGTGTGTGTGCCGGATGAGGTGAGGGGGGGAAAAACATGTCCACTGACAAATGATTGAATGGTTCAGTAAACTTGATGATACGACATTTTTCTGATTAGTGGCAAAGATGAAATTAAACCAGGTCACAAAGTCAAAATCAATAAATAAAACAGCCCATGCCTTAATAACGGTGTGGGCGTGGCTTTGAACTTCATTTGCATACAAGTTTGAGGAACAGAAATGATTTCATTTCGAGCAAGGATTTCAATATTTCTTGTTTTGTGTTGGCTTTAAGGCCCAGCGCTGGTGTGTGATGAAATGCTTTGCAATAATAAGCGTTTCAGGGGAGAGAAAGAGAGAGACCCAGAGTGTTAATATAAACAAACGCAGGGATCAGGTGTGTAATAATTTACTCATCTCCCTCACACACTCCCCCCTAAAATATGTACGATACTTAAAAGTTACTTTATTAGTCTGACTCAAAATCCACAGTTTTTGTTTTTCAGACTGAATTTCTGTAAACCGGATGTGACTGGCTGATTGCTCTGTGGATATTTTGGTCATTCGGTTTTCTTTTCAGAAACAGAAATGAGAAAATGAAAGCTGAATGGTGTTCATTTCAAAATCCACAAATGAAAAATAAATAAATTAAAAAAAAAAAGTCGTATTTCATTTTCCTGTTCAGATTTTCATTTTCTCCTTGGTAAAACAGAAAATTAAACTGTAAGAAAACAAAAACAGAAAATCTCCCACCCAGTTTTCTCATCTCATCATCTCTAGCCGCTTTATCCTGTTCTACAGAGCCGCAGGCAAGCTGGAGCCTATCCCAGCTGACTACGGGTGAAAGGCGGGGTACACCCTGGACAAGTCGCCAGGTCATCACAGGGCTGACACATAGACACAGACAACCATTCACACTCACACCTACGGTCAATTTAGAGTCACCAGTTAACCTAACCTTTTGGACTGTGGGGGAAACCGGAGCACCCGGAGGAAACCCACGCAGACACGGGGAGAACATGCAAACTCCGCACAGAAAGGCCCTCGCCGGCCACGGGGCTCGAACCCAGAACCTTCTTGCTGTGAGGCGACAGCGCTAACCACTACACCACCGTGCCGCCCACCCAGTTTTCTGATCCTGGAAACCCAGGACATAACTAACATTAGACCAGTTATATTCTCGTGTCAGTTGCTGATTAAAGTAAAAGCAACACATTCATCCATGATTTATTTTATACATCTCAGAGAGAGAGAGAGAGAGAGAGAGAGAGAGAGAGAGGGGGGGGGGGGATATTACACAGCTGTCTGAAGTTAATCTTTACGTGGTGAATGTATATAGCACAAGTGAGCAAAGCAAACGAGTGAAAATATTTTCAACATGAAAAGATAAACTTCATATATTAGCGCCACCGTGTAATGTTCTTTATATTATATGGACACAGCCAAAAAAAAAAAAAAGTTCAGAATTTTAATTTTGAACCAGTTCACCATTTTGACAACGTGCATCTAGTCAGCGGGAAAACACTGGGAGTGACAATCAGGAATTATTATACACACAGGACACTTTCTCTGTGGAATAAAAACATGTATTCTATTCCCTTCTAGCGGGTTTATTGATGGCATGCGATGTTATCGCATATCCTCCATGTATTACGCCACTCTGCCCAATGGAGAATAAGTGTGCAATATTGTTCTAATATCGCACATTGTCAAGACAACATGGCATCACACGTCAGAGCTCATGCGAAGATCCAATGACAACACTTTTCTGCTGCGCATGCGCACAATTATTTATTTGTTGGCTGGGAAAGAGAGAAGACGAGGCTAATCCAGTGCTTGGTTTAAGCACTAAATAAATAAACTGAAGATGTGCTGAACACCTGAAAGGTTATCAAAACTTCATTATATATTCTTCACGCATATTTACAAGAGAAAAATATACCAACGGACATCGAAAAACTGGAAAAGAGACACGTCGGAGATGTAAAACTTCTGTGCTGGTGAATGACTGTGACAGTTTGTAAGCAAAACATGGACACGAGGTTTGCTTCGTTAAAAGCAGAAGATTTTGAGAGAATTGTGGCTGCCAGGTCGCTCCGTTGTATGTAGTTGTTGATGTTGATTTTAAAAGTAACAAATTAAATTATACTGGGAAAATAAATTATAATATTTGGCTTGAGTGCGCTAGCACTATATCAGCTAGAAGGTAACTGGACTGCCACCCTAATGCTCATGTTGGCCTTCAAGAATGCTCGTGCGTGTATATAATATTGGCTGGCTTTTTTTCGTGGTCTATCAGATATATTCTATTCAGCTAGCAAGATCTTGAACTCATCTTTGACTCATTCAATATCACACTAGCTCAATGAAACATATCTGATATCCCACTCAACACCAGCCAATATTATTTAAATATGCGTCACTCAGATCAGTGATGGATTTCATATGAAAAAATGCGACTTTTTCAACACAAGATAAACTTCATATCTTCAAGCCAACGTGTGATTTTCTTTTCATTATATCGACACATTCACAAACAAAAAAGTACCCAAATTTATCAAAATAATCCATCAATTTCCTCACAAAAGTGACACAGAGATTTATATCATGGTTTTGGTTCTCCATGTCCCGGATGGCGCTCGTATGAAACATCCGAGTGGTGTATTTCCCAGTAAAACATTTATGTCTATGTAATATAGACACATGATCGTGAGAAAAATATGTTGTGAAAGTAAAGTTGTTTTCTTCAGACCACAAAGGACTTCTTGAGCAACCTGAACACAGGGTTTTAAATATGCGAACGTCGAAATAAAACCTGAACTTTGAACAAAGTTCATTCAAAAACATAACTAGAGATGGGTTTGTTTTGAATTAATATATTTTAAAATGTTCACGTCCTTAATGTTAGTAAGGATTCACATACTTTTTACTCAAATCTTGATGCCACTCTTTTGTTTCTGTACTACAGACCAAGGATTTGTGCAGAAGTGGAGAGTGAACAGATTTCTTTTTGCAAAGTTACGCAGATATTATTCTCTTTTCTTACCCTCTGTGTGTGTGTGTGTGGTAGTTTACTGAATCTGTATTTTACTAACGTGGATGTGTTTGGATGTATATACGCTACCGTTCAAAAGTTTGGGGTCACCCAGACAATTTTGTGTTTTCCATGAAAAGTCACACTTTTATTTACCACCATAAGTTGTAAAATGAATAGAAAATATAGTCAAGACATTTTTCTGGCCATTTTGAGCATTTAATCGACCCCACAAATGTGATGCTCCAGAAACTCAATCTGCTCAAAGGAAGGTCAGTTTTATAGCTTCTCTAAAGAGCTCAACTGTTTTCAGCTGTGCTAACATGATTGTACAAGGGTTTTCTAATCATCCATTAGCCTTCTGAGGCAATGAGCAAACACATTGTACCATTAGAACACTGGAGTGAGAGTTGCTGGAAATGGGCCTCTATACACCTATGGAGATATTGCACCAAAAACCAGACATTTGCAGCTAGAATAGTCATTTAGCACATTAGCAATGTATAGAGTGTATTTCTGATTAGTTTAAAGTGATCTTCATTGAAAAGAACAGTGCTTTTCTTTCAAAAATAAGGACATTTCAAAGTGACCCCAAACTTTTGAACGGTAGTGTAATTATGAGGCCGTTTTGGTCAGGGATCTCCAACATAGATATCCATCATCTCAACAGACTTTCTGTTTAGACAGATAAAGAAGTAAATTGTCTGTTGCTATGTGACACTGATCTCGTTCCCTCGCAGGATAACTGAGCTGGAAATGTTCAAACGAGACCCTTATTGATAAAGAATAAGAAGTCATCAGTGTGTGTAAACAGGTAGCTCGTTAATGAAGATGCTAAAATCCGCTCATCCCAGCGCTAACAGAGAGCTAGCATCCCGGCTAACGAAATTACAAACCAAACACGACATTCACCTGCGAACTTACGGTTTTCTTTTTATATCGGCTTCACGCTTACCTTTAATAAGATTTTAAAAAAGCACCGTATTTTCTCCTGCCAACGCGCAATAGTTTTTAACCGAATGGGAATCAAACTCCAAACAGTTTCTCGCTGTAGCCTGCTAGATATAGCGAAGTTTCCCTCCTGTAAAAACACAGGATCACTAGGACCCGTAAGGCGGCCCTCCAAGTGCCTGAGTAAAAATATTAATTAATTATCGGTTGTTTAGCTCTGTAGACTGCGCTTCAAAATACATATATTTTCAATGAATACTGATAGAAGTTACCTTTAACCGTGAAATTAATTTATGCTAAGGAAGAAAAAAGAAACAAGCGAGCTGGTGTAAAAATAAATAAATAAATAAGCAATAAGAAACAGTTTGGAAAAGGGAGGTTATAAATTATAAGCAACTCGTTGATTTTTTTTTTTTTTTTGAAATTAACGTATATACTTAAATATATAAATTAATTTCCTAACAGGAAATTATCGAAATATTATGGACCCCTCAGGCAATAAACCGGGTTCCAGGCAGCTCGCGCAGAACTCTGTTCAAAATGGCGCCCTGAAACCCGTAAATCCCGCCCTTTAGTGATGTCATTGAGGCGCACGAGAGAGTACTACTGTACAGTCCCTCATGAGTCAGTCAGTCATGAGTTAGCTTGTATGCTAAAGCTAATCAGTGAAAACTTCCTTCATTTTCTCATCTGGAGATGAATTAAAGTTCAGTGCAAATGATATAACCTGCCTTTATTTTATTGCTAAAAGAGAAATAAATGGGAAAATCTGAACAGAATGTGCCTACAATGTCTCGATTTAATTGGCTGTTTTATTTTTATACCCACTTAATGCCAACATCAGAGTGTTTTTACACCTATCAGATTGAATCTGAGAGAAATTCATGCTTTTGTTTCATGGGCTACTTGGTTTGATTTGTTTTCTCACTGCGGATAATTAAACAAACCAAAAAGCAAAGGAGAAAAATGGCTGAGTGTGTAGGTTCTCTGAAAAACACTCAACACAACTTTATTCGTTCTACATGGATTAGGGTGACCAGACGTCCCGGTTTTACCAGGACAGTCCCAATTTGGGGTTGTGTGTCTCGAGTCCCGACAAAAGTCTGTCGGGACACGGATATGTCCCGGTTTTCGCCACTCGCGACGTTTGCGACTGAGCAGCATGGGAATCATTAGCGGAGAAATGTCTGCATTTACTATTTTGATGAATTGACAGGAATCGCAAACTTTCCTGGTTACTGCCCCCTGGCCCTGTGGCATGGGTGTTTATTTAGCCACATTATTCCAGACAACAGAACGTGTTGCCATGCAACAATAAAATAAACATTAACTGGCGCAAATGTTCTTTGTCTAGCAGCTAGCAGCAGTAATGCCGCAGCAATTATGCCGAAAAGAAAATGTACCTTTTCCAAAGATTTACAGGGCACCTACCCCTTCCTCCAAGAGGTGCAGAACAATGTGCACGAAGCCTACTGCACACACTGCAAGTGTTCCTTCTCCGTAGCCCATGGTGGTAACGCCGATATACAGGATGACATTAAAATGGCTAAACACAAGCGGTGGGTTGAGGCAGGGGCTAGCAGTGTGACCAATTTCTTTAGCAAAGTCAGCGTTGGGAGTGCTGAACTGAAAAGGGCAGCAGAGGAAGGTACCTTTGCCTATCACGTCGTTCACCACAACCAGAGTTTCAGATCTATGGACTGCACATCGGGGTTGATCCGGAAATTTTATGATGAACGTTTTACATGTGCACGTACAAAGGCCGAAGCAATAGTGACTAACGTAATCTCACATCATGCAATGGATCTGCTGAAGGCCGACCTGGGAGCAGTACATCACGTCTCGGTGGCCATCGATGCGTCAAACCACAAAGCCGTCAAATTGATACCTGTTGTGATCCGGTATTTCAAGGATGACGGGGTGCAGGTGAAAATCCTTGAATTCACCTCTGTTCCAGGCGAGACTTCTGACATCCTGGTTGAGGGGATCAGCCGCAGCCTCAGAACTTTTAACTTGCTTGACAAAGTTGTTGGGTTCTGTGCAGACAACACCAATACCAACTTTGGTGGGAGATGTAACATGGTCAGAAATACAATGAC
Organism: Neoarius graeffei; assembly: GCF_027579695.1. Taxonomy (NCBI): domain Eukaryota; kingdom Metazoa; phylum Chordata; class Actinopteri; order Siluriformes; family Ariidae; genus Neoarius; species Neoarius graeffei. Next base: position 50,134,555 of record NC_083584.1, on the reverse strand, counting down.
AGAAAAAAGGAAACAAACCTTTGCCAAGTGTGTGTTAAAATAATAAAAATCGCCCAATCATGAAGAACAGAGAGCTGCACGGAGTGTATATATATATATATATATATATATATATATATATATATATATATATATATATATATATATATATATATTTATTTATTTATTTATTTTTATTATTTTTTAATGTATCGCATCCAGCTTTATTGACTCTTTTTCTTTGTCAGTACAAATCTCTAGTACTACAGCTCTGATCTTTGGCTTAGTTCAGCAGCTCATATTGACAGACTAATGTCATTTGCAACCCAAAACACATGGCATGTTTGGTTCACTTCCTGTATTTGGGCCGCTTCGAGATCTAATCTCTTCCTCACTGCAAAACCTTGCTAAAGTTTTATTAGAACCATTTCATAAACATGCCACAGAGACAGTCTCGGGCCGGTTCAATTGCTGTACTCTCTGCACAAACAAACCACACCAAACAGGAAAACACACCAGGGTTCTATTCAAACAGCCAAAACACTATGTGTAAAACTACAGAAAAACAAATGTGTGAACACAGGAACAAATTTACTTTAAAAAAAAAACATTCACTTGTGTTGTTTACTCATATTCCACTTCCCTTTTTGAATTCTACAGAAAATTGTATATAACTTTCATTTCAAAAAAGTTATGATGCTTTGTAAAACGTAAATAAAAACAGAATGCAATGAGTTGCAATTAATTCAACAGAATATAATACAAAGACAATATGTCTACTTTGTGAAAAACTGCATAGGCAAATAGTCCAACAATTTAAGAGCAACACACAATGTTTTTCAGTGTACAACTGCAAGGAATTTAGGGATTTCACCATTGACAATTCATAATGTCATCATCAAAAGTTTCAGAGAATCCAGAGAAATCTTTGCATGTACGGGGCATGGCTGAAAACCAACGATGAACACCTGTGACCTTTGACCCCTTAGGCAGCACTGCATTAAAAACTGACATGATTGTATACAGGACATCACTACATGGACTCTGAAACACTTTAGGAAATTGTTGTCAGTAAACGCAGTTTGTTGCTGAGTGTACAATGCAAAGCGAAAGGCATATACCAACAACATCCAGAAATGCTACTGAATTCTCTGGGCCCAACCGCATCTGAGATGGACTGACATAAAGTGGAAAAGTGTGCTGTGGTTTGACAAGCCCACATTTCAAATTGTTTTTGGAAATCATGGACGTAGCGTCCTCCAGGCTAAAGAAGAAAAGGACCATCCAGATTGTTACCAGCACAAAGCTCAAAAGCCAACATCTGTGATGGTATGGGGTGTGTTAGTGCCCATGGCATGGATAATTTGCACATTTGTGAAGGCTCCATTAATGCTGAAATGTACATGCAGGTTTTGGAGCAACATGTGCTGCCATCCAGACAACATCTTTTTCAGGGACATCCCTGCTTATTCCAGCAAGACAATGCCAAGCCACATTCTGCATGTGTCACAACAGTGTGGCTTCACAGTAAAAGAGTGCAGGTGCTAAACTGGCCTACCTGCCTCCAGCTGAAAACATGTGGTGCATGATGAAGCTCAAAATACAACAACCAAGACCCCAGATTGTTGAGCCAGCTGTCACATCTATGGGCAGTTTCAAGTAGCCAGTTGACCTAATCCACATGTCTTTGGACTGTGAGAGGAAACCAGAGTACCCAGAGGAAACCCCCACAGGCATGAGGCAAACATGCAAACTCCACACAGAAATGCCCCAGTCAGCCAAGAGTTTAAGCCCAGAACCTTCTTGCTGTGATTGGACAATGCTAACCACTGCACCATCGTATCCCCCACTTAAGGAACAATAAATATTAAATATCTTGAATAGTAAAAAACAACAACAACAAGACGATATACATAACGCAAAAAAAAAAAAACTTTAAGTTGAAACGTGAACTAAACAGCACCTTAATTTGGATCAAAATTCTAGCTAGATTTTAAAAAATAATCAATTAATAAATTAATAATAATAATAACACCAAAAGCATAGTGTGGCATTGCTAGATGCATATTCATTACTAGCAATTAATCTAACATGGATCTACATGATATGGCCAAACGTTTGTGGACACCTGACCGTCACATCCATCTGTGGTTCTTCCACAAACTTTCGCCACAAAGCACACAATTGTAGAGAATGACTGTTTGTATGCTGTAGCATTTCAATTTCCCTTCAATGGAACTAAGAGGCACAAACCTGTTCCAGCATGACAATCCCCCTGTGCACAAAGCAGGTGCTATGAAGACATGGGCCCGGATTTACTAACAGTTTCCACCAGCTGAAGCCCTCTTTTGGAGTTAAAAAAAAAAGAAGCTATTGTCTGACATTATCAGAACATGTCAATTACAATGGCACATTATTCTGTACTTGTTTATGACCCTACACTAATTTGTGCTGCTCTTGGTGGATTGCTTTGGTCATTTTTAAAGGGGATATATTATGAAAAACTTACTTTTTCAGTGTTTGTGCACATACATTTGGGAACTACCATTGAGAAGGATGTGCCATTTTTTTCTTGCAAGTACCGGACCTGCTAGCATTATGTTGAAGCAAGCGAAGCATGGGAACTGCCCTGCTGTTGGCTGGAGAGAGCTAATTGGATTGAGTTTATTTTTGATGGAACGTCCCAGCTACAGTTGGCAAAATCTGTTTGAGTGTTTGACAGCTTTGTGTCTCACTGCTTTCCCAACCTGGGTCAGTACAATGCAGGACTAGCAGTGAAGATGTTCCTAATGTTTTTCCCCATTCTGGTGTTTGAAGTGAACATTAATTGAAGTTCTTGATTTGTATCTGCATGATTTGATGCGTTGTGCTGCTGTCAAGGGATCGGCTGATTAGAGAACTGCATCAAACAGCAGGTGGATGTAGGGGTGTTCCTAATAACAATCGCAATTGGAGACCAAGTACTTAAGCAAGTGACATCATATAAGTACCTTGGGGTGCATCTTGATGCTGCATTCACATGCACGAAGAGCACATTAACAATCTAGCTAGGAAGGTTTTGCAGTGTCTTGGCACCCTCAGAAGAACCAGACCAAACCTGACGACAGAGGCAGCCAATACCATTTACAGGGCATTCATTCTGCCGGTCTTAGACTACTGTGATATCTGCTGGAGTAGAGCTAGCTCAACACTCCTAAAAAAACTTGAGAGACTGCAGATAAGAGCAGCCAAGATTGTACTGAAAGAGAAGCATAGCAAAGACATCAATCTGGAACGACTGGGCTGGAAAGACCTGCGAACCCGACAAAAACAGAATATGTGCATCTTTGTTCATAGATGCCTGTATGGCTTGCCCCCTCAGGATCTCCCCATGACTTTCTGCTGGATCTCCTCGAAGTACAACACTAGACAAAAAAGGATAAACCTTGAACTTCCACAAGTTAAAACAGAATTCTTCAGAAAATCGATTAAGTATATGGGACCGAAAACATTTAATACCTTACCTGTTGAAGCAAAATTAGAAAGATCATTAACTGGCTTCAAAAGGAGAATCAAGAACATTCTATAGTTTAACAAATCTCTTAGAGTAAAAATTTTGATTTTTTTAGCTGTTTTTTTAGTTGTTGTATTTTGCTTTTTAATTAGTAATCTGTTTTTCAATTGTAATAATTTAATGCAGGACCCCCAGTGATAGCAGACACTGTCTGAAGGGGTTTATCCTGTTGAAATATTGGTTAATAAATAATAAATAATAAATAAATAAATAAAGTGGCCGGTGAGTGTATATAAGTCTAAACAAAGCAACAACATTGGCTAAGATGCATTCTTTAACACCATTATGAATATTCATTCATCAGTTGCTTTAGATGACATGGCTTCACTCCAACATGAGCTGTTTATTTCTGCTTGGCATTTCCTGGTCCAAATTTTACACATGCAATGCTGTCATGTAAAACATTTTTACTACTTTATTTTATTTATTTACTTTTTTACCATTAATGCCTCCAATGGACACACTAAAGCAGGGCTTCCCAAATGCTTTGGCCAAATGACCCCAGGTGAACTTTATGAATTTTCTGCGACCCCAAGCCTTGGCCACACTACAAGTTCTTTAAAATTCCCGATTTATAATTTAGGACTTCTGTAAGATTTGAGCAAGTTATTATTTCAGTAACAGACATATGGAAGTGACTGAAAACCAAAGGAATATTCCCTGCACTGATTTACTAGTCTATTGAGAGGTGTTGTGTTGTCACATGAAAATAATCTACACTGGGGTGGTGTGATATGACCTTCATGTATACTTGATGTATGCAGAAGCAGCAGCAAAATGAGGGCCATTCACTAGACGGCGTGTCAGAGCCAAAAACAATCCCTGTCCATCAGGTTTCCAAGTGAAACTGTACAATGTTTAGCGATTACATGCACAGCGATGTTAAACACAATGACGAGCTCTGTCTCTCTGAAAACTTTCTGCTGTCATTGTGATTGTTGTCATGAGCTGCATCTCAAATCATAAAGTCTGGCTTTACACTCAACAGTATTTTGTAATTTAAAAAAAATCTAGAAGACCAGATCTTTTGGGAGGTTTGAAGGCTTCATGAGAGGTTAGTAACAGTCCCATTGAAAAAGTTACTACGGTAGCGTTAGCAACATCATCAGTGGACACAGCAAAGGATGCATTTTTTATTAATATAACATTTGACTTAAAATATGAAAGCTCAGGTTTGAAGGCTTTATGAGAGGTTTTACGTAAAAAATTCTAACGCTAGCTGTAATATAACAGCTAGTTAGTGTTAGTGCTCACACTCACAGAAAATAAAGTTCATTATTGTGCCTTTAAGGGTACAACAGCTTGTCACTGGGTCAGTACCTTCTAACGTACTTATTTGTACCCTTTATATACTGCTTGGGAACATATGTGTACCTTTTTGGCCCTAAAAAGGTACACATAGTTACCTTGAGGTCCAATAATGAGCCCTTGGGGGTCCATTAGTGTAGAATAGATTGTACTTTGAGGGACAGAAATGGACTCCTACTGTATCCCTATTTCTGACAGTACAGTTATGGTTGTGATGTAATTGGATGTAATTTGATTCATAACCCTGTTAAGTAGAGGCAGATGGATGGCGAAATTTGTCTATTTATATTGCTGAATTACATTAGTGCAGCATATCAGGATAGTTAAAAAGACTAAAATAACATGCACCATATTAATTTAACTGTGGCTTGTCTGAATGTGACTCCCAGTACCAGCACACCAAATACACCTTCTGTCACATCGGCGCGCACACTCAAGTTTGGCTCGGCATGAGCAGCTGCACTCGTCCATGAGTATGGAGCATGTTGCATGTGCCGTAAGGACTATTCATTTTAGGAAATACCTATTGCTGATTTGAGTGCAAACAGCGCATTCATGTAAGGATGCTGGCCACACTAAGACTAAGATGCCTGCAACACACTCAAAAAAAGTTGGGACAGAGGTATTATTACCATCGAATTACATCACCTTTCCTTTAATAACACTTTCTAATCGTATGGGATCTGAGAATACTAATTGCTGCAGTTTTGCTATTGGAATTTTTGTCCATTCTTGCTTGATACAAGACTTCAGCTGCTCACCAGTCTGTGGTCGCCGTTGTCTGATTCTCCTCTTCATGATGCACCATACATTCTCAATAGGAGTCAGATCTGGACTGCCAGCAGGCCAGTCAAGCACACGCACTCTGTGTCTGCAAAGCCACACTGTTGTAGCCTATGCACAATGAGGCCTGGCATTGTCCTGCTGAAATAAACATGGACTTCCCAGGAAGAGACACCACCTTAATGGCAACATACGGTATGAGCCCCTAGGAACCAGGGTGGGCCATCCCACATTTTTGAAAAAAAAAATGAGTTAGAGGGTCTATGAGGTGGGGCATATAAGTGTAATTCATAAAAATTTTACCTTTACTAGTGATGTCTTTCTATTCTAGTTTTTGTTAAATTTTGTACTTCAGAGATGCAACAAAACAAACTTTAAATTGAAATTTCTCGAAATCAAAAAAATGTGGGATGGCCCGCCCTGGTTCTTAGGGGCTCATATGGCTCTCTAAAATCCCAATATATGCCTCTGTGTCAATGGTACCTTCACACACATGCAACTCACTCATGTGGTGGGCACTGATGCTCCCCATACCATCACACATGCTGGCTTTTGCACCTTTTTCTGATAACAAACTGGATGGTCATGTTCAACTTTGGCACAGAGAACTCAGCATCCAGTTTTCCCGAAAACAAGCTGAAACATGACTCATCTGGCCACAGCACATGTTTCCACTGTTTTTCGGTTCATGTGAGATGAGTTCAGGCCTGGAGAAATCGACGGCATTTCTGTATAGAATTAACAAATGGCTTTCTCATTGCATAATACAGTTTCAGGTTGCATTTTTGGATGCAGCAGTGGACTGTGTTAAGTGACAAGGGTTTTCCGAAGTGGTCCCATGCCCATGTGACTATATTTGTCACATTAACATGACAGTTTCTCAGGAAGTGCTGACTAAGGTCTTGAAGGTCACAAACATTCGACAGTGGTTTCTGACCTTACCCTTCACACATTGAGATGTCTACGAATTCTCTGAATCTTTTCACAATATTACATACTGTAGATTTTGAAAGACCTAAAATCTTGCATTGAGAAATATTCTTGTTGAACTGACTAACAATTCCCTCATGAATTTTGGCACAAAGCAGTGAGCCATGAGACCCATCCTTGCTTGTTGCTCCTTTTATACCCAATCATGTTACTAATTAACCTGCTTTTTGTGGAATCTTCCAAAATGGTGTTAATTCTATCCTGTAAACTTTTCAGCCTTATTTTGCCTCTGTCCCAACTTCTTCATTTTTTTAGTGTGTTGCAGGCATCAAATTCTACTGTAACTTCATTAATATTTACAAAATTCAAGAAGCTGTGCTGTTATACTGAATATTATCTACCATATACAATTATAGACTATTCAGTATAACTGCACTCTTGCTTTATTGAAACGTTTTCTTGATAAACGTTCAGGAAAAGACTTTTTTCAAATATAAACTTCCGAAAAAGGGAACCGCAGACATCTCTGAGCAAACAGCACTCTCCATCTGCAGTGCACGTGTGTGATTTAAACCGTTGATTGTAGTGTTCTTGTGGGAGAGGGAGGTTCTCTGGCACTTGCCCCACTATAGAGCAAAACAGGACACGCTGCAGTTGTACAGCCATAGACCTTAACCCTCTGGAGTCTGAGGGTATTTTCTGGCACTCTAATGATTTTGGCATGCTCTGATTCTGTTGTCAATTTCAACAAATCCTAGCAGTATTTTCAAAGTCATATGACTTTTTTGTATTCAGCACAAGTTCAGCTGCAATAATATCTATGTAGTATGTATGTCATGATTGTACTTAAAAAAAACAGATAAATGAAGATGTTGTAAAAAGCAGTTTTAGAGCTGTGTTGGAATGTGTGAAAAAAGCATTACCTTACTCATTGTGATGAACTGTTTTGATCACTTGAGGTGATTCTGCTCAGTCTTAGGAATGTATCAAGCACAAAAACTTAAATCTGCTCCATTGATTTGGACAATTAACTGGCCAACAAAAACTTTACACTACCGTTCAAAAGTTTGGGGTCACCCAGACAATTTTGTGTTTTCCATGAAAAGTCACACTTTTATTTACCACCATAAGTTGCAAAATGAATAGAAAATATAGTCAAGACATTTTTCTGGCCATTTTGAGCATTTAATCGACCCCACAAATGTGGTGCTCCAGAAACTCAATCTGCTCAAAGGAAGGTCAGTTTTATAGCTTCTCTAAAGAGCTCAACTGTTTTCAGCTGTGCTAACATGATTGTACAAGGGTTTTCTAATCATCCATTAGCCTTCTGAGGCAATGAGCAAACACATTGTACCATTAGAACACTGGAGTGATAGTTGCTGGAAATGGGCCTCTATACACCTATGGAGATATTGCACCAAAAACCAGACATTTACAGCTAGAATAGTCATTTACCACATTAGCAATGTATAGAGTGTATTTCTGATTAGTTTAAAGTGATTTTCATTGAAAAGAACAGTGCTTTTCTTTCAAAAATTAGGACATTTCAAAGTGACCCCAAACTTTTGAACTGTAGTGTATGTCTTATTGTTTTGGGATAAAGAGTTGGCAATGGGAGGGGTATTCAATGGGAAGAGTAAAAAATTCCATTCCACTCAATGAGAAGAGTGAAAACCCCTCCCACTGCCAACTCTTAAACGGTCATTGGCTACAGCAAACACATACTCACGGTAATCTGTAGGGCCTGTAAGCAGCTTTAAACAAATGTTGGACTTATACAGGTCTAATTTAATGCCATAAATGTGTTATTTACCTGTAGTTTTACACCAAACTGAATTAAAATTTGAAGTTGAAAAGTTGTGTCTCCTCAATATTGTAGTGTTGCTGTGATTCAATAGAGCAAGCAGTAATTTGCATACCTGTGGTTCAGTCATATGATGTTTCATGTCCTGGTTTTGTTCGATTTAATGTTGAACGTTAGCACAGAATTGAGTTGCGTATGTGTTCATCTGCGCTTGGTACAGATTATAACACCAGTCCATTGGTTTACAGTATGTTTGTGTTATCTTTCTTTGTGTTCTCCGTTTTGATGAAGCCCAGTAGCTTCTGACACCCCACCTTATTGGCTAACCACTAAACCTGTATATGTGCAGTAGGTGTGAATTTGCCAGCAAAAAGCACATTCATTATTTTAATAATGCTTCCTGAATATTTCTGCAAAGTTTTCTGCTCAGTAATTGTTGATAATTGTTGATCATGCATTAAATCATGACACACTCACCTCATGTTAAATACTGTCTAATGTTAATTACAGTGGTGCTTGAAAGTTTGTGAACCCTTTAGAATTTTCTATATTTCTGCATAAATATGACTACAAACATCATCAGATTTTCACACAAGTCCTTAAAGTAGATAAATTGAACCCAGTTAAACAAATGAGACAAAAATATTATACTTGGTCATTTATTTATTGAGGAAAATGATCCAATATTACATATCTGTGTGTGGCAAAAGTATGTGAACCTTTGCTTTCAGTATCTGGTGTGACCCCCTTGTGCAACAATAACTGCAACTAAACGTTTCCGGTAACTGTTGATCAGTCCTGCACACCGGCTTGAAGGAATTTTAGCCCATTCCCCCGTACAGAACAGCTTCAACTCTGGGATGTTGGTGGGTTTCCTCACATGAACTACTTACTTCAGGTCCTTCCACACCATTTCCATTGGATTAAGGTCAGGACTTTGACTTGACCATTCCAAAACATTAACTTTATTCTTCTTTAACCATTCTTTGGTAGAACGACTTGTGTGCTTAGGGTCGTTGTCTTGCTGCATGACCCACCTTCTCTTGAGATTCAGTTCATGGACAGATGTCCTGACATTTTCCTTTAGAATTCGCTGGTATAATTCAGAATTCATTGTTCCATCAATGATGGCAAGCCGTCCTGGCCCAGATGCATCAAAACAGGCCCAAACCATGATACTACCACCACCATGTTTCACAGATGGGATAAAGTTCTTATGCTGGAATGCAGTGTTTTCCTTTCTCCAAACATAATGCTTCTCATTTAAACCAAAAAGTTCTATTTTGGTCTCATCCATCCACAAAACATTTTTCCAATAGCCTTCTGGCTTGTCCATGTGATCTTTAGCAAACTGCAGATGAGCAGCAATGTTCTTTTTGGAGAGCAGTGGCTTTCTCCTTGCAACCCTGCCATGCACACCATTGTTGTTCAGTGTTCTCCTGATGGTGGACTCATGAACATTAACATTAGTCAATGTGAGAGAGGCCTTCAGTTGCTTAGAAGTTACCCTGGGGTCCTTTGTGACCTCGCCGACTATTACATGCCTTGCTCTTGGAGTGATCTTTGTTGGTCGACCACGCCTGGGGAGGGTAACAATGGTCTTGAATTTCCTCCATTTGTACACAATCTGTCTGACTGTGGATTGGTGGAGTCCAAACTCTTTAGAGATGGTTTTGTAACCTTTTCCAGCCTGATGAGCATCAACAACGCTTTTTCTGAGGTCCTCAGAAATCTCCTTTGTTCGTGCCATGATACACTTCCACAAACATGTGTTGTGAAGATCAGACTTTGATAGATCCCTGTTCTTTAAATAAAACAGGGTGCCCACTCACACCTGATTGTCATCCCATTGGTTGAAAACACCTGACTCTAATTTCACCTTCAAACTAACTGCTAATCCTAGAGGTTCACATACTTTTGCCACTCACAGATATGTAATATTGGATCATTTTCCTCAATAAATAAATGACCAAGTATAATATTTTTGTCTCATTTGTTTAACTGGGTTCTCTTTATCTACTTTTAGGACTTGTATGAAAATCTGACGATGTTTTTGGTCATATTTATGCAGAAATATAGAAAATTCTAAAGGGTTCACAAACTTTCAAGCACCACTGTAAGCATGTCTATGTACAGTAGTTCCAGATACTGTGACCCTTGCTTTATTCCTGTCTACAAAAATAAGCAAAAGTGCACTGCATAGTTCAGAACTGTTCATGCACGCAGTTTTTCAAATTCAAAATAATTATTGATGACCTAGCAGCTTAATAATCAAGTGTGCAACATTTTTTTTATCATTAAATTTATACAATTCTACCTGGTTTACAAGCTTCCTGCACTTTCAAGACATTATCGTCATGTTCAGGGAAGATAATTGACATGATTTTCCTCTATTTTTTTTAAGGAAGAAACTGTTGAATGTTGGATGTTTGGCTTCTTACCAGTTACCGATGAGACTGCATTTTTTTGTGACCTTAGAAAAGAAAAAAGTAGCACAAAGAAGGAGGTGCTTGACATTTCAGCTTTCTTTGCAGCAGACCACAAAACCACATCCTTCAGGTCATGATGTCCCAAACGTCATCTGTTGAATGAACTTGTCGGTGAATAGGACAGCATTAGTAGCTCAGTATATGCAGTAAAAACTGTTTAAAAATAAAAATAAAAAAACCCAATGTTCGCTAAGACAAATCGAGCAGCAGCCTGACCAAAGTCTTTTTTGAAGATTTGGATATGTTTGGTATCAAAAAAATCGCTTGGAGAGCGGGTCAAGTAAGTCAGTACTTCTTTTTCCTTCTTCTCAACGTGTTTACAAGCTATAGAGAAATCTACATTCTAGAGACTGTTGTTTTGTGTTTTTCTCATTCTTCTTCTCCTTTCCCACGTCATGTTTTCCTCTTTTTTAACAGAAGTGAGATAGATGAAAGTGAAAATTAACTAAAAGTAAATTCTGCTTCTTGTTCATTTTCTGTCTCTGTCTTCTGTGTTTATGATTAAAACGAAAAAATCACTTCCATTTTTTGTGTGTTTACTGTACAGAGTTATCATGAGGTGTTGATGATTGGGGGGGTGTTTTTTTCCTACTTGCAGATTTTGTTAATGTGCTGTGTAACAAGGGACTGAGTTCAGCCGAACACTGGGATTGTGTGTTCCTCTTTATAATGGCTGTGTTATACCTGGTCATTGTCCTGCTCGTGTTCTATGGAACTGTTCGGCAAAGTAAGTCTAAGCTCTTCTCGTGGTTATGGATTATTGTTGTACCTCCAGTCAGTAGAGAATATGCAGGCTGTGCAATTCAGTGGTAAGGGAAAGGAAAGAACTTTGACCATGTTGTGCTTTTGCAGCAGATGCTGCGTGTCATGTAAGCTGTACCACAGACTACATCGCAACGCTGAACTGTTCCTATTCGGGTTCAGAAAAAGCACTGTCTTATGAGATTCAGGCAAACTGCAGGTATCAGTTAATTTTGTTTTTTCATCGTGTCCTTTTTGTCCTTTGACTATATACATATATAAATTCTCTACAAACTGTTAACACTGTTTATTATGCTACTATGATGCTCTTAATGCCAATGAACTTTTTTCTTTCACGCCTTGTCCTTTCCAAATGCATTCCAGCTTGTGATGAAAGTGCTAATTGTTTGCCTTGCCTGGTTATTTCTCATCACATTGTCCTTTCGTCTTTTCAGCGATATGATGGGCTACACAGTTGGGAAATGTGTCATCAGATCACCAAATCAGTGGTGTACCATGCAGCCAGACAACTTTTTCATGATAGTAAACCCTGATACCTCTTGTGAACTCAAAGGAAAACACATCAACCAACAAACCAACAGGGAAGAGTGCGCTTCAAAGGTTGTGCTTCTGAACCAGATGAGTACGTGTCTGGAGTTATTTTGTTCCTGACTCATGATTCCACTCAAATGAGCTTTTCATAATGCAAATCAAATCATATCCAACTGTATCCTCTTAATCATTCGTGTATTTCTTCCTTCTCTTTTGTTTGAAGTTAAGCCACAGCAACCTGTGAATCTAACTCTTACTAAAAATAATAAAGAATTCAACATCACCTGGGAGATGGCTTATAAAGAGGATGAAAATGTCGAGCTGTTTGGTGAATTGATATATCGAGTGCGTTTAAGGCCAAAAGGCATCATGAACAAGGTAAAACATTACACTGCATTGTTATTAGAATTAACTGAAGTCTGTGATGGTACACCAGTTTATAACATTGCACCATTAGTGTTATGCTGCACATTACATGTCATGGATAAGTCTACGTTGCAAATAAAAAAAAAATCCAAATAAATCCCAGTGTTAACATCTGTATAGACTATGCAACAAGATTTAAACAAGCAAACCAGGTGGAAAATGTAAAAAATGGTCTGTAAAGTGTAAAAAAATAAAAATTGCAATATGTTGAACACCATGAACTGTATGCGACATCTCAATTTTTCGTTGCTTCATTTGCACAAAACAAAACAAAGCAAAATAATCTTTTTCATTCCCCCCACCTCACAGGAGCACTCGAGGGTGTACAATGTCGGAGAGGACCGCAGGTATCAGGAAATCCAGTGTGACCTGCTCTCTCCAGGAAAAGTGTATGTGGTTGATGTTCAGGCCTCAGTCAACCCCCAACTGAAGAACCTTGACCAAACCGAATGGAGCAAATGGAGCGACAGCGTGGAGTGCACCTGCCCCCACGCCGACCCTGGTACGTATATTTTAAAATAAACATTCAAACTTTCGTGGAATAACATGCAACACTTTAATAAGGGAATTTCATTTTTAGTTTCATAAAAAAAAATCAGGCTGTTTGGATTGAACTTGTCGAACGTCAGTGCGTGTTGTGGAACAAATCTCTGCTTGTGGAAGGTTGAATGGAAACATATGTGCTTCATCTTATTGTCTAAACAGCAGACCTGCACTACTAACTGATTAACCCATAAATACAGGAGTGGGGTTTTGTTTTGTTTTGTTTTAGTTTTTCAATGCTATTTAGCATTGAGACCTAACTCTGAAGTTATTCTGCTCCAAACTATTTCTACAAGAATAACATCAAACTTGCAAATAAATAAATAAATAAATAATAATAATTATTATTATTATTATTATTATTATTATTATTATTATTATTATTAACCAAGCAATAAAAATAATTGTTGTACTTGAAGATTTTGTTTGTTACTTAGGCATATATTACAGATTACTATAACTTTCTATAACTATAACGTGACATGTTCACAACCACTTTGGACTAAACGCCAGTTTCACAGGACCCAATAATGTTCACTACGTAACTGAACTACAGTAATTGTTCCTCTTTCGTGTATCAGTCTGCAAAAATGCTCATTATTTTACAGTGTTATTCTACTTTGGTACTGATTAAGTGTTTAAAGCACAAAAGCTGAAGAATATTAGAAATTTGGGACTTTTTATATATTTTTTAAATAGTTTGTGGTATGGGTTCATATGGATTAGTCTAATTAAGACTTGCTGTAAATTTAATCCACTGCCCCTTTGTAAAGTGCAAAGCAATAAATTATGAATCCAGTTTGTCCCATCTTATTTGAACCCCTTTTATTTCACAATCTTTCCAGAGCCTTTTGATCGTTTATGGTACTTCTTGATGCTGCCTCTTGTTTTTGGACTCTTTGGGTTCTTTGCAATGCGGTGAGTATCTTTCATCCTTAGTGACATTTATAAAACATATGAACAAACACTATTAGTGCACTGGTGACTTTTATTATTATTATTTTATTATTATTATTATTATTATTATTATTATTATTATTATTATTGAGACAGTCAGAACACACTGAACCGCATGCTTATCATATCATTACCTTTATTCTGGTGATTCTCTGCAAGATATCTTTCATCTTTTCTCATGATTAACTGAGGTCTTAATAGACATTTTGGCTGATTTTAAATATCAATAGTGCCTCCTCCTTTTCCAGTAATCAATATCACTCGTTTTACCGTACACGCACTGTGCCTCCTACGTTCTCACAAACCACAAAGGCAGCAAAGTTCTGCTTGCAAGGCGGCCTTCGATTCATATAGGCAAGAAAGTAGAGGAAGTCAGACATGCAGTGCTGCTGCTGCTGCTGCATCAACTCTTTCACCCGTTTCAGTGCATCAGTTCTCTTCAAATCAAGAAGGCTGCTGTTTTCACTTCATTAACAATCGACACAGTTCTCATGTGTGTCTTTCAAATCCTGGTCTTGTACTATGTATCACTTGACACTATGTTGAAATAATAAGACTGGCTTCTCTACCTGTGTCCCCTAGCTACAAGGGCTTGCTTAAGAAGCCGTGTCTGGTTCAGTATATCCCGGACCCCCATGATTTCTTCAAACCCCTTTATCACACATACCAAGGAGACTTCAAGGTAAGAGAGCACAGTGGCTGTGTTGTTTTGAACATATTGAGGTCTCATCCAGCAGCAAATGTTAACCAGAGAAAGAGTGAGAGACAGTGTGTGTCAGAGGGAATTTTATGTGTGAAATATAGCATATCTATACAACAGTTCTAGCCACATGCAAAAGGGGACTCAAATGAGTCAGTCTCCAGGGGCTTCAAAAACACTGGGAGGTCTGCGGCACTGACATCTGGGTGGACCTGAGTTACATGTGTAAAATGAAAGTAGCACTTCTCCCCTCTAATGGAAAGTACTCTGATCTCAACCCTAAACTCAGATTAGGTGGGTAGTTATATATAGATGTTTGTATCTCAAAGGGAAATTTTATGAAGTTTCCACTGGATTAAGACAGGGGAGCCCTCAGTCTTGAGCTCACAGAATCTAGAAGATTTCAACCCTTGGGTTATGTTTTGATGTCATGTTGGTACGTAGCAGCGGTTTGCGGCTGTTAAAAAAAAAAAAAATTCTCCCCTGAGAAACACTGTCTAACTGTGTTGGAGGTTCTTCCATGCAGCTAAATTATACATTGAAAGTGAACTAATTCCAATGGAAATGGTGATGATGACAGGTTAGCACAAGAGAAAGAGAATAAATGTATTAATTCTGTATTTTAGCCTTGTTGGGAGATAAAATGAATGCAACGAGTGAAACCTGTTCTATATCTCAGTGATCTGAACTTCCAACTCAGCTCTAGTGCACTCTATCTTACTTTGAGAATGAGTCATTCATGTTGTCCTTCTGAGTCAGAAAGATGACATTTATGACATTCAACCTGATACGACCCATGAGTTTATCTTAAGAATTAAATTGTTTTAAGATCAGTCTTAACACTGTCTGTTTTAATTTGTGTCCTAAGCAATATTAAATCCATTGTGTTATGTTAAACACCACACACAACGTTCCCATTTCTCGTAACCCTTGCAATATTCGAGCTAAAACAAATAGCAGAGACACATGTGAGCACTTTTTTTTTCCGAAGTGATGAAACCATGTACTAGTTTTATAATTGGAGTACTGATTTAGGTTTAGATAGTCACTATTCATTTTACTAAAATGAGTTGAAGGCTGAAAATGAGTTTTAACACCAAGATAAAGTCTGTTCATAAACATGGGCGTGTGAACACCCAAGCACATCCAAACACACATAGTACTTGTGAGCACTTTTTCAACATGGATTGAATTAGAGGTTACATCAGGACTGTTTTTTTTTTTTAATCTCTTCTTGAAGAAATTCTGACCAATTCCCTACCGCTTCTGCAGTTATTATTTTTGTTTGCATTTGCCTAATATTTCGTTGGATCTTAGTTGGTTCTTTTTTTCTGAAATATACACAAATTTTTGTCAGTTTACAATATTTGGAGACTATGAGTTCAATTCTTGATGATGGCCAGGAGTCTCATCTCATCTCATTATCTCTAGCCGCTTTATCCTGTTCTACAGGGTCGCAGGCAAGCTGGAGCCTATCCCAGCTGACTATGGGCGAAAGGTGGGGTACACCCTGGACAAGTCGCCAGGTCATCACAGGGCTGACACATAGACACAGACAACCATTCACACTCACATTCACACCTACGGTCAATTTAGAGTCACCAGTTAACCTAACCTGCATGTCTTTGGACTGTGGGGGAAACCGGAGCACCCGGAGGAAACCCACGCGGACACGGGGAGAACATGCAAACTCCACACAGAAAGGCCCTCGCCGGCCACGGGGCTTGAACCCAGGACCTTCTTGCTGTGAGGCGACAGCGCTAACCACTACACCACCGTGCCGCCTGGCCAGGAGTCAAAGAAGGGAAACTGGCCATGCTGTTTGTCCAGGAGGGGCATGTTCTCTTTCCCCTGTCAATCACCATGACACTGGCCAATCACAGGCGTCTATTAGCTCATGCCTGCAGAAGGGGGTGGATACACTTTCCTCCAAGTGTGATAAACCAGAGTGTGGTGCAGCATGAGCAGCAGTTCGAAAAACATGCAGTTGGCTGGGTTCACATGTCTCTGAAGAAGCCTGTGATAGTTTTCACCCGAGTAAGTTGCTGTGATATGATAGGGGAGGCCTAACTGGTGGGTGGGAATTGGCCAAAACTAATTCTAAGATACAGATATTAGTCATTTAAAGTCCTGCTTGCCTGAGAAGGATCAAGCAGTTATACCAAAGGTGAATAAAGAAATACAGTAAATGTGTTGTGCAACACCAATGCAAATATGCTTCCATGTCCATCAAAGTGGCTTTTCTTCATATCTGCATAAGAGTAAAAAACACCACCTCCCGAGACCTTTTGTTGGGTCCCATGGGGTTCCAGTTCTGATGCACACCTGTACATGAAATCATATTATTACATTAAGTACATTAAGTATGTGAAAACCTGACCCTCATACCCATGTGCTTCTTCTCCAAAGTGTCACCACAAAGTTAGACTCACATAATTGTCTATAATGTCTTTATACACTGTAGTATTACAATTTCCCTTCACTGGAACTAAGAGGCCCAAACCTGTTCCTGCATCACAATGCCCCTGTGTATAAAGTGAGCTCCATTGAGGCATGCTGTGTTAAGGTTGGAACAGAAGAACCTGAGTGTCCTGTACAGAACCCTGACTGAACTCAACCCCACTGAACACCTTTGAGATGAACTGGAACACTGACTGCACCCCAGACCTCCTCACAACACATCAATGTCTGATCTCATTAAGAGTGGAGGTTATTATATTCCAGAAGAATGGAAGTTATTATAAGAGCAAAGGGGAAATAAATCAGGAATGGGATGTTGAACAAGCACATCCCACATGGGTGTGATGGTCAGGTGTCCACATACTTTTGGACATATAGTGTATGTTAGCAAAGATCAAAACATATCCAATTTAACTGCAAAAATAGCTTGGGTCTGTCCTCATCCTAAACATCTCGTGTTTTATTTTTACAGAAATGGGTTGGACCAGTGTTTACCTTCAGCAGCTTTGACGTGCTGGAAAAGAGTGCTCCACTGCAGGTGCTGAGTGAGAAACAGCAAGCTGCTGTGCCGCTGCAAACGCCTCTTCTCCCCAATCAAGGAAGTGGAGGCAGTAGTCTAGGAGACTGGAGTCTTCTCAGCTTGATGAACCCAGACTTGTCCAAGCGTTATTTCCTTGGAGGCAGCAGCCTTGGCTTTGGCCACTCCAGTGGCCACATCTCCATGGATACCGTGACCGTGTCTGGACAGGAGGGGGCCATGTCAAATTTTGAAGAGACTAATCGGAATGCAGTTGAGGTTCCTGATGAGATCGAAGATCCGGAGCCGGGCAACAGGGAGAGTTCAGAAGTACAGGGTTTCAATGAGTGGCAGCTGCAAGCCAATGACGCAGAGAATGGTGAAGAGCTCTCACTGGATTCATTTAGTTCCAACGAACACTCTGATTATGGTTATCCTCAAATTGGCCTTGACTTAGACACTATTGACAGTGGATTCTTGGAATCAGACTGCTCGAGCCCGGTGAGCTCTGAATGCGAAGGAGGAGAACGAATGGACACTGGTTTATTGGGTGGCACTGTGGGGACCCATTCAAACTATGTCAAGCAGTGGATGGCTTTTATGCCAGCAAGTAATTGTGAAGGAGAAAATAGCAACTCTTTGTAGGAAACTTCTGTTTCCATGAACTGCTACACTGACAGACTATCATGCAAAAGGTTTTGGAATTGTCCAAAAAGTCTTTATTGCATGTTTATTAGCCATATATGGTTACAGATTATCTACAGTGACGTCTCTACCATGCAGAAACAATAGTCTTAGAGACATGATTCTTGGACTTAATTCTGGGTATTTTGCCTCTGTGTAAATCTATGAAAAGAGACTTTGATGTTATCACTTACTGCAGATTTTTTTTTAACAAAACAAAATGATAGTTGTAGAACAGGAGGTGGTGAAGATTACTTGTGACAATCACGTGACAACGCTCCATAGTTTTGCACTTGTTATCAAGATTTCTGAGTGAAAAGGAAACTGAGCACGTGGAGATAAGGCAACATGGGCATTCTTCTGAGGAGGGCTTAATCTGATAGACACTGAAATGCATATACTAGTATATCAGATCATTTATGTGCATGCTATAATTGCTGATCTCAGCTACTGACTTTTTTCCATCTTTGTTTAACACTCAGGCAAAGTATAAATGTCATATCTTGATTACTTTTGGCAGCTGATTTGATGCTGTTTTTCGAAGATGAGTCAGACTGGTATTAGCAGCACTTAATTGTGAAGTATGGGAGCAAGTTTGCCTTTAAAGTTGACTTATTTGCAGTAATCAGACAGAACCAAAGCTCAGATGGACAGATTGTTGTTGATTTATATGTATTAAGCTCAGTTCATGAACTTCCATGTCCATGAAGTGCACTGGGCATGCACTTTTACATCACGATAGAAGTGTCAGTCCTTGTTTTCCTTTTGCCTACCAATGTAGTAGCACTTTATTTCCCTGAATCAAACTGACAAGAATGTTAGTTAAATATTAGCTTTCACTCATCACATTAGAAAACCTCGTTTAAAAGCCCCTTCTTTATTTTTACCTCTGCCAACTTTATTGTTGGAGGAGGTCACGCTTTCACTGCTGTTTGTTTATTTGTTTGTTTGTTCCCAATGTAACTCAAAAAGTAGTGAACAGAATTGGATGAAATTTGGTGGAAAGGTGATCCATGGGCCAAGGAACAATTCATTAGATTTTGATGCAAACCCATATGCATGTGGAAACAGGACCCAGATATGTATGTGGATCCAGGATTTTTTTTTTTTTTGTCTGTTCCCAATGTAACTCAAAATGTAGTGAACAGATTTGGATGAAACTTAGTGGACAGCTTTAGTATTATCCTAGGTTCAAGTCATTTGATTTTGATATTGATCATATGTGGCTTGCACTCGACTGAGTGCCCTTCTATTTAATACAGTATATGCCTTTATAAAAAAAAACCTACCAGAAAATGAATACGTATTTACAGTGGAATGGACACAAAAATTGTTTTCAATTCATAATTATTGCTGACTTCACGAAAATAGATTTTATATAAACAAACTCTATTTTGCTCATGTATACAGAAGTTCTTGACAACGTAATCTCATTTCTAATGGGCCCTGTGCAAGAATAACTAAAAGAAAGGGGACACTAAAGGGGAATGTGGAGCATATTACAAAATAAAAGGACTAAGTGGAAAACAAAATGAAAATAAGAATTATGCAAAACACACATCAGGAGTATATTGCTTACTCTCATGTACTATCAGATATGTTGTTGTTGTTGTTGTTGTTTCCTTACATTAAAAATAAATAAATAAATAAATAAATAAGAGATTTCCTTCCCTGAAACTGATTTCTTTGGCTAAAATCAATGCAGTCAATTCCTTCAAATCCAGTCCAGTCTTTAACGTGCAATCAAATGTGATAAACTCTATAGATGGCAGCTGTATAGAAATAAACCTGTTGTTTATATTATATCAGGGAGAAGAAATTAACTTTTTCATGATAGTTTCAGTGTCTTTGCAAATTATGTGTTACATGTACCATTATACATGTGATAATGGTTTTGAAATTTATTTAATTGGTCCAACATCCATTATTGGTCCAACATCCATTATGTCTGCAGTGTCAGTTACTGTGTCATAAAAAAATAAAAAGCTAACTTTGGTTTTTCTGACTAAGAGGATGCTTAATTCAGTGTAGGCACAGAACAAAATGACTGAATACTCCGAAATGTCAAAGAGTGCAAAACACCCCACCATCAAGATACCTCCTTCATTAACTGATCATAGATTAAGATAATATTGTGGTTTGGCAAGAACTGTCTGTATATATAAAGCCACGCACGGTTAGCAGAAGCTGAGAGCTTATTCACCTTCAAATGCTTTACCTCAAAAGGTAACTACCATCTTTATTTCTATCATGTTTTTCAGTGAACCTGCTTGAGCTGAAATTTGTCTAAGTTACCTGACAGTGTGACAGCTTTGTCATGTATTTATGTACATTCATTGTAAAAGGAAAGCTTTTTTATTAGTAGTGCAAAAGTTTCATGTTTTACTTCGGCTACATGTTTTATCTTGTCAGTTTTGTCTTTAAATTTAAACGTTACAATTATGATTAAACATGTGCCTGGAACAGTACAGAATGTACAATTGTGTCGTTTATCTTTGTTTTTGAATAAACTCATTCAATAATTTGGGAGGAAACAAAAAAACCCTCCACTTTTAAGATTTAATGGACTTATGAAATGGTTGCTTATAGCTGCCTCTTTGGATCTTCACTTACATATACAACGCTCCTATGTCCTCATGTCGACATGTGTTTATGTATTTGCTATATCACAGGTTTACTGACTCTGAAGAGTGGGGTGTCCTTCCCCAGGCTAGTATTTATTGGACACACAGCGTCATATGATAATGGTGCTCCAACTTGGATTTCTCTGTGCGTTATTGAGCTTTACACAACTATGTAAAGCCCAAGAGCAAGGTTTGTCATTCATTAGGGGTCTTTCTTTTCTTCATTTTTTTAGAATTAGTTGATGAGTTTTAAGGAAGTGGTTGTGGGTTTTCTCTAAAAGTTGCATTTGGAATCTATACATGAATTGATATGCATAAGCTGACTAAAAGTAAAAGCAACTGTTACAGGTTCTTTACTGTGAATGTTGTGTTATACTGTGGAAAGCACTGAACTGTGCAGCACTGAATTGGGCTCTTAAAGTTAATACGCTCCAATGTAACATATAAGGTGTTATTTCAGTGATCAGAGATCAAACCCTGCCATTTTCATTTTTCAGTTCAGCTCAGCTCTGATTTGCTCACCTGTGAAACGGATTACTGGTTGAGCATCAGCTGCTTTGTAGATTCCAGAGCCATTCCCAACAGGATGGAAAATGTTACCTACAACCTGGAGTTTGTTCTCACAGCTTCCAAGGAAAAGTATTGACTTATTTACAAATATACCATTTTCACAAACTATCTGATTATTTGTTTCTACACAATGGTTAGCCATGTTCAAAGATGTAACCTACAATCATTTCTTTCTTTTCCAAACAGAAAATGCATCTGTTCACTTTTGGTGGAAAAGGATGGCTACAGGTGCAAATTCAGAGCAGACTTTGCAATGTACCCCACATTTGCAAATTTCCATAACTTTACAATAAGCCTGTGTGCATCTAAACAGTGCATACTTTTGAAGTCCAATTACAAGCCAGCACACCACAGTGAGTGGACATTGAAATATGCTCATTTTCATAGTATATGATGTGTAATATGGTAAACAATGCTGCATTCGACTTGCCTGGGAAAGTACTTCAACAAACCAAACCAACCAAAAGTGGGAACAAACCAGAGACCCCTCAATGTTCATCTATTGTTAACAACATATTAGCCAGCTAACTGTGATGGGTGATGTATATTTACCTCTTCAAAACAGTGAACTGTAGAGTCAGTGTTAGATTTAACAAGTGAATACAGTGCTCAGCGTAAATGAGTCCACCCCCTTTGAAAAGAAACATTTTAAACAATATCTCAATGAACACAAACAATTTCCAAAATGTTGACAAGACAAAGTTTAATAGAACATCTGTTTAACTTATAATGTGAAAGTACGGTTAATAATATAACTTAGATTACACATTTTTCAGTTTTACTCAAATTACGGTGGTGCAAAAATGAGTACACCCCACAACAAAAACTACTACATCTAGTACTTTGTATCACCTCCATGATTTTTAATGACAGCACCAAGTCTTCTAGGCATGGAATGAACAAGTTGGTGACATTTTGCAACATCAATCTTTTTCCATTCTTCAACAATGACCTCTTTTAGTGACTGGATGCTGGATGGAGAGTGATGCTCAACTTGTCTCTTCAGAATTCCCCATAGGTGTTCGATTGGGTTCAGATCAGGAGACATACTTGGCCACTGAATCACTTTCACCCTGTTCTTCTTCAGAAATCCAACAGTGGCCTTAGATGTGTGTTTAGTCATGTTGGAAAAGTGCACAACGACCAAGGGCACGGAGTGATGGTAGCATCTTCTCTTTCAGTATAGAGCAATACATCTGTGAATTCATGATGCCATCAATGAAATGCAGCTCCCTGACACCAGCAGCACTCATGCAGCCACACATAAAGACGCTGCCACCACCATGTTTCACTGTAGGCACCATGCATTTATCTTTGTATTCCTCACCTTTGCGACGCCATACAGTTTTGAAGCCATCAGTTCCAAAAACATTTATCTTGATCTCATCACTCCAGAGTATAGAGTCCCAGTAGCCTTCATTTTTGTCAGCATGGGCCCTGGCAAACTCTAGGCGGGCTTTTTTGTGCCTGGGCTTTAGGAGAGGCTTCTTTCGTGGACGGCATCCATGCATGCCATTCCTCTGCAGTGTACGCCATATTGTGTCACGGGAAGTAGTCACCCCAGTCTGGCTTTCTACTTCTTTAGATAACTGCAGTGAACTTGCATGCCGATTTTCTTCAACCCTTCTCATCAGAAGACGCTCCTGTCGAGGTGTTAACTTCCGTGGATGACCTGGATGTCTCTGTGAGATGGTTGCAGTTCCATCTTTCTTAAATTTTTGTACCGCTTTTGCTACACTATTCTGACTGATAAGTAAAGCTTTGCTGACCTTCTTGTAGCTTTCACCTTTGTGGTGTAAAGAAATTATTTTCTTTCTGAAGTGTCATTTCTCTTCCATGTGGTGCCATTGCTGAGAGCATGAAATGGGGAAGGGTTTTCTTTAAGTAACACCCTTTTATAGTCAACTGTCTGCTGGGCACCTGTGTAATGACTAATTAGACTTGCCTGTGATTGTCTCATCTCATCTCATTATCTCTAGCCGCTTTATCCTGTTCTACAGGGTCACAGGCAAGCTGGAGCCTATCCCAGCTGACTACGGGCGAAAGGCAGGGTACACCCTGGACAAGTCACCAGATCATTGCAGGGCTGACACACAGAGACAGACAGCCATTCACACTCACATTCACACCTACGGTCAATTTAGAGTCACCAGTTAACCTAACCTGCATGTCTTTGGACTGTGGGGGAAACCGGAGCACCCGGAGAAAACCCACGCAGACACAGGGAGAACATGCAAACTCCACACAGAAAGGCCCTTGCCGGCCACGGGGCTCGAACCTGTACCTTCTTGCTGTGAGGTGACAGCGCTAACCACTACACCACCGTGCTGCCCACCTGTGATTGTATTCTTGTTAAATTAGACATTTGCAGTCTACAATTTAGCTTTGCTCCACAGATTGTCAGTGGGGTGTACTCATTTTTGCACCACCCTAATTTGAGTTGTAATCTAAGTGTAGTATTCGACCAGGTGGGTGGAGCACAGAAGCACGGCAGGCCAGAACTGAGTTCTCAACAAACTTTTTATTTTTTAGCTTTTCAGCCTTTCTCCAATTCCCAGCCATGCGCGCACGCACGCACGCACGCACACACACACACACACACACACACACAAGTGTTCTGGTTGGGGAGAGAGCTCCCTTTCTCTGCTCTCCTCTCCTTTTAAAGGGCGCGGTCACTGGGGAAGACACACAAACACAGGTTAATTCCCATCAGGTGCAATGATTCCACCACTTACCTTCCCTGACTCCGCCCTCCATTCACAGACCGACTCTTGACCACGCCCCCGCTGCCACACTAAGTTATATTATTAACCTTACTTTCACGTTATAAGTTAAACAGATGTTATATTAAACTTTGTCTTGTCAACATTTTGGAAATTGATTGTGTTCATTGAGATATTGTTTAAAATGTTCCTTTTCAAAGGGGGTGTACTCATTTACGCTGAGCACTGTACGTCTGTATGTTGACTGATCTAAAGCTCAGACTTGTACATACAGTACAACTCATTTAAAGATAAGAAGTGCTGATTTGTTTACTGTTCATGCTGTGAGCAGCCATGTTGATTTGACATCACATGGTGAAATGGGTACGGTGGCCCCAAAGGGCAAATCACAACCACAAATGGGAAAATCATCTCATCTCATCTCATTATCTCTAGCCGCTTTATCCTTCTACAGGGTCGCAGGCAAGCTGGAGCCTATCCCAGCTGACTACGGGCGAGAGGCAGGGTACACCCTGGACAAGTCGCCAGGTCATCACAGGGCTGACACATAGACACACACAACCATTCACATTCACACCTACGGTCAATTTAGAGTCACCAGTTAACCTAACCTGCATGTCTTTGGACTGTGGGGGAAACCGGAGCACCCGGAGGAAACCCACGCGAACATGGGGAGAACATGCAAACTCCACACAGAAAGGCCCTCGCCGGCCACAGGGCTCGAACCCGGACCTTCTTATTGTGAGGCGACAGCGCTAACCACTACACCACCGTGCCGCCCCAAATGGGAAAATACAGCAACAAATCACAAAAGACAATGACAAATAGTTAATTGCAATGGCAAATCGCAAAACACAACAGCAAAACCAAAAACACAACTGCAAAGAAGAAAACACAACAACATTAACTTCTACCCGAAACCATAGGAACATGATATCGACAATGATCGTCACTGGAAGAATGCACTGTCCGTCTTTTTAACTGGAAGGAAATGCGCCGCACGCACCATTTGATCCCAGTCCCCACCAACAGTAAAGCAACCAGGACACAAGATGAAGGAATATTGACAAAGAATACACTGCAACCCAGCTATAAAGAATTCCTTAAAGGACGTCCAAATAGTTCATTATACTGAAAAGTTTGCTATACGGAAATGGACCCACTTGTCACATCGAACACTCACAATATATGCAGAATTTTAGGCACATTCTCCTTATCAAGAATTTTTCTTTCTAAGTCACTATTGCAGTTCATTGACTGAGTTAAAGGATCATGAACAAAGGCGATGATTTCTTCATCTGTTATGGAAATGATGGAGGTTACCGGTTTATCGTTGTCATTGTCCACCCACTGACTCGCTATCTTCTCTAAATCTTCACTATTCAGTTCACTCATGTGTTGCAAATCACCAATTATGTCATTTATGTCATGCTGCGGGGCTGGGTGGGGGTGGGGGGGTATAAAAACCCTGCTGGGACACTTTAACTAGGCATTAAATTTAGCGGTATTAGCAGTCATTTCATCCTTTTATCGATGCTTTGATCATCATTCTTGATAATTCTTAGTGATCGACACTCAAAGTGAGGCTTGTTAAGCCTTTGTTTTACGGCATTAACACGTATTGTTAACTTGACTGAGGACTTGATTACTTATTGTTTGTCTCTGGTGGGAAGAGGAGCACATGGCTCAGTGTGTCATGTAAGCAGGCGAATGATGGATGTAATTGCAGGAAGAATGTTTATTTACAAGCAGGCAGGGAAACGGTTCAAAAATATAAGACAAAGGCAGGGTCGTGAAATGGGCAACGGTCATGTGAGGTGCAAACAGAATGGCAGAGGCAAAGACAAAAGACAGAGTCCAAATACACAAAACCAGAAAGGCAATACACAGATACAAGGCTTGGTAATGTGAGACACTCGGTACAGCGTGTATACTTCACCAAGTCTATGTGTTTAGATAGTTCTTATAAGCATGCGCTGCGATCATGCTCTAATACGGAACAGGTGCATAATAATTAGTCCAATCAGCAATGATCATTGTCAATAGCAGGTTCCTACTGTTTCTGGTAGAAGTTGGAACTTAAGTTCCATTCTTATTTTTGTTGTGTACATTACATACATGGCCTGTATTTTTACTTTTTATTTATTTTATTTGATTTTGTTATTTTTTTATACTTTTATTGCACTATATTTTGTTACTGTCTATTCCTGACTCTTTCTATCTGTGAGCTGCTGGAACATGTAAATTTCCCCACCGAGGGATGAATAAAGTTTATTTTATCTTATCTTAAGTTAATGCCATTGTGTTTTCTGCTTTGTAGTTGTGTTTTGTGGTTTGTTGTTGTGTTTTCCCATTTGTGGTTGGGATTTGGCCTTCAGGGCCACCGAAAATGGGGGTTGAGAAGACTGTCCCAAGTTCCCGAGGAGGAATTCTGACTAGATAGGGTTTTTTTTCTAGTTGGAGGTTTACAAGTTACAACATTTAGTCGAATGCAGAACAAGTATCGATAAGGCCACAGACCCATTTTAATTGTAAATATATTTGTTTATACAGCAGATTAACAGTCTAAATAACATTTTTCCTTTCACAGTAAAACCAATCACTCCATATAACCTGACAGTGGAGTATGAAAATGGGATCTATATCTTTGAATGGAAGAGTGGATATGAGAATCACAGATATCATTCAGTTTTGCCTTTTCGGTCCATTTTGGCATACCAGCAAGTGGGACAGCCTATGAAGGTAAGTCTCAGCACAGCTCATCTCATCTCATCTCATCTCATCTCATCTCATTATCTCTAGCCGCTTTATCCTTCTACAGGGTCGCAGGCAAGCTGGAGCCTATCCCAGCTGACTATGGGCGAAAGGCGGGGTACACCCTGGACAAGTCGCCAGGTCATCACAGGGCTGACACATAGACACAGACAACCATTCACACTCACATTCACACCTACGGTCAATTTAGAGTCACCAGTTAACCTAACCTGCATGTCTTTGGACTGTGGGGGAAACCGGAGCACCCGGAGGAAACCCACGCGGACACGGGGAGAACATGCAAACTCCGCACAGAAAGGCCCTCGCCGGCCCCGGGGCTCGAACCCAGGACCTTCTTGCCAGCACAGCTCAAAAAAACAAAAATAAAATAAGAAAAACACACCTATATTTTGCAATTTATCTGCAGATAAATTTGTGGCAGCCTGGAAAAACCCATAAAGACATCATTGCGGCAGAATTATAGAAAGATTTTGAGGGTTTTGAACAAAATTGGGTTTCTCTGTCTATAACATACATGTATATGTACTTTGACAGTTCTACTTGAAACACTCACTCACTTTCAGTAACCACTTTATCTTGGCCAGGTCCTGGTAGATCCAATATCTATCCCGAGACACTGAGCCTGAGGCGGGAATACAGTACACCCCAGAGCACCATGCACACACACACTCATTCACACCAAGGGGCAATTTATCTTACTGTTTCTGGGAAGTGGGCGGAAACTGCATCACCATGCTGTCCAGCTCTATTTAAAATCATAAATGCACAGTATTTTACCAAAACGATGTGGAAATATTTTTAATTTCTTCATAATTTTGCCACATTGAAGGTCAGACTGTTTGTCAGATAGTTATGTGCTTTTAACAAAATGGACAATCAACCAATGTGTTGGTGTGTCTCAGTAAAATCTTTATTCAGTGTAGTTTTAAAGTGCATATCCTGGACCAAATTAGTGTTTTTTTATATGAAAGTATGTCCCTTTACACACTCATCCAGAAGGGTAATTTTGCACAAGGCCATCTGTCTACAGCAGAAAAAAATAAAATAACAAAACACGTCTGGAAAAATCCCTAGAATATTGATCCAGATTCGTGACGTCACATGTGGATCCGCCAGCAGACTGAGAGACAAACACAGGATCACCTAATTTAGAGTATAGTCTCTCTTATTTCTTACCCTGGCAACAGTCAAATTGTAAGTTACCGATTTTCTTGGTCTTTTTCTCGGCTCTGCTTGGTCCTCAGCTTCGAGAGCCTCAGTAGATGTGACACTTTGCCTTCTGTCAGGGGAGACAAACACGGCTGCCTCCTTTGGTGACGCTGACACAAATGGAGACGGTGTTGCTTTGGGCATTCTAACAGATGAAATTGTGTCTTTTTTCAGATCAAGTTGCTTCTTGAAGCCCATTTCCCACTGCAAATAGTTCTCAAAGTCATCGGGCTTTATGAAATGAGCCCTGCATATGATGCTGTGGTCTGTTGCATGTTGCCAGTTTTTCCGGGTGCCTCGCACGAAGTGCTCCCATTTCTCTCTCATTGTCCGGTCTTTTGGAAAACGATGAGTACTAATCCCATCAAGATTGATGTTGCTACACCCTCCTACGATACATCTGTTAACCATTTTAATAATTACGTGATAACATTAAAGAAATTTGCAGAAAACCACCAGGTCGTTTTCTCATAAACAAACCAGCGCTGACATAGGATTCAGAGGGAGGCGTCCCGCACGTGACATCATGAAAATCAGTGTTTGCCAGGAAATCCAAATGCCAAGTTTTTTCAGAGACGGACCAATTCGCCTCAAATGGCTTGATTTCAACTGAATTTTTCTGGTATTGTGCAAGGTAAAAAATTGCACAAAATGCAAAATGTGACAGATATTTGACCAAAGTTTAATATAAAATAAGAGAATTACATTGATCTTGCTCCTAAATATACCCAAATATGCCCTTAAAATATTAGGTTCCACTTATGGGCAAAAGCAGCCTTTCAGATGTTATGATTGTACTTGGGGTTGAGTTATGTGCAAAAAAGAAGCATATTTAAGTTCAGGAAATCATATAATTTTCAGAAACATATCATAGAAAATACCAGGATTTGACCATGTGAAGGCACACAAATGTTAAACCTCAAATGTGGAGCAACAATCTAACACAAGGCCAAATCAATAGAAAATAAATTGCCACCACCTTTCAGTTCATCTTTCCTTTCAGAAAAAGGGGATTCAAACTGGTTTCATTTTGTTTAATAGCATATCTTAATAGCTTAATATATACTGTCTGAGAATTAACAGTTATTCCATGAAATCAAGTTGTACATGAGGTGATAGCCAACAAGGCACATAGTGCCGAGTTGGCTATAAGCCATGTACGACAAGACTGAATGGAATAATTGGTTTATTCTATCTACTTTCACTGGATTTTGAGAAATGGATCCTTTTTATTTTTTATTTTTGCGAATTTGTTAAATAAAAACTTTATACAAAATGTCTGACAAAATAATTTCTGCTTAGAATGTAAACAAACTAGCAAAATGACAGTAGAAATTTGTGAAAAATGCTATAATAATAATTCTTAAAAATAAAAAAGATGCATTCTTACCATCAAATACTTTAATTCCATATTTTGTTGCATTTTTTGTTGTTGTTGTTGTTGTTGTTTTTTATTTTTTGGGATTTTGTTTTTGAGTAGAAATCTTCCTTAGGGTTTTTTATTTTTTTGGTGATTGGTAAACCAACTTAAAGGTACATTACTTCCATAGACTGGGCTAGAGTGTGGAACAGGAGATATTGGGGGGAAAACTATATTCTTTTAGGTATTTCTGTTTCTTTTAAATACTTGATAACAAAGTGATATATCTGACTTGATGCGCTCCACCATTTTGTTTTTCTCTACTCATGGTATATGAGCTGATATCCTAGTAGTAGAGTAGCCAATCAGAGCATGTGATTTCTCATATCCAGTGAATGTGGACAGAATAATTTATATTATTTGTGATCATATATGAAACCTAACACACTAAATAACTTGTTTTCCATAATTTCTGTAAGCTGTTTTCCATAACTTCTAATATCATCTCTTTCACCTGTTGTGCTTCTTCAGAAGAAGCTGGAAATAAGTGGAACAACGTACAATATCTCAGAGAGTCATTTTGGACCAGGGACTGAATACATCGCTAAGGTGTGTACCAAAGTTGGTCGGTCTGAGTCCTATAAGGGGAATATAAGTCACTGGAGCACTGAAATCAGATGGAAGACCCCACAAAGAGGTAATTCTGTAGTCGGTGTAATAGCTGGAGATAGGAATAATTATGCAATCATTTTATTCAATAAAAATAACCCTTCGATAGCTTGTTTGTACTAATTATTGCTGTTGATTTTGTAGTTTAATACAATTTTATGGAAGTGAACCATATTGTCTTTATATTTATTATCTTTTTATTGTTGTTGTTGTTTTTTCTGACAGCAATAACTGCGGAGAGAACTGTCACTGTGATTTGTTTGGCAGTAGGATTAATGTGTCTGTTGTTATTCCCTGTTGCAAGGTAACCCCTGTGTTTCACCTCTTATACTCTCAGACGCACTTTTCTTACTCAGTTGATGAAGGGCTTTTGTCTAAAATGTTAGCAGTATAAAATCATGCAGATACAGCTCAAGAGGTTTAGTTAATGTTCACATTAGCCTTGTGCAAAATTACCCTTCTGGATGAGTGTGTAAAGGGACATTCTTTCATATAAAAAAAAACACGAAATTGGTCCAGAATATGCACTTTAAGCTTGGATGTATTGTGTATTCTGGGATGGTTCTCTGCTCACCACTGTTGTAAAGAGTGACTATTGAGTTGCTATAGACTTCTGGTTAGCTGGAACCAGTCTGGCTATTCTCCTCTAACCTCTCGTAATTTCCACCCAGGTTTTTTTTTTTTGTGTGTGTGTTCAAATTTTAGAGTCTGTTGGAGATAATCAGTATGATGATAATATGCTAGTCAAGTACAGACAATTTGCACTATATTTACTTACTCATTATACCTAGAAAGCACTGAAATAGTAGGTGTACCTGATAAAATGGCCCCAGAATGTGTGTCTACACTCGCCGGCCACTTTATTAGGAGCACCCCTACATCCACCTGCTGTTTGATGCAGTTCTCTAATCAGCCGATCCCTTGACAGCAGCACAATGCATAAAACCATGCAGCTACAAATCAAGAGCTTCAGTTAATGTTCACTTCAAACATCAGAATGGGAAAAATTGTGATCTCAAAGTGTGACTTTCTTTCACTGTGGCATGGGTGTTGGTTTGAGCCAGATGGACTGGTTTGAGTATTTCAGAAACTGCCGATCTCCTGGGGTTTTCACACAAAACAGTCTCTAGAGTTTATACAGAATGGTGCGAAAAACAAAAAACATTGGGTGAGCGACAGTTCTGTGGGTGGAAACACCTTGTTGATAAGAGAGGTCAGAGGAAAATGGCCAGTGGTGGATTTCCCAAAAGCCTCTTAATGCTAAGAACATCTTAACTAGAAGAGAGAGTTTTCATTGTGCTGCTCGCACTACCATTTAACGATGATCTTTGTGCTCCGATGCTTCTGGGAAACTCAGCACAGATTAGTTCGAGCTGCCAGGAAGGATATAGCAATGCTTTACAACCATGGTGTGCTACTTTATGATATGCCATTTTTAATTACAGAATGAAGATTAAAAAGATAAGATGTGTAAAAACTCCAGTTCCATACATCATACCACTGAACCAAACAGCTCAGGGCGATTTCCAGGTAGGATGACTCTCTTTAAACAGACAAATGTATGGTTTCAGTATATGCACATAAATAACTTTTTATTTTGTTTTTCAGTTTTCACTGTCCAAAGATTACAGTGAGGAAATTTCAACCATTGACATGATAATAGAGATCACACCCAAAGAGCAGCTTCAAGAACATACCTTGGACATATATCCCCAAAATCACACACCTTATGTGGGTCCTTTAATGGAAATTTGGGTACCTTGTCTGACACCTGATTCACGAATCACTACTAACAAGCCTTGTAATGATCTCGATTTTCTGCATGACAACTGTGATGTCAAAGAAACCCTTCTTTGTTTGAACATGGCCCAAGATATTGAAGTTTTTTTGTCTTTGGATGATCTCGAACCCAGCCTTGAGATTTGCAAGTCCTCTGAAACATTAAGTAGCACGCCAAACCCTGAGTGTTTTGTTCAGAATTACTGCACTTTAACTAACACAGCCATTGGTCTTATTCCTACATTCTGCAGAGTGCAGTGTGATCCCAATCTTGGTTTAGGGCTAAATGGTGATACTTCACCTGATCTATTAAATATGCAGATAGAGGCGAATACACCAGAATTGGACACAGTGACTCTTGACAATATGCAGCTGTCTATGGAAGAATAACCATACATAAATTATGATTTGACTGAAATGCTACTTTTTTTTTGTAAATATTGCATTCTTGTATCCTTTACAGACCATCTTCAATGGACAGCACATTCATAAGGGTTTCAGGCTATCACCTATCACCTCATACCATCTATTGTGCCATGGTTCTGCATTTGTCTTTCAGTAGATTTGAATTTATGCCAGTGAATGTGCTGCCCTCTGCTGCCTGACATCACATTTTTGCAGCCAGACTCCACTGTTTTCAGCACAGATTTATTTTATAAATGTGCTTTAAGTATTTGGGAAATGTATACAAATCTAGAACCTTTAGGAATTCTATGGTTCATCTCTCTCTCTCTAATTATTATATGTAGAATCCTACAACATGCTTGCCTATCACAGAACCTTCCAAGTGGAACCCATTTAGGAAGCTTAACCATCCAAAGAACCTTTGGGTAACCTTTTCATATTTCTTTATGGATGTCATAAAAGCTTTTTAGCCCTGATTGTTCTGTTTACAAAACCCAGTCAACTACAGCGTCTTAAACTATAGAGCCTGGGGGAGGGGGGGGGGATGTAATGATTCTCAGTCCCCTGCGTGTCTCTGCATCACACTTTGTGAACCTGGGATCGAAAGTAGAAGTGAAACTGTAGTTGTACATATTTTTCTCAGCTTCACCTTGACGACTGATCTGTGTGGTCATTTCTGTGTTGAGCTACTACAATTTTAAACTTTTATACCATCGAGGTCATACAACAGAATGCACAGATTTGCAAACCCTGAGCACTAGATGATGAAAACTATATTGTGTTAGGCTCCATCAGTAGCTATTACTTCATTATCACAAGTAATAAAAATGGCTAAAAGAGCATAAAAATAGAATGTGTTGTGATATTGATAGTGTAAATAAAATTCAAACTATCATTAACATTTTTTTACATTTTCCTTCCTGAATATAATACTTAAAAATAAATAATTTCAATAAAATACGTTTCCACTTATGGTTTGTGTTGTCTGTGCAAGATTTGGATTCTAATATCAGTTCTGAAATATGCATATCTATTAATATTCTGTCTGAAGAGATTCTATTCTATTCATTTGTGTTATGTTCTATTGCTGTTTGTCAGTTCAATTCTATTGTGTTCTGTTTGTGACATTCTATTTGACTCTATTCTGTTCTAGTCTACTGTGTTCTATTCTGTTCTGCTTCTGTTTCTCATTTCTATTATGCATGACTCAATTCTCATCTGTTCTTTTGTAATATTCCATTTCTGGGGTTTTTCAGACCTATTCTATTCTGTTCTATTCTATTCTCCATCCATCATCATCTGTACCCACTTATCCTGTACAGGGTCGCAGGCAGGCTGGAGCTGACAATGCTGAACTTCCCAGCTGACTATGGGCGAGAGGCGGGGTACACCCTGGACAAGTCGCCAGATCATCACAGGGCTGACACATAGAGACAAACAACCATTCACACTCACATTCACACCTACGGTCAATTTAGAGCCACCAATTAGCCTAACCTGCATGTCTATGGACTGTGGGGGAAACCAGAGCACCCGGAGGAAACCCATGCAGACACGGGGACAACATGCAAACTCTGCACAGAAAGGCCCTTGTCAGCTGCTGGGCCCTTTCCACTTACCGAGGAATTTTGAGCTTGACATAATCATACAAGCACTTTATCTCCCAGAGGCATGCAACCCTGTTATACAGCTGGGCCTGACGTTCTTGCGCCTGCCACAGATTCTCCTGGGTTAGGTGACTCAGTGTGTGGAATTTTGCACACAGGTTGAGAACATATTGAATTTCGTTTTTACTGCTCAAAGTTCCCTCCTTCATGTGTCAAGGACCAGACAGGAGAGGAGATCAAATGCACTCAAACCACAGTTTAATAATAACAGGGGAAAAGAGAGTTGGGAGAATGTGTGTGTGAAGTTCAGTGACAGGAGGACTGAGAGGCAGGGATGGCTGGTGGGAGCATCTGAGGTCTCCCATCCAAGTACTGACCAGGCCCGACCCTACTTAGCTTCTGAGATCAGACAGGATCAGGCGTTGGGGCTGTAGGCTGGCAGTGCTAGGGTTTCAGGCAGTCTCCCAGCAGTAGTCCCTCAGCAGGCTGGATTTAGTGAGCAGGCTGGAACACAGAGTCACAGATCAGATAGCAAGATAGGGGACAGAAATACAGGGTCAGGTTACCGGGGCTGAAGAGTAGGGCTCCAGGCAGGGCTGCTTACACCGGGCTGATGGAGAGGCAGGCGAGCAGCAGGACTGGGCAAGCTGGAGATCAGGCGAAGGTACAGGAGAGGCAGGCAAGAGGCAGAGTCGACAGGACAGAAGGCAGATCAGGTTACCGGGGCTGGAGAGCAGACAGAGTCAGACAGAACAGAATATCATCAGGAGTCAGAGTAGTAGGAACACAGAGCAGGTTATCACGCTGGAAGTTGCAGACGATCTGACACTGAGGCTTGGGAGAACTGCAGCTTAAATACACACAGGGGGGAAGCAGGTGATCGGCAACAGCCAATGACAGTCACTGAAAGTTAATAAGAGGAAGTGAGAGCGGGCGTGGCCAGTAATGCTGAGTGGAGATGTTACCTGAAGAGAGAAGCCCACAGGTAGGACCATGACAGAACCCCCCCTCAAGGGACGGCTCCAGAAGTCCCTAGCCACAGATCCACCAAGACGGGTGGGAGGAGGGGGAATACCGGTGGAGGGTCAGAACTCCTCTGACCGGTCAGTGTCCAAGGCCTCAGGATCTGGTTCAGAAATGGACTCGGGGACAGTAGCGGTTGGTGCATCGTCATTCCGACAAGGACCCCTTGGTTGACCCCTCCGGTTGGCCGGCTGGTCCGGATGCAGGCGATGAAAGGTGCTGATGAGGGTATGGTCTAAAATTCTCCCAGCAGGAACCCACATCCTCTCCTCAGGACCATAGCCCTCCCAATCCATCAGGTATTGGAGGCCCCTGCCCCTGCGCTGTGACTTCAGCAGTCGCCGGACGGAGTAGACCAGGCCACCATCGATGAGACGAGGAGGAGGAGGAGAAGGTGCAGCTGGGACCAGAGGGCTCTCATGCACTGGCTTAATCTTTGAGACGTGGAAGGTGGGGTGCACTCTCATAGACTTGGGCAGTCGGAGCCGGACAGCAGACTGGCTGATTATCCTCTGGATCGGAAATGGTCCGACGAACTGAGGTACCAGCTTACGAGACTTCACCTGGAGGGGCAGGTCCTTGGCTGACAACCACACCTTCTGGCCCACTCGGTAGGTGGGCGCAGGCGTCCTCTGTCGGTTGGCTCCAATGGAGTAGCTGGTGACTGACTTGAGGAGTGCAGCGCAGGCTTGAGACCAGGTGCGGCGGCATTGGCGTGCATAGGTGAGGGCAGATGGGCAGGTGACCTCTCCCTCCTGGCTGGGGAACAGGGGTGGTTGGTAGCCATACATGCAGTGGAATGGGGACAGTCCAGTGGCTGAGCTGGTGAGGGAGTTGTGAGAGTATTCCACCCACAGCAGGTGCTCACACCAGGCCCTAGGGTTGCATGATGCCATGCACCGAAGTGCCTTCTCCAACTCCTGGTTAGTCCGCTCAGACTGGCCGTTGGACTGGGGTCGGAATCCGGAGGTGAGGCTGGTGGTGGCCCCGAGCAGGTGACAGAATTCCTTCCAGAAAGAGGAGGTGAATTGAGGCCCCTGGTCCGAAACAATGTCCCTGGGCAACCCATGGATGCGGAAGACCTGCTGCAGGACGATCTGGGCGGTCTCTTTGGCCGATGGTAGTTTTGGGAGGGGAACAAAGTGTGCCATCTTGCTAAAACGGTCCACGATGGTGAGTATGACAGTCATCCCGTTAGAAGGGGGCAGACCCATAACAAAATCCAGGGAAATGTGGGACCAGGGTCGCACAGGCACGGGCAGAGGCTGGAGCAAACCGGCAGGAGGCCGGCTGGAGGATTTATTCTGATTACAGGTAGGGCAGGCTCGGACGAAGTCTTGCACATCCCTGCTCATAAACGGCCACCAGAACCGTTGGGCGAGCAGGTGGTAGGTGCGAGTGGAACCAGGGTGGCAGGCTAGATGGGAGTCGTGTCCCCATTGTATAACCTGGGATCGCAGGTCTTCAGGAACAAAGAGGCGACTTGCAGGGCATACACTCGGGCTGGGTTGGTCATGGAGGGCTTCCCGCACTCGTTCTTCGATGTCCCAGGTCAGAGCAGCAATGATACAGGGGTCAGGTAGGATGGGAGCCGGATCCTTGGAGGAGGCATCATCCTTCTGGAACTAGCAGGAGAGTGTGTCAGGCTTGGTGTTGCGAGATCCGGGCCGGTATGAAAGGGTGAAATTGAATCTGGTGAAAAAGAGAGCCCAGAGGGCCTGTCTGGGGTTGAGTCGTTTGGCGGTGCGGATGTATTCCAGATTCTTATGGTCTGTCCAGACCAGGAATGGGACTACGCACCCCTCCAGCCAGTGAAGCCATTCCTCCAGGGTGAGCTTGACCGCCAGCAGTTCCCGATTGCCTATGTCGTAATTGCGTTCGGCCGGTGATAGCCGGCGGGAGAAGAACGCACAGGGGTGGAGTTTGTTGTCATCCGCTGACCTCTGTGAGAGCACTGCCCCAACTCCCACATCCAAGGCATCCACCTCAATGATGAATTGCTACTCCACATCTGGCATCTGGAGGATGGGAGCAGTGGTGAACCTAGCCTTGAGGGTGGCAAAGGCTTCGTTGGCAGCTGGAGTCCAGGTGAAGGGCTGTTTGGTGCTGGTCAAGGCGGTGAGGGGTGACACAACAGTGCTGTAATTACAAATGAATTTCCTGTAGAAATTTGCAAAGCCCAGGAACTGCTGAAGCTTCTTCCTGTTCTCTGGTACTGGCCATGAAGTCACTGCTGAGACTTTGGCAGGGTCCATCTGGATGCTCCCCTCTGCCACAATGTACCCCAGGAACATCACAGACTTGGCGTGAAACTCACACTTCTCTGCCTTGACGAAGAGGGAGTTTTCAAGGAGACGATGGAGCACTTGCTGGACATGCTGGGTGTGTTCGGACAGGGTTTTTGAGAAGATCAGGATGTCGTTGAGGAAAACGAACACGAACTTGTTCAACATATCTTGCAGGACATCATTCACCAGAGCCTGGAATACCGCTGGCGCGTTGGTAAGGCCAAACAGCATCACCCGGTATTCATAGTGACCGGTGGGGGTGTTGAACGCGGTCTTCCACTCGTCTCCCTCCCTTATCCGAACCAGGTGGTAGGCATTCCGGAGATCGAGTTTGGTGAAGATCGTGGCTCTCTAGAGCAGCTCGAAGGCGGAGGTAAGCAGTGGGAGAGGGTATCGGTTCTTGACGGTGATGTCATTGAGACCCTTGTAATCGATGCAGGGGCGCAGGGATCCATCCTTCTTTCCCACGAAGAAGAACCCAGCGCCGGCGGGAGAAGAGGATGGACGGATGAGGCCGGCAGCCAGAGAGTCACTGATGTAGGCCTCCATCGCCTTCCTTTCCAGGGTGGACAGAGAGTAGAGACGGCCCTTGGGTGGTGCAGTGCCTGGGAGGAGATCAATGGCGCAGTCGTAGGGCCGGTGAGGAGGCAAGGAAGTGGCCTTGGCTTTGCTGAATACCTCCCGAAGGCTGTGATAACACACTGGGACATTAGTGAGGTCGGGGGCAGAGCTGGCAGGTGGAGTACGAGGGGTTAGAGTGGAGGCTCGTAAGCAGGTCTGGTGGCAGTCCTTGCCCCATTCTCTTATCACTCCAGTGGCCCAGTCGAGGTGAGGACTGTGCTGGCGGAGCCATGGATAGCCCAGGATGAGAGGTTGGCCGGGGGAACGGAGCAGGTGAAACTGGATGGTTTCGTGGTGGTTGCCTGACAGAGTCATTGGGACAGGGGCAGTGAGGCGGGTGACGGTGCCAAGGAGATGGCCATCCAGCGCCCTGGCTGGAACGGGAGAGGATAAACGATGGCTTTGCAGACCCAACTGGCACGCAAGCTCAGTGTCCATGATGTTAGCCTCGGCGCCAGAGTCAACCAGGGCGGCCAGGGTGTGGGTGGAATCCGACAGACGAAGGCAAACTTGGAGCATAGGTTTCTGGCTGGTGGAGGATTGGATGATCATTGAGCTCAGCCGGGCCCCTCCTATGTCCGGTGAGCTTGGGCTTCTCCGTGCTCTGATGACTGACTGAGTCTGGCGGGCCCTCTCTCATCGATGGGTCTGGACCCGGTGGTCAATGCGGATGGCCAGGGCAATGGCCTCATCGAGTGTTGACGGTTGTTCGTACGAGACCAATTCGTCCTTCATGTAGTCGTCCAGGCTGTGCAGAAAGGCAGCCACCAGCGCCTGCATGTTCCACTTGCTGCACCTGGCCAAGGTCAGGAAATCGATTGAGTAGTCAGCCACTGTTCGTCTGCCTTGGCGAATACTCATCAGTCCTCTGGATGCCTCTACCGCCGACGAGCCCAGGTCGAAGACCTTAATCATCTCCGCTGCAAACAGGGAGAAGGAGGCACACGCCGGTGTCCGGCGTTCATACTCAGCAGTCCCCCACAGGCCAGTCAGATGAGTGATGACGAAGGCCACCTTTGCTGCCTCTGACGCGAAGGTTCTGGGCTGCAGGTCGAACAGCAACTGGCAGCTGGTCAGGAAAGCACGGACTTGAGAGGGGTCACTGTCAAAATGCTCCGGACTGCTGACCTTGGGTTCCGGGGCATCGAGTGCAGCAGGAGCACCTCCCAGAGCTGGCCAGTCAGCGGCGGGTATGACAGGGACTGATGCAACGAGGGGCGGCGATGGTTGTCTCGGAGGAGCAGGGGGTGCTAGGGCGGTGAGCAGCTGGAGTGCTTGGTCCAGTCATTGTTGCTGTTGCTGCTGCTGATGACCAAGCTGGATCAGGGCTGCAACGTCGGCAGACATCCGACTGACATCTCCTTCAGTGCGCTGCAGCCGGTCTAGGGCAGAGGGTTCAGGCGCTGACTCCATGTCTTGGTCAGATCGTTCTGTCAAGGACCAGACAGGAGAGGAGATCAAATGCACTCAAACCACAGTTTAATAATAACAGGGGAAAAGGGAGTTGGGAGAATATGTGTGTGTGTGAAGTTCAGTGGCAGGAAGACTGAGAGGCAGGGATGGCTGGTGGGAGCATGGTGGTGACGTCTGATGTCTCCCATCCAAGTATTGACCAGGCCTGACCCTACTTAGCTTCTGAGATCAGATGGGATCAGGCATTGTCAGAGAGGTGTGGCTGTAGGCTGACAGCACTAGGGTTTCAGGCAATCTCCCAGCAGTAGTCCCTCAGCAGGCTGGAGTTAGTGAGCAGGCTGGAACACAGAGTCACAGATCAGATAGCAAGATAGGGGACAGAAATGCAGGGTCAGGTTACCGGGGCTGAAGAGTAGGGCTCCAGGCAGGGCTGCTTACACCGGGCTGATGGAGAGGCAGGCGAGCAGCAGGACTGGGCAAGCTGGAGATCAGGCGAAGGTACAGGAGAGGCAGGCAAGAGGCAGAGTCGACAGGACAAAAGGCAGATCAGGTTACCGGGGCTGGAGAGCAGACAGAGTCAGACAGAACAGAATATCGTCAGGAGTCAGAGTAGTAGGTACACAGAGCAGGTTATCACGCTGGAAGTTGCAGACGATCTGACACTGAGGCTTGGGAGAACTGCAGCTTAAATACACACAGGGGGAAGCAGGTGATCGGCAACAGCCAATGACAGTCACTGAAAGTTAATAAGAGGAAGTGAGAGCGGGCGTGGCCAGTAATGCTGAGTGGAGATGTTACCTGAAGAGAGAAGCCCACAGGTAGGACCATGACATCATGAGTGGGACTATGTATCAAAAGGGGGAATGATGAGCTCTATGGCGAAGTATTAGTTCACAAAGGGGTTTTTAATTTTCTCACAAAAATTTTGTGGAAAAAAATAAGACATCACTGTGCTTATCATCCGGTAGGTGCTGGTGCAGTAGAAAGATAGAATGGCACATTGAAAAACAAATTGGCCAAATACTGTGAAGATATGGGCCTGAATTGGGTAAAAGCCTTCTCTATTGTGCTGTTTAATATGAGAACACACATGAGGGCAAACAAAAAAAATCTTGGCCCCTTTGAAATTCTGTTTGGCAGGCCACCCAATACTGGCATGAGCTTAGGGCCTAAGCCACAAACCCTAACTGTGTTGTGTGAAGATGAAATATTGCGTTATTGTATGGATCTCTTCTCCACTCTCTCTATCACTCAAAGACAGGTGAAGGATGTACTTTCAGCCTCACACTGCAAACACGCACCACTGCCAGGAGGAACAGAGGAGGACAAAGAGGAACCATCAGAGATGAAGGAGAAAGAGAGCAGTAAGTAGGTGAAGCTAGTGGGGTGTCACAGAGTTTCAGTGAGGTGGGAAGAGTGCGAAAGGGTATGCCTGCACTCGGAGCCCCAAAATATGTCAAGAATGGTGGTGTCACCCCCTAGCAGCACTTATCAGTGTTTCTCCATCTGATGATGCTTGAGAGATATGATGATGAAGATGATGCATGCTGTCATGGAAAATTAGCAGATGGTGAAGGTGGATCCAGAGGACTATATGAGCGTTATAACCCCCCTTTCTCAAATGTGAATGATTATGAACTATAGATACATTTT
This sequence comes from Neoarius graeffei, assembly GCF_027579695.1. Taxonomy (NCBI): domain Eukaryota; kingdom Metazoa; phylum Chordata; class Actinopteri; order Siluriformes; family Ariidae; genus Neoarius; species Neoarius graeffei. Next base: position 50,093,410 of record NC_083584.1, on the reverse strand, counting down.
TTGCTATATATAGAACTATAGATATTTTTGCTTATGCTTATTGCTGGCTGAAGAAAATAACACAATAGTTATGTTTGATGCATATAACGTGAATCTGCATATTTTTCTATTTGTTCATTTGCCATTTATGCAGAGATGCCTATGTCTCACAAAAAACAGCAGTATAATTGTTTCCATTTCCCTGCTAATGAAGTGCCTGTTGAAAACCTGTATAGGAGTGACAGAGACAAAGATGATGTATTAGGGCAGGGGTGTCCAAACTGATCCATAAAGGGCCGTGTGGCTGCAGGTTTTCATTCCAGCCATGCAGCAGCACACCTGACTTGGCTCATTCAATCAACTGAACTGTCTTCACACAGTCAAATACTTGCAGCCACACCCACCCTTGATTAAAGGGTGGGTGTGGCTGCAAGTATTTGACTGTGTGAAGGCAGTTCAGTTGATTGAATGAGCCAAGTCAGGTGTGCTGCTGCATGGCTGGAATGAAAACCTGCAGCCATATGGCCCTTTATGGATCAGTTTGGATACCCCTGTATTAGGGAAAGTCTTTTGCTTTATTATAGTTATCAAAGAAGTGATAAAAGGGGGAATGTGTAGAGGAAAATATAATTTTTAGAGAATTTATGATTTTTAGAAAGTAGTGATCCTTAGAAGGGAAAGTCAGAGACACTGTGTCTCATGTTTATATAAGATGAAAAATGTTGTTTTTGTGTCACACTGTTCTAGCCTGGGCAGTGGCGAGACTTTGCTTGGAGTTTGGAGCCAGTCTAGAATGGAGCAGTAAGGTGCCTCCTTCCCTCCACTAGCCTTGGGTGCGCACCTTGGGCAAGTGCTAGCTCACCCCATGCCTCCCTTGCCAGGGTTATGGTGGTGGCGGTCATGTCATCAACTCGGTGGCATTTCCGGTATGGCAGCTCAGTTCATCAATTCAGCAGCTGTTCTGGCAATTTTGTGATGGGCATACCACATCTGGGGTGGAAGAGAATGTCAGTTTGACATCTCAACAGCCTGTATGCCTGGGTCAGCCTTGTCAAGGTCAGCCCCTGACCCTACCAGTCATCAATTGACCAGCTGGTACTGGTTTTGGTGGAGATGATTTGTCACTATGTGTGTCCACTCTTCACCATGTCCAGCCCTAGGACGCAAGCACGGAAGTGGGCAGCCTGCTTGCCCACTGGTGTCCAGGCCAGCAACCTGGAACCACGTGGTATCTATATCCTGCTAAAGACTCCAGGAATAAAACACTACATCATTTCCGGCATGTAAACGGACAGCGACACCACATCCATGATGGCCCCTGAGTAAAGCCAACCAGACCTCCTGGGCCTGAAAAGTCTAGACACACTCAGACAAAGAATATCTTTTCACAGATCAGGCTAGCCTCTTGGAATGTAAGGACACTTTTAGATTCTAACACTAGCAGGCAAGCTCCAGAAAGACATTCAGCACTGGTGGCAAAAGAACTTAAGCATCTCAACATTGACATCACTGGCCTCAGTGAATGCAGGATCCCTAGCACTGGCGACTTCATTGATGGTGACTATACTTTCATTCATTCTGGACGCCTTCAAGATCAACCTAAGCTTGAAGGTGTAGCTATCGCAATTAAATCCTTACTGCATTCATGTGTTATCAGTTGGAAGGGACTCTCTTCTCGTGTTATGACAGCAAGGCTTGTCCTCACAAATAAGTGCCACGCAACTGTCATCAGCGTCTATGTACCCACGTTTAAGAGACCATCAGAAGAAAAGAACCAATTTTATGATCTGCTGGCTGAAACACTTGACCAGGTTCCCCGTGGCGACCGGGTACTACTTGTGGGCAACTTTAATGCCCGAGTTGGCAGTGACCCTAGCACCTGGAAACTATGGCTTTGGAGCTCAGAATGAGCAGGGCCTATTGCTCTTACAGCTGTATGCAAGATTTGGGTTGACTATCACCAATAACCTGTTCCAGCACAAAGACATCCACAAAGGCACGTGGCAGCACCCTCGTTCAAAGCAGTGGCACATGATCGACTACACAATTGTGAACCAACATCACATCTCGGATGTCCTCGACTCGTGAGTACGCAGAAGTGCCGACTGTTGGACAGACCACAAGCTGATGTGCGCTTGTCTGAATCTGAGAATACATACCTCCCATCAAAAGCGACATCATAACACCCAGAAGCAACTCAACATGGCAAGCCTCCTCATAGAAGCTGTTCAACAACAACTAGCACAAGCTCTGACTGATAGCCTCACACCACCTGAAGGTAACGTTGAGCAGAAGTGGTCATCCATTAAGTCAACAGTCTACGACATTGCCAAAGCTGTGCTTGGCACTAGGAAAAGAACACACTTTACAGTTTTTCTCAATTGCTAGCACACATTTTCTGAAAACATGTCTCACATTCTCAGAACTCTTCACATAAATCCAAAAAGTCTCACACAATTGGCAAAACCCCTCACTTATCCTGCAAAATAACACTTTTCACTCAAAATAATACACTTCCTTCTCAAAATGCTATTTTGTTATCAAATGACATACACAGACAGTCACATGAATAAACATTCATAACAACCAGTTGAACACATTGTGCATATGGTAAAACACATTTCTCCATTGATGAGAATGGCGTAGGCCTTCTTTTTCAGTGTGGCACATCAAATAGTACATATGTACTCTAAGCTGTGTTGTACAATAATTATGTTTGCTTATTTTTTATTCACAGAATACACAAACAGTCACAAGTACACTTTATTTTTCCCACAAGAAATGTACATACTGTACAACTGAAACAACACAAAATCCTCATCAGAGCTGTATACAAAACAAAACACTGTAGTATGTTGATTCAACAACAAGAAAAAAAAAACAAAAGCTAGTCTACTTCGTCCTGTTGTCTATTATGATTTGGCCACAGGACCTCATCAACATCGCATGCAATATTTTCTCTGGCCAGGCAGCGTGGGAAATATCGCCTGGCATGGCGCATCCATCCATTGTATGCATCAATGGCAATGTCCCCACATGCCTCCTCCATAGCTTGGAGGAGAGGAGCACGTGCCTGTGGATGGCGTTCATACACCTTCCACCTCCAAGAGGAGAAAAATTCCTCTATGGGATCAAGGAAGGGTGAATATGGAGGCAAGTAGACTACTAGAAAATGAGGGTGGTCAGTGAACCAATTATGGACCAGAGCAGCCCTGTGAAAACTTACATTGTCCCAAATGACTACATACCTGGGCTGTTCTGGTCCATCTACCTGATCAAGTGGAATTAGTCTGTTGTGCAAAGTGTCTAAAAATGTAATTAGATGTGCTGTATTGTAGGGTCCCAGGGTAGCATGGTGATGGATGATGCCATTGCTAGTGATGACTGCACACATGGTCATGTTCCCACCACACTGCCCTGGGATGTCAAGAATGGCACGCTGGCCGATGATGTTTCTTCCTCTCCTGCGGTGTTTTGCAAGGTTGAAACCCGCCTCATCAATAAAAATGAAGCGGTGTTCCTGTGCAGCCACCTCTAGCTCAAGAAATCTCTGAAACATACATGACAATATACTGTAAGAAATGTGTTACATCATGAAACATGATCCTTATGATGGCAATACAATGCAGTAATGAAATACTGTAAAGTAAGCAGACCATATTTTGCATTATTGAGAGTATGCATAAATTGTGGAATTGTACATCACTTACTTGCACATAGTCGTGTCTCAAGTCCTTAACTCTCTCTGTGTTGCGAGAGAATGACACCTTATAGACCTGTTTCATTGTCATCAGGTTTTTGCGCAACACCCTGTCCACTGTTGATAGGCTCACTGTTTGAACATTGTGAAACACATCATTGTTGGCAATGATGTGCCTTTGTAACTGCTTTAGAGTTATGGCATTATTTTGTTGAACCATATTGATAATTTCTGTCTCCTGTTCAGGAGAAAGGAGATGCTCCCGACCACCTCTCACTGGTAGTCTTTCAGTTCTGCAATATAAATAGAAAAATAGTGTACACATTGTGTCTGGGAATACACTAGTAGATATGTTTACCAAATATTTCAAACATTCCTCTCAGAATTTTTACAGTCCTACATACAGTAACAGTCCATATGTAATGATGTACTGCAGTACTGACATTACTGGATCTGAGATTTCTTACCTATTGTCATTCCGAAATGTCTGAACAATGGCTGCAACAGTGAACCTACTCAAATTAGGTTGAACACGTAGCCCAGCCTCTCTCATTGTTAGGCCATGGTTGACTACGTGGTCAACCACAGTGGCTCTGATCTCATCAGAAATTACAGTCCTTTGTCATTTTCGTCCTCTTCCATGTCCTCCTCGTCCTCCTCGCCCTCCTCTCATTCTTACTCCTCTACCTCTGGCTCTAACTCCAATGTTTCCATCCATGTTCACAAAGCAGAAAAACTCACCTGTTGCCCTTTCTTATATAGTTCTGATTGCTAATTGTAAAGAGGTGTGAAAGGAGTTTTCCCAGGTGACGAGGAAGTGCACATTGTATGTCAGTTGAGGTTAGAATTTTGAATGACAGTGTTACATGTGAAAACAGTGGTTTTCCTTGATGAAAATTGTGCCAAATGCAGAGAATTGTGTGTAGAGTTTAGAAAAAGGTGTGTTTCAGAATTATAATTGGAGTGTAAAGCAAGAATTGTGCTTGTAGTTCAGCTGAATTGGTTCAGGGTATTGGTGCATGAGTGACATGTTGTCAAAATTTTGTCACAAGTACCAGAAATTGTGTGTTAACAATCGAGAAAAACTGTAATACTTTAATACTTTAAATACTTTAATTGCCAGGTATGTGGACACACACGAGGAATTTGACTCCGGTTCACTTAGCTCTCATAGTACAAAACAGATAAAAAAGCGTAGACACAAAATCAAACAAACAAGCAAACAACAACAACAAAAATAGGTGCATAGTGCAAAGTAATCCTGGTAAGTCAAGTATGGAATAGTTAAATAAATATAAAGTATACAGTGTGCACAGAATGACGGTATAAGTGTTCAGATATTTTACAAGTGATATTACTGATATATGAATCTGGATTTTAGCTGTTTATCACAGAAAGGATTTCCCTTTTGGTGCAATATGGTGCATAGTGCAAAGATGAATAGTAAATTTAAATAAGTATAAATATAAGTAACAGTGAGCACAGAATGACAGTATGAGTGTGCAGATCTTTTGCAAGTGATATTACTGATATATGAATCTGTATTTTAGCAGTTCATCACAGAGACAGCCTGAGGGAAGAAACTGTTCTTGTGTCTGGTTGTTTTTGCATACAGAGATCTATATCGCTTCCCTGAGGGGAGAAGGTTAAACAGATTGTGACCAGGGTGTGATGGGTCCGCAGAGATGTTACCTGCCCGTTTCCTGACTCTGGACAAGTATAAGTCTTGAATGGAGGGCAGGTTGACACCAATAATTTTCTCTGCAGACCTTATTGTCCGTTGCAGTCTGTTCTTCTCCTGTTTGGTGACCGATCCAAACCAAACAGTGATGGAAGAGCAAAGAACAGACTGAATGATGGCAGAGTAGAATTGTGTCAGCAGCACCTTAGACAGGTTGAGCTTCCTGAGCTGGCGCAGAAAGTACAACCTCTGCTGAGCCTTTTTGATGATAGTGACTGTGTTGGTCTCCCACTTCAAGTCTTGAGAGATTGTGGAACCCAGAAACCTGAAGCTTTCAACAGCAGTCACTGTGTTGTTGTTGATGGTGATGGGCAGCAGAGTGGGGGGGCTCCTCCTAAAGTCCACTGTCATCTCCACAGTTTTGAGCATGTTCAGCTCCAGATTGTTCTGACTGCACCACCAGACCAGCCGTTCAACCTCCCGTCTGTATGCAGACTCGTCACCATCCCGGATGAGGCCGATGACCGTTGTATCATCTGCAAATTTCAGGAGTTTAACGGACGGGTCTCTTGAGGTGCAGTCGTTGGTATAAAGGGAGAAGAGCAGTGGGGAGAGCACACACCCTTGTGGGGCACCAGTGCTGACAGTCTGAGTGCTGGATGTGAAGCTCCCCATCCTCACCTGCTGCTTCCTGTCAGTCAGGAAGTTTGTAATCCACTGACAGGTGAAGGAGGGCACAGTGAGCAGGGTGAGCTTGGTGTGGAGGATGTCTGGAATAATGGTGTTGAATGCCGAACTGAAGTCCACGAACCGAATCCTGGCGTACGTCCCTGCAGAGTCAAGGTGTTGCAGGATGTAGTGCAGTCCCATATTGATTGCATCATCCGCTGACCTGTTTGCCCGGTAGGCAAACTGCAGGGGGTCTGTGATGTCCTTCAGGTGTGACAACACCAGTCTCTAGAAGGATTTCATGACTACAGATGTGAGAGCTACAGGCCTGTAGTAATTCAGTCCTGTGATGGTGGTTTTCTTGGGAACCAGGATTATTGTGGAGCGTTTGAAGCATGAGGGGACTTCACACAGCTCCAGGGATCTATTGAAGATCTGGGTAAAGATGGGAGCCAGCTGATCAGCACAGACCTTCAGACAGGAGGGTGATATACCATCTGGGCCAGGTGCCTTCCTGATCTTCTGTCTGCAAAAAAGCTGACAAACATCCTCTTCATAGATCTTGAGTGCTGGTGTGGGGTCAGAGGCGAGAGGAAGCAGAATAGCAGGGGGTGTAAATGGGTCTTTAATGTCTGAGGGGGGGAGAGGTGTGAATTTGTCGAATCTGGAGTAGAACACATTCAACTCATCAGCCAGTTGATGGTTCATTGTAGTGTAGGGGGATGGTCTCCTGTAGTTAGTGATATTCTTCAGGCCTGTCCACACTGATGCTGGATCATTGGCTGAAAGGCTGTTTTTAATCCTTTCAGCGTAGCTCCTCTTAGCTGATTTCACTTCTTTCGTCAGTGTGTTTCTGGCCTGTTTGTACAGGACTCTGTCCCCACTTCTGTAGGCCTCCTCCTTGGCCTGGCGAAGCTGTCTGAGTTTGCGGTGAACCAGGGTTTGTTGTTATTGTATGTGCGGAAGGTCTTGGTGGGCACACACATATCCTCACAAAAACTGATGTAAGAGGTCACAGTATCAGTCAGTTCATGAAGGTCTGAAGCTGCAGCCTCAAAAACACTCCAATCAGTGCAGTCAAAGCAGGCTTGTAGTTCTGCTTTGGCCTCATCAGACCATCTCCTCACTGTCTTAAAGGAACAGTCCACCGTACTTCCATAATGAAATATGCTCTTATCTGAATTGAGACGAGCTGCTCCGTACCTCTCCGAGCTTTGCGCGACCTCCCAGTCAGTCAGACACAGTCAGACGCGCTGTCACTCCTGTTAGCAATGTAGCTTGGCTCAGCATGGCCAATGGTATTTTTTGGGGCTGTAGTTAGATGCGACCAAACTCTTCCGCGTTTTTCCTGTTTACATAGGTTTATATGACCAGTGATATGAAACAAGTTCAGTTACACAAATTGAAACGTAGCGATTTTCTATGCTATGGAAAGTCCGCACTATAATGACAGGCGTACTAACACCTTCTGCGCGCTTCGGCAGCGCATTGATACGGAGCTCAGATATCAATGTGCTGCTGAAGCGCGCAGAAGGTGTTAGTACGCCTGTCATTATAGTGCGGACTTTCCATAGCATAGAAAATCGCTACGTTTCAATTTGTGTAACTGAACTTGTTTCATATCACTGGTCATATAAACCTATGTAAACAGGAAAAATGCGGAAGAGTTTGGTCGCATCTAACTACAGCCCCAAAAAATACCATTGGCCATACTGAGCCTAGCTACATTGCTAACAGGAGTGACAGCGCATCTGACTGCGTCTGACTGACTGGGAGGTCGCGCAAAGCTCGCAGAGGTACGGAGCAGCTCGTCTCAATTCAGATAAGAGCATATTTCATTATGGAAGTACGGTGGACTGTTCCTTTAACTGCAGGCTTAGCAGATTTCAGCTTCTGCCTGTAGGACGGGATAAGATGAACCATACAGTGATCAGATAGTCCCAAGGCTGCACGGGGGACAGAGTGGTATGCATCCTTTAAAACAGCGTAACAGTGGTCCAGAGTGTTAGTGTCCCTGGTGGGACACTTAATGTGCTGTTTATATTTTGGCAGTTCGTGGCTGAGGTTTGCTCTGTTAAAGTCCCCCAAAACAATGAGCAGAGAGTCCGGGTGTTTTTTCTCCACATTGTTTATCTGGTCAGCCAGGTGTTGTAACGCCTCATTAACACACGCCTGAGGGGGGATGTAAACTCCAACCAGAATAAATGAGGAAAACTCTCGCAGAGCATAAAACGGTTTGCAGTTTATGAATAATGTCTCCAGGTGAGGACTGCATGATTTATTTAGAACTGTGACATCAGGACACCAACCTTCGTTAATATAAAAACAGACTCTGTCTCCCCTCGTTTTCCCCGTGAGCTCCGTTTCACGGTCTGCTCGGTGAAGGTGAAATCCAGGCAGGTGGAGAGAAGAGTCCGGGATGTGCTCACCGAGCCAGGTTTCGGTGAAGCACAAGGCAGCAGATCTGTTAAAATCTGTGTTAATTTTGTTGAGGAGCAGCAGTTCGTCCATCTTATTGGCCAAAGAGCGGACGTTAGCCAGGTGAATAGACGGAAGCGCAGTGCAAAAACCCCGCTGCCTCAGTCTGACGAGCGCGCCGGCTCACTTCCCTCGGTGTGTCCGGCGTCCCCGGCGTAATCCATAGAGAGCTGCTGCTCCTCCAACAAGTAACTCTGAAAAAATTTCCGGATTGATGAAAGCCGATGAAAGAACTTTACTGGTGGTTAATCCAACGTTTATGAGTTCTTCTCTAGAGTATGTGACAAGTGAAGAAACGCAAGAAACACAACAAATACACAAAAATATAGAAAGTACAAGAGAGCGAAGTACCGAGGCAACCGTCCACGGCGCCATCTTGGAAATATAACACAGAGACTGGTTTGATGAAAATGATGACGAGATCCAGACCAGTGTTGTTTTTGGCAGCCATTTTTGATTTAGTTTTAGTCTTAGTCTTTTGGATGAAATGCTTATTAGTTTTAGTCACATTTTAGTCAATTCCATCCTTGATAGTTTTGGTCTAGTTTTAGTCGACAAAAACTAAAAGGGTTTTAGTCCAGTTTTAGTCATTCATTTTAGTTGAAAAAATAATTACTTTAAAACATTAAATTAGGCCAATACAGAGATAGGAAATTGTAATCGAGGTTGACAGGTTGTGCATAACATACTCTCAAAACAGTGTCTCAAAACAAACTTGTTTCACTTGAACGTAAAAAGTATGTCAAATATTTGGGTTTAATAATCGATGACAATCTTTCTTGGAAGCCTCATATTGATTTTATTTGCAACAAAATAAGCAAGGTTGTCGGCCTTTTGGCCAAGCTTAGACATTTTATTCCACTACATACCCTTATGACATTATATCGCTCTCTGATTCAACCTTATTTAACATATGGTCTTAGTTCTTGGGGACAGGCTTGTAAAACTCATAAATAAAGTATTAATCCTACAAAAACGAGCTTTAAGATTAATCCATTTTGTTGATAATAGAGAAAGTGCCTTTCCATTGTTTTCTAAAACCAATATTTTACTAGTAAATCTTTTCTATGAATGTATTTCTAAAGTAATGTATGACATTGTTAATCAAAGTGCACCCTCAAACATTTGTAAATTATTTTCTTCTATTTCTAGTATCCATTCTTATAACACTAGGTCATCTTACTCCAAGAACTTACATACTCAGTATTCTCGTACAAATCTACAAAAGAACTCATTTTCCTGTGTTGGTGTTAGGGTACGGAACCAGACTCCAACTTCTATAAGATCTTCATCTAAATTGTCGTTCAAGAAAAAAGTCAGACACCACTTTTTTCTGACTTAAGTAGATATGGATATGATGTTGACATCTCCAAACTCTTTCTTTCTACATAACTTTATTTCTATATATAATTAAGAGCTATATGTATTTATTTATTTATTTATTTATTTATTTGTCTTAGTTTTAACTTGAAATATTATTTAATACCATGCATGAATTATTATTATCAGTATGACAAGTATACCTCTCTCTCTCTCTCTCTCTCTCTCTGTATATATATATATATATATATATATATATATATATATATATATATATATATATTCAATGTTATTGAATGATATATTACTGTACCTTTATATCGAATAACAAGTATTGTCTCCTCTTTTTCTTTTTGTTACCAAATAGTTGTTAATTTGTCAAGTATGTTTTATCTTTTTCATACATATTTAAGTATTATATCAATTCATATAAAATATTTTTTTCTTTGTAAACATGAGTCTGCTTTGATTAGCAGTGCGCTATTTGCAGACTTGTGTAGTCTATTATATGTTTATATGTAATTGAAATAAAAGATTGATTGATTGATTGATTGATTGATTGATTGATTGATTGATTGATTGAAGTGTGTATGCGCTCTACATAAACACTGTCCAGTGCGCATGCTCTCTACATAAACACTGTCTAGTGCAGACATCCCAAGTCTCCCGGAAGTTCCGGGAGTTTCCCGCATATTAATAGTGGCTCCCTGATGCCCGCAAATTGGAGAATATCTCCCGGAATCTAGAGCAAGCAAGCAAGAGCGTGCACGCGAAACATTAAAGTGCCATTCCACCATTGGATGTATTTTTTTTGGCATAAAATACAATATATTTTATGACAACATGACTAGACAGAGAAATCTTTTAGCTTCAAAATGATATATCAAACATAATTTTTTGACAATGACAAGTATATTAATTTTGCGACCAAAGTCACCTACCCTTTTAATTTCCGCACGGTAGTGAAACGTGATGTCATCGGCAGGTTCCCCTTCTTGTGTACCACATCACATGTGACGTGGCACAGATTATCAGCAATGGCGGATAGAACGCGATTGTCAGCTTCGGAAAAGAAGCGAAGGAAAATAGCAAGTGATGCCCAAAGGAGACGGTCGATGGTGAATATCGGCACAGCAATCGACAAGTGGAAATTGCGTTCTATCCGCCATTGCTGATAATCTGTGCCACGTCACACGTGACGTGGTACACAAGAAGGGGAACCTGCCGATGACATCACATTTCACTACCGCGTGGAAATTAAAAGGGTAGGTGACTTTGGTCGCAAAATTAATATACTTGTTGTTGTCAAAAAATTATGTTTGATATATCATTTTGAAGCTAAAAGATTTCTCTGTCTAGTCATGTTGTCATAAAATATATTGTATTTTATGCCAAAGAATACATCCAATGGTGGAATGGCACTTTAATGTCTGCATCACGTATATGACGGAGTGTGCGAGGGAGAGCAAGAGAGTCTGCGCATGTGTCTGTTCATGTTGCGCATGCTAGACAAAGAGCATCCTGATTGGTTTACAGACATCCAAACTCATTTCAGGGAGGTGTCGTGACACCCCCTCGCTGATGGGAAAAAAGTCATGCGTCACAACACCTTGAAATGAGTTTGGATGTCTGTAAACCAATCAGGATGCTCTTTGTCTAGCATGTGCTACATGAACAGGCACACACGCAGACTCTCGATCTCCCTCATGCACTCCGTCAAATGCGCGATGCAGACATTAATGTTTTGCGTGCACGCTCTTTCTTGCGCACGCGCCGTTACACGCGCCGTTAGAGGAAACACCATGCATTTTGATAGTCCTATAGCCAACCCACTAACATTTTTGTCTCGTCTCGTCAATGAAAACAACAGATATGTCTCGTCATATTTTCGTGATCAAAGAGTTATGTTTAGCTCGTCACTGTCTCATTTTAGTCATGAAAAAAAGGTGCGTTAACGAAATCATTTCATCATCGTCATCGTTAACAAAAACAACACTAATCCAGACCCTCCTCACAGACAAGTATACTGCTTTTAAAGCCGTCATGCAGGTTGAGACTCCAGCAAACAGAGCACGCTACAGACAGGCATGGAACAAATGCCAGCGTGTCATACGGCGACTGAAAAATGCTTGGTGGACTGACAGAGCCCTGGAAATTGAAGAAGCTGCCAAACAACACAATACCAGGAAGGTGTTTGATTACATCAAACTAGTCTCTGGCCGTAGGTCAACTGGCCTAGACCCCACTGATTCCGCTGACGGTGTTCGATTAACACAAAAGGAGGATATCTTAAACAGGTGGAAGGAACACTTTTCCACCCTCCTCAATCAGCTTAGTAATGCCAATCTTAGTGTGCTTGACAGCATTCCACAGGCTGACATAGTAGAGGATCTCGAAGCAGATCCAACCATTGAAGAGATCTACCAGGCCCTGAAACAGCTATCCTCAGGTAAAGCCCCTGGGCCTGATGCCATCCCAGCTGAAGTACTGAAGCATGGCAGTCCATCCTTCCTGTTGAATCTCCACAAACTTTTCTTGACAATCTGGGATTCTGAGACAGTTCTACAAGATTTTAAGGATGGCACCATAGTGAAGTTGTACAAAAGGAAGAACAAGTTCAACTGCGGAAACTATCGCAGCATCAACTGCTCTCAATCGTGGGAAAGCTATTTGCCAAGGTGGTCCTCAATCGCATCTGGCCTACAGTTGAAGCTTATTTACCAGAAGCACAATGTAGTTTCCGTGCAGGCAGATCAACAGTGGATATGATGTTTGTGCTCAGATAACTACAGGAGAAATCCAGAGAGCAAAATCAAGAGCTGCACCTTGTGTTCATTGACCTTGTCAAAGCCTTCGACACTGTCAGTAGACCTCTCATGTGGAGACTCCTTGTCTACCTCCCAAAGTGGCCAATATCATACAGAGAGTACACAAAGGCATGAAGGTTAAAGTGTCGGTTGGTGGTGAATCCACCGATGAGTTTCAAGTCACAACAGGCCTACACCAAGGTTGCATCCTGGCACCATCCTTGTTTGTCCTGTTCTTCACCTTCATCATACGTCATGCTACTGAGACCCTGCCACCTGACGATGGTGTAAACATCAGGCACTGCACAAATGGTGATCTATTTAACCTAAGACGTCCACGTATCAAGCTGGCAAAAACAACTACAGTCAGCGAACTCCTGTACACTGACGATGCAGGCTTCTGCAGACATGAGCACAAAGCACTCCAACTCCTCATCAACCACCTGGACAGCACTTGCAGACAGTGGGGCCTGACCATCAGCAAGGAGAAAACTGAGGTTTTCCATCAACAGTTACTAGATCCACCCCCTACCTTGCTAGAGGATAAAACACTCACTGTCTCTTCAAAGTTCTGCTACCTCGGTGGCACTGTGTCCAATGACTGCCAGTTAGATAAGGAAATAGAGGAAAGGCTCACCAAAGCCAGCCATACTTTTTACTCCCTTAAACCTAAGATCTGGGACCGCAGAGGAATTTCCCTCAAGACAAAGCTCCTTGTGTATAATGCTGTTATCCTTCCAACTCTACTTTATGGCAGCGAAACATGGACCACTCTTGTAAGGCACCTCTGCAGGCTCAAGAACTTCAACCAGCGCTGCCTACGCCAGCTGTTGGGAATCCACTGGTGGGATAAAGTCCCAAATGTTGACGTGCACGTGAGGGCAAAGTCTCAACCTACTGAGGTCCTTATTTGAGGCAACAGGCTGCGCTGGCTTGGCCATGTTTGTAGAATGTCTGAGGACAGGCTTCCCAAGCAGGTGCTGTTCAGTGAACTGAGCATGGGAAAAAGGAAGAGAGGCAGGCCTCACAAACGGTGGAAGGATTGTATCAAGGAGGACCTAAAGCTGTTCAACATGGGAGAAGATTGGTATAAATCCTCCCAGAACAGAAGCGGTTGGAGGGCCCTCCTCCATAATGGAAAAACGATCGTGGTGATCACCCTGGCTCAGGCAGCTAGGGCAAGACACGAAAGACGGCATGCCAGATGGAGTCGGCATCATCAACCTTGATGGCCATATCAAGAGATGAAGAGAGTTCTATCCTGCAAGGTTATCATAAGTATATGCAAAGATAGAAGAGAAGATGCCCCTGACCGTGAAAGGAGATAACAGGGGAACATCTGATATGTCAGTCATGCTAAACTGTATAAAAAAGCATATTGATAACAGAAGGTGCTTCTCTGGGTGAAACACTTTGTGATTCACTGGGAAGCCTACTTTTGCAAGAGTATAATAAACACATATTTCTGTCTGCTTTTTCCTAACAGTCTTGAGGTGTTGAATTATTACGCTTTTCCACCACAATTCCCAAATCCTAACTTGGGAGATCATTTTAAACAATGCCTCTGCCACATTGCACATGGAAATGTTACACAGAGGGACTGCTTTTGGATATTGTGCTGCATAGTCCACTAGGACTAAAATAGAGTCATATCCTCATGCTGACTGATCTAATGGCCCGACAAGATCCATACCAATTCTTTCAAAGGGGGTCTCGATCAGAGGGAGAGGGTGCAAGGGCGCTTTTGGAGTGGCCGCTGGATTCAACAGTTGGCATTTGCAGCATGCCACACACTACCTTTGGACATCCCTGTGAATTCCTGGCCAATAGAACCAGGCCATTATCCGGGCTAGTGTCTTATCCTGACCAAAGTGTCCGGCTAGCCGGTTAAAATGAGCCATGTGGAATACGAGTTCCCTATGGCTCTTTGGGATTAACAGTTGGGTTATTTGCTCACGGGTTTGCATGTCCTGTGTCACTCAGTATAATCTATCTTTAATGATTGCAAAGTACGGGAAGGAGGGTGTTGCATTGGGCTGGAGAGGCTGATCATCCACTACTCTCATTTGGTCAAAAGCATGACACAGAGTCTAGTTTCATGTTTGTTCTAAAGGGAAATCCTCGAGGGAATCCCTGAGGGAGAGAGGAGGGGTGGGCCACTCCCCATTTCTCATATCGCCCTGACGTGGTGCTGACATGGAAGGCTCTGAGACAGCTTCCCCAGTGCCATACTGGAATATTTCTTGTGACGTGTTACCAGTGTTGCCAGATTGGGTGGTTTCCCGCCTAATTGGGCGATTTTAAGTGCATTTTGGCGGGTTTTGAACAAATTTTGGGCTGGGAAACGTCAGCAGTATCTGGCAACATTGCGTGTTACCGCAGGCGCCGCCCACTACTACATGCTCCATTAAAGCTCTAAACCCTGGCCAGTCTGTCCACAGAATTAGTGGGTGGGTGAGGTGTGGCCTAACTGCCACCTCTATACGATTATTTTTTTTCCTGAAATAGAATGTGGATGGACACTAGTGGATATTCATGAACATCCCCGTTCACACACAAAACCTTCACCACTTGTGCTCTCCCCAGTGCATCACCTTAAACCAGGCTTTGGTGGATTGAGGTCTGATTACACCCGGAATCCACCAACATGTGATATGTATCCCCTTGAATACTCACCAGTATGTGATACACTCTGGCCCGATCAAGGGCAGTCTCTGGCATGTCAGGGATCCAGACCACAGCTCCTACCTCCATTTCAGAGCACTGGCCTCAGAGATGCCCAAGTTCCCTGCAGCGCCAGCATACTGGCCCAGGCTTCACCTCTGCACCAGTGTTTTGGGGATCACTCACCTGAAGGGGAGAAGACACAGACACAGAAGAGACAGGAGGAAAGGGGACACCATGGGCACAGCTCGCCAGCTGCAGGGGGGCCAGCCCCCATTCCATGGTGGGGGAACAGGGCGGGGACAGGGAGAGGTGAGAGGGGGAAAGGGAGAAAGGGAGAGAGAGAAAGAAGAGGCAGGATGTCCACCTGATGCTAGAACTGTCCCCAAATGGTCCTCCACCAACTCAACTGCTCAATCCAGTGACGCTGGGTGGTGGCACTGAACCCACTCCGCTGTCCCTCTCTGGCAGCCGCGTGATGAACTGCTCCAGCGCCACTACATTAATGATGATCCCCTCAGGGTTGCGGTCTTCTGCCCTCAGTCACTGCTGGCAGGCGTCCTGGACCTGTTGACCGAAAGCAAAAAGCCAGCCAACTTCCTCCAGTGTCAGCATGTGGAAGCGCTGACAGTGTTGTTCTGGGGAGTGGCTGACACACTGCAGGATGGCTCACTTCAAGTCAGCATAATCAAGCTGGCTGTCAGTGGGGAGCTGTTACATGGTGAGTTGGACTTCTCCGGACAGCAGAGGTAGTAGACAAGCCGCACATTGCTCGACCAGCCACCCCCATGCTTCAGACTAGAGCTCTGCACTCCCACAGGAGTCCCGCGGGACTCGCGGGACCCACCGCAAAGCAGTGCGGCGCGGGGCAAATTTTGAAAGCTCATTGCAGGTGCGGGCGGGACCGGAAGTGCACATATGCGCACGCGGGCGGGAGCGGGAGTGCACATATGCGGCGCAGGCAGGAGCGGTGATAAGCTGCAGTCCCGCTAACTAAAAACGTGTTTGAAATAAAATTTATAAATTATTAATTTATGTCTATCATATATAATTTGTGCTGGATATTTTATTTGGCATTAATAAAAACATTTTAAGATGCCTAAATTTGCAGAGAGAGTCAGATTGCCAGATTGAGTGAGGAATGGCATCTTAAATTTGCCACTGATCACCCTAACAGGAAATCCTTTGATTACTCTAATGACTCGCCGTTCACACCCAGCCTCCAGTAGAGCCCTGCACTCCCACGGGAGTCCCACGGGACTCGCGGGACCCGCCGCAAAGCAGTGCGGCACGGGACAAATTTTGAAAGCTCATTGCAGGCGCAGGCGGGACCGGAAGTGCACATATGCGCGCGCGGGCGGGGATAAGCTGCAGTACCAGTACCACTAACTAAAAATGTGTTTGAAATAAAATGTATAGATTATTAATTTATGTCTATCATATATAATTTGTGCTGGATATTTTATTTGGCATTAATAAAAACATTTTAAGATACCTAAATTTGCAGAGAGAGTTAGGTTGCCATTGATCACTCTAATGACTCGCAGCTCACACCCAGCTAGCAAGAGAACCATGAGTGAAGTGATTCACGGCTTGCGTTAGTCTACAACTTTAGTCAGAGAGACATGTTACACAGTGACGGTAAGCTTGACTCAATGCTATCCCAGAAATCCTTCCTGTAATATGCAAATTTGGCTGTCCAATCAGAGGCGGCCAAATTTGCATATTACAGGAAGGATTTCTGGGATAGCATTTGCCGCTTTTCCACTACAAACGTGGCTGAGTCGGGCTGAGCCGTGCCGTGCTGAGTCGGGCTGAGCGGGGCTGTTGGAGTTGCATTTCGACTACAACCGCGCTGAACCGTGCTGGCTGGAAGTGGGTGGACACATTGGGTGGAGTTAGCGAAAGTGGGTGGACGTCAGGTGATGTCGTTAAGCAGTGCAAACAGTGACATCAGTGAGCTTTTAAGCGGTAGTCTCACGACCCGAATAGTAAACAATAAACATGGAGGACATGGAGTCGTTAGTGTTGCTGGTCTTGGTGCTGTGGCTTGTTGTCACCGACAATGCGGACAGATACTGGCAAGAGCGTATAGATGAGGCGAGGCGCATAAGGCTTCAGAAATTCTCGTAATTCTTCTCCTTCCGGGTTTGCAGTGTTTACAGACCCCAGCGCGCTCGCGGGGCGTGTGTGGGCATGTGAGGACACTCCTCCTCACCAATCAGTGCACAGGGGAGTGTCTGCTCACGCCCCCAGCCTCACTCGGCTTGGTTTGGCTCGCTTCAGCCCCACTCCAAAACGGTGCGAGTTTTAGGGGCTAAGCAGGGCTGAAGCGAGCTGAGTAGTGCTGGTTTTTGGTAGTCAAAACGCGAGCCGTGTCGGGCTGAAGTGAGCTGAAGCGAGCTGAAGTGAGCTGAAAAAGGGTAGTGGAAAAGGGCCATTTGAGTCAAGCCTACCGTCACTGTGTAACATGTCTCTCTGACTAAAGTTGTAGACTAACTCAAGCAGTAAATCAATTCACTTCTCTTACTAGCTCTGCTTTGCAGTTAAAAAAAAAAAAACACCCACCACCATTGGTACAAAGCAAGGCCATTTACTTTTTTATACTGATCAGAGAATTACAATGGCTTTTCATATGATAAAAATGTGTGATTTGTGATTAAATATTTTAATTGTTTGACAGCACTAATTATTATTAGAAACAGTACATGCTGAATTCCCAAACAAGGTAAATAATAACAATGTGAGCTGTAGGTATTTATGCTGAAATCCACTCAAAGTAGGGGGCGGGGCACCATCACGCTGTGTCAAGACAAGAACTTTCCTGAGAAATAACGCGAACGTCTGCATCATGCGGGATTTGCAGGCGGGGGCGGGAGCGGGACTGAAAATCATAATTTTTTTGTGGGCGCGGGCGGGACTGAAAATCATAATTCTTTGCGGGCGGGAGCGGGACTGAAAAATCCGACCCGCGCAGACCTCTAGCCTCCAGTGACCCACACTAACATGATGCCTCAATGACACCTTAGATGAGCTGGTCATCAGAATTCTGATTCTGATTCTGATTCAGGAGAGGATAAATATCTCTCGTTCGTTTCTCGATTCTTTTCCTCTTCCGTGTTTGAGATCTCCGATCATGGCAGAAGAGCAGAGATCCTTTATTGAATCTCACAGTGCTTCAAAAGTAAGTGCTGGTTTAAAAAGAGGTACATTTACCGTTAAAAAGTCAAGAGTCCTGAAATCGGACATTTGGAAGTCATTCTCACTCGTGTACGACGCGGATGGAAATCAGCTGCCCTTTGCTTGCTGTGATAAGTGCCAAAAGGTTCTGACATACAACCATGGGCGCAGATAGAGGGGGGGACGGGGGGGATTCGTCCCACCCAGATTTAAATTCACTTCGTTCGGTCCCCCCCCCACTTATAGGGAGGAAAAAACGTCTATGCTGTCTTTCTGCAAACCTCACGGAAAAATCAAAAGACTAATTACCATTCGGTTTATTGAGGTGCACGGCAGTGTATACATAGTTGCAACAACTCACATAAAACAAAGACTGATACTCGGTTGGTTGAGCTGCGCAGACTGCACAGGTTGCGAGCTCGAGCTTGGTTGCTATGGTAACCCACAACAAGTTTGACAGGCATATCGGGGTTGGGGTTGGTTTGCTGGCAGCTTTATCCCCCCCCCCCCCCCAGTTTTTTGTCCCCCCCAGTTCAAAAAACGTATCTGCGCCCCTGCATACAACGGCCATAAATCAGGTACATCAGACCTGTCATCGCATCTGAGTGTGCGCAACGCCTAGACGCACTGCTGTCACCAAGTCACCTTGTCCCAAATGGAATTGACATGCTGTATAAAGTAGCAACTTTCCTTACTCCAAAGCTGCATCATCTTAGGATGATCAATGCAAATGAAAGACAATACGTGACGGAAGCTGTGAAAGAGATGACCGAGGAGTTGGGGTTTGATGTCCAAACTGATGAAAGCGCGGAGCCACCTCCACCTAAAAAGGTCACTTTTCATGAGTTTGAGGAATGGGAGGATGTCGGTGCTACGGGTGCTGAATCGAAGTCTGTAAACTCAGAGATTGATGATTATCTGAAAGTGAAACTCATTGGATCCGAATCACACCAATCTAAAGATATCCTGCTGTGGTGGAAAAATAACTGCTATGACTTTCCCACACTTGCCAAACTGGCACGGCATGTACTGGCCATTCCAGGTTCCAGCGCACCATCCAAGCGCGCGTTCAGCATATGTGGTCGCATACTGGAGGAAAGGCGCAGTATGTTGAAGCCCTCAACAGTGAACAATTTGCTGTTTCTCCATAGCTGTTCAAAGAACCCGATATCCTAAGCAATAGGCTTAGTTGTTTCGTTTACCTGCGTTTGATTTTCTCGTTTTTCTTATTCATATTCAAACAAGGTCAGCTATGTTATATTGAGTTTAACACTTGCACGGAGGCTCAAGCCCAAATAGTTTTAGAAATGTGCAACCATAGCCCTATAATGTCTACAGTAGCCTATACTGTCGATTTTTTGTTGTTGTAGGCTAGGACTGTGTTTTGTTATAACATTTATATATGCTATGCTTATAGGGTATTCTATAGGATATTCTAGTTAGAAATGCTTAACAAATGTAAACTGGGTTAGCCCAATGTTTTGTATGGCTGAACAATAAATATACCAAATTTCCACTTGGAATTACGTGCTCGCCTGTCTTATTATTATTATTATTATTATTATTATTATTATTATTATTATTATTATTATTTTTATTAGTGCTGTAAAAAATGTCGCATTATTATTGCATTAACTTGACTCAATTTTAACGGCGATAATTTTTTTTATTGCGAGATTAACACTCTGTGACATGATGTAGGTTTTTCATAAGCTTTTGAAACTAGTAGAGATGGGATTTATGGCTCTTTGATGGGATCCGCAGCTTTGTGATCCGTTCTTTGAAAAGAGCCATTCAAAAGACTGGCTCATTTGGCTCTTTTTAAATATTTATTCAGTTTTAAGAAGACAGCGTCTGTAAACTCAATGCTATCCCAGAAATCCTTCCTGTAATATGCAAATTTGGCCACCTCTGATTGGACAGCGCAACGCATCAACAGGCAGAAAAAGTGTAAAAGTACGAAATGTGTTAAGTGAGATGAAACAGTAAAGATCAGATTCAATGCAATATTTATCAACGAACAACTTAAAGTTAATATAATAGTGTACTTTATATTATAATCAAGCATGTCAAGCCTACCATTACTGTGTAACCTGTCTCTCTGATTAAAGTTATAGACTAACTCAAGCAGTAAATCACTTCACTGAGTGAAGTGGAAGAAGAGTGAAGTTCACTCCTCTTGCTAGCTCTGCTTTGCAATAAAAAAAAACACCATTGGTACAAAGCAAGCCCATTCACTTTTTTATGCTGATCAGGGAATTACAATGGTTTCTCATGTGATGAAAACGTGCGATTCGCGATTAAATATTTTAATTGCTTGACAGCACTAATTATTATTATTAGAGACACTACATGCTGAATTCAGAAACAAGGTAAATAATAACAAACGTGAACGTGAGCTTTCGATATTTATACTCAAATCCACTCAAAGTAGGGGGCGGGGCACCATCACGCTGTGTCAAGACAAGAACTTTCTGGAGAAATAACGCGAACGTCTGCATCATGCGGGATTTGTGGGCGGGAGCGGGACAAAATTTGGCAGGCGCGGGCGGGAGCGGGACTGAAAATCATGATTCTTTGCGGGCGTGGCGGGAGCATGACTGCACAATGCGGGCGCAGGCGGGAGCGGGACTGAAAAATCCGACCCGCACAGACCTCTACTTCAGACACTTGCTCAAAGAGCGCAATGAAGGCTTCTGGGTCATTGTGCAGCCCCATCTTTATGAGTGTAACGTGGGGTGGGTCCGCAGCGGTGGCAGTCAAGGACCCCGCCAGTGCGAGCAGGTACCAGAATGCCTGCCGATCTTCCTGCTAGGCCAGCAGCAAGGCTTCAAAATGTTGTTCTTGCTCCTTTCAGAGGGTGATCAGAGCTTGGTGCTGGCTCTGTTGGGCAGCAGTGAGGGCATGGATGAGGTCCTTGAGTGGGGAGGACTCCATGGGTGGTTCCCTTCAGTATCCCGGCTTTTGGCACCACTGTGGTACGACCCTGGGTGGGTTAAATACTGAAGCATGGACAGTCAGAGGATGAAGTCAACACAGACTTTATTTTCTTGCTTTTCAGCTTCACTAAACTCATTTGTTTGCTTTTACACACACATACACACATGCATGTGCTCTGGTTGGGAGAGACCTTGCCTCTTCACTTTCTCCCTCCTTTTCTCTACTCCGTCATCACTGCAACAGACATGCACACAACATTAATTGACAACAGGTGTAATGACTTTGCCATTCACCTTCCCTGGCCCCACCCTGAATTCGGAAACCGACGCTTGACCATGCCCATGCTGCCACACCTGACTATTCGGATTTGTATGCCTGACTGGTGTTTTATAATAAACACATTCTTCCTGCACTTACATTCATCTACCATCACTTACTGTACCTGACACTGTTCTATTTTATTGTGTTCTGTTCTCATGTTATATTCTATTTCTGTTTATCAGTTATTCTATCATATTGTGTTCTGTTCTATTCTATTGTTAGGTCAGCGATTCACCATCTCTTCCTCTTGCTCCAACAGGAGCGATTACCCTCTCGCAGATCGGTCCCCTCGTGTCACCCAGAGCTCTGGGGCGAATCACAAAGAAAGACAGGAACTATCAATAGTTTCACAGTCTTTATTTACAGGTCCCCAAAAAGACAAAGACTACAGCAGAATTTATGTGTGTGTGTGTGTGTGTGTGTGTGTGTGTGAGTGAGTGAGTGAGTGAGTGTGTGTGTGTGTGTGTGTGTGTGTGTGTGTGTGTGTGTGTGTGTGAGTGAGTGTGTGGGGGGGGAGGGGGGAAGAAAGACTACATGCAAGTGAGGAGACCTTGGTCTGGGCAGGTCAAATTATCTACATCAGAGGTCACCAACCCGTCGATCGCGATCAACTGGTCGATCTCGGAGGCTTTCCCAGTCGATCTTGGGGGATGAGGAAAGAAATTGGAAAATTATACAGAAATACACTGCAGTATATCTGATTGGCGTTCATATTACATGTCTTCCGATAGGCCCACTACAGCTTTCCCCCTCTGTGTCACAGGGTTCTTTTTTTTTTAACTCCTGCTGCTTACGTCTTACGTCTCTGAGCGTCGTCACCATGGTGATAGCCTCGCAATACAGTACAGGGTTCTCCACGAGGGGTTTTAGAGGTGCGGGCCACCCCCCTTTCTGTGATTCCCGCCCCAGTTTAATTTCTGCCGCCCCTTTACAAAAGGAAGCATGATATTGCCTATAAAACTGTGAGGATATAACCTGGCTGTCAGTGTTACTGTAGCTCTTGAAGTGTTTCCGCGGAGTGGTGGATCGGACTCGAGCCTGGCATGAACCGCTCCGACGCGCTATAATGACACCAATCTATCACCAGCCAATAAAGGAGACTTAATCAAACGCATCTCCCGCCCACCAATCTATCACCAGCCAATCAGGAGACTTAATCAAACGCATCCCCCGCCCACTTGTGTCCGCGTCTGAGACGTTGAATTTTCACAGAAGGAGGGAAGAAGTTGACTGAGGTAAGACTGTGTGATAAATTAACGAACGAATAAGAGAGGAATTTCAACATATAGGGCTTAAATTTGTTACCGTTAAATAAGCATTGCTTGTACAGTAACGTTATGTCGTTACAACGCTGACCCACTTTTAACGTGCCGAGTACCGACTGTAGCCGCTAACATGCTAATTAGCTTGCTGTCAAGTTTTTCCTTTGTCGAGCTTTAAGCGTAAGGTCATGGATGTTCCTACTGCTTGTTCCTGCCGTAATATGATACGTGATATGAACCTAACTATAAGGCACTCACTGACCGTGTTCAGTCACAGCCATCACATTGACTTGAGTTGCGTGATGAACTGTAACCTCATAGCATGACAGCAGTCATTGGTAGTAGCATCACTGTAAGTTCATATTTGTCTTTATTGTGTAGGTATGGTTAAAGAAAATCAGTTCATGTTGAATTGAAGTTGTCATTTTGTCACTTAAGTTACAATTTGTGATATATCATCACTGTTGTGTTGTAATTTCAGTTGACAATTTCCATTTTATGTTGCTGTGAAATTAATTAATTTAGTGTTACAATACAAACAAGACAGTGCAACTGATTTTAACAGTTCAGCTTTCTCATTACAATATTATTAGTTGATATTAATAACAATCTGAGTCATTGGTGGTTCATTCATTCTGCTCACTACAGATATAGGCCTATATATTTTTTGTGTATAGTTAATTTCCATTGTATGTTGTACTGAAATTAAGTAATTTCGTCAGCTCTCACAAGAAATTAAAAAGTTGGATCACGGTCTTAAATCTTATTCAGTTAAAATTAGGCCAAATAAAAAGCCTCAACTTGAAACAGTCTAGTCTGGATTTCTTTTTCTGTCAACGCTTCAAGGGGTAGATCTTGCTTGCCATCTAGGCAGAGGTTAGGGATCTCGGGCATAAAAAGGTTGGTGACCACTGATCTACATCAATAATAAGCAAAATGTTCAGACACAATTCTGATCAATAATAAGCAGAATGTTCTGATGATATGATATGATAGCACAGGGCAATATGTTCTTATGATAGCAATGGAATTCCAAGCAAAACACTGTTTCTAGAAGAACAGAGGGTCACAAAATAGATTAATGTCTTCTTGGTCAAGAATAAATCCTTACAATTAATAAATTAATAAATAATAAATTAATAATAATAATAAATAATAAATAAATTAATAAATCCTTACAATCCTTACAATTACCCTCTTTGATACTAGATTACAACTAGTATCACACCCCAGTATTCTGATCATATATGTGATTACATCGAGAATTAGGAATTTGTCCCAAATACACGCTACTTCCTTCAGAGTAATTTGTTCTAAAACAGTGAGGAAAAATGAAATTAGAGGGCATATCGACCTGCAGAGTAGTGAGAACAGAGTCCTGTAAGACAATGGCAGGGGTTTCTGTGCTAGAGACTGAAGAGGTCTGGTTTAACATTGCTACCACAGAGGGGTGTGGAGAGTAATTACAGAAGGGGCCCTAAACGGTAAAAATTGGATTGTGATTCTCCGAGAATGCATAATACAGAGCTTCAGAGCATAGAGGCAAAGGTGGACATGTAATAATAGTAGAAGGTGGCATCAGATGACAGACATAACAACTTTCATTCGTGTGCACTCATGCAGTCCAGTTAGCGAATTGCCAAAAGATGTTGTCTCGAGGTCCAGCTCAAGCGGGTAACCCTGCTCCAAGCAGCAGTAGAGTGGCCACGAAGCTCGTGATGAGGACTTTCATGGTTGTAGTGAGGGTGATTGGTCCCAGACGGGGCGCGAGATTTCTTCCCCTCTTTGTTCACGGCTTCTTGCAGGAAGTGATCTGAAGATCCTCAGCTCCTACTTTGTCCCTGTACAGTGTTTAGAGAGGAGAGAGACTAGAGAGGGACACAGAGAAAACGTTAGTGGCAAACATATCATTCTAACACAGCTTTGTTATGGGGCTTTCTTCAATCGTGTGGCATGGATCCACTGTGGAAAAAGATCAGTTAGAACAGCAGTAAGAGTAATGGCAACTATTTCTGCAGGCCCACTATATCTAGGTTCTCCCAATTGCCCAAATCGTTTAAAAAGTTGCACCAGCACCTTGTCTCCCACGTGAAAAGGGGTGTATGGGTGCTGCTGGTGGAGATGATATTGTACTATTGACCTTGGTACAAATTTTATGCAACTTATCTATAAGGGCTGCAGAATACTCGTCCATATGTGTTTTCAAATCAGAGGTACCCAGAGATGGAGTTCCCTTCTTCCAGGGGAGAGGGAAAGGTCTTCCAAAAATAATTTCATAGGGGGAGTATCCCCCTAGGCTAGGTCTTGGTGTCATACGAATTTCAGCCAGAGTGGCTGGCAATAAGTCTACCCAATTCTTCGAACCTGTGGCCTGCATGGCCTTAGTTAGTTTGTCTTTCAATGTCCAATTAGTACGTTCTATGATACCAGAGGATTGAGGGTGGTACGGAATGTGAAAAAGCCAGTTTAGTGAGAGATACTTGCAAAGGTTTTGTGTGACTTTTGAGGTAAAAGGGGTACCTTTGTCTGAGTCTATGGCATCTGGAACCCCATAACAAGGTATTATTTCTTTTGCCAGAATACGAGTAACTACCTTTGTGTTCTCTTGAGAACAGGGAAAGGCTTCTACCCATTTAGAGAATTTGTAGTATGTACGATTTCAGACAGACAATCATAATCAATGTCATCCAGAGTGTCATCCTGAGAATTAAGGAGGCATGTGAGAGCGTGACCTACAGTATTGAAAGAGGATGTGGCATGAATTTCGAGATTGTTAATAGAACAGAGCATGGTTTCGTATCCGGAGCGGCGCTGCGCAGTCATATGTTGGGTCTGTAAATTTTGCAACACCTGTTTAACTTGATGTGATGAGTGCAAGATCAGTGGGTGAGACAAAACCAATTTTTCCGTGTCTAAAACCATCAGAGCACATGCAGCGACAGCCCTTAGACACGCAGGTAAGCCTTGAGCAACAGTGTCTAATGTTTTGGATAAAAATGCACAAGGATGCATCCCCCCCATGCTCCTGGGCCAACACTGCAGAGGCTGTGCCTTGGTGTTCACAGGCATAGAGGTGGAAGGGCTTGGAGTAGTCGGGTAGACCTAGGGCCAGGGCTGAACAAAGGGCACTTTTGAGGAAGTGGTAAGCGTCCACCATAGCGGCAGTCCAGGTCAAAGGGTGCTGCAGTGGATCATGATGAGAGATTGCAGAACGGATAATCTTAAGACCTAGGAAAGCCATCAGTGCATGTTTAGTTGCAGGGCGCTTTGTGTCTAGAATCACCCGCACCTGGTCAGATGACAGCTTATGACATCCTTGTGAAAGTTCAAACCCCAAATACATAACAGTGTCCATGCAATATTGCAGCTTGGTCCTGGAAACCTTAAAGCCCTTGTGCGCCAGATGTTGGAGCAGGCGTAAGGAGGCGTCTTGGCAGATTTCTGGTGATTCAGCAGATACCAGAAGATCGTCTGCGTACTGCAGGACCACAGAACCCTGGGGGAGGGAGAGGTCACGGAGTGCGTCCTGAACTAAGGCTGAGAAAACAGCAGGAGAGTCAATGAAACCTTGAGGCAAATGTGTCCAAGTATACTGTCTCCCCCTGTGCGTGAAGGCAAACAAAGGCTGTATCTGCTCTTCAACAGGAACACTGAAAAAGGCAGAACAGAGATCAATAACGGAAAAACAGCAATGATGAGCAGGAACCTGTGACATTACAGAAGAAACGTCAGGTACAATGGGTGCAACAGGTACAATCAGTTCATTAATCTTACATAAATCCTGCATAAAATGCCAGGTACCATCAGGTTTAGGTACTGGATTGACAGGTGTATTGTACGAGCTGGTACACGGTCTCACCACGCCTTGCTCGAGAAGAGACTGTAGGATGCCATCAATTCCCTGAGCCTTAGCTTCAGAGAGAGGGTACTGTTTAACATAAACAGGATGCACATGAATATTGAATCATATTTTGTGTAGTTTCATGTCAATTCCATTTCAGTTCCAGGTTGCAGTGCAACAAAATGAGGAAAGGTTCAAAGACAATGAATACTTATACAAGCCAATGTATCATAATAAATTGTGATTTCATGATAATTTATGACGTTTTTCTTAATAGTTAAATAAAGATAAACCCAAGTATCCGATTTATAAACACCACTGGAAAGACAAATTATTTTTTTTCAACATTCTTCAAGTAAACGCTTGTTAACTCTATTTCTTGCTGAAAAAATTATGGTTAACTAAATACATTAAAGTCCTATCCATTCCATATCCTCTGTGGCTTTTAAAGGCAAAAGTATGGAGGTTTAAAATTCAGCAAACAGTTAATCAGAACATTTCATATCAATAGTTCAAAATTGTTCAAAATTAGGAGGAACATGAATGAACTGAAATGAACAAAACAAATTTTAGATTTAACAGATTACACTTACTTGTCTTCTGCTCAAAACTGACTCTTTTTTCTTAATGGGAGGAATGGTGCTGATGCATACTAACTGAACCTGTCAGCCACTTCTCCATCCTTGTTGTTTCACTTTCAGTAAATTAAAAAAATCGCCATGAACACGAGCTAGTTAGGATTAGCCTATTATATGTTGAGAATTTTCGTTTGCTTGTTTTCAGGTCTACCTCCCTGTTTGCCTGTGAGGCAGAGATTTGTGAGGTGACTGTTGCCTAGAGACAAGAGGCGGAATAAGAGCAAGTGCACACTACAAGTTTTATGTGGTACAAATTCAGATGCAGAACGCTTTTTAAATACCGTATTTTTCGGGCGATAAGGCGCACCGGATTATATGGCGCACTGTGAATTAACGTGTCTATGTTCACACATAAGGCGCGCCAGATTGTAAGGCACATTAAGCAAAACAACACAGTCTGGTAAATCAAACTTTATTCCACTCAGTTGTAACAACAAATACCGGTACAGAAAAATACACTCACTTATTGATTCATTCCTCTTCCAACCCGCTTGAAACACACTTCGTAAGCATGCCTCTTAACAGGTGCCATTTTGGGGGTCCTTTTACGTACACACAAATGTACTGTAATATAATGTTGAAGCACAGTACGTATTACGTATAAAAAGTGGCGGGGGTAAGCATACTAAATACTGTTCTCTGATTGGTTTATTGTTGCTAGCGTGTACTCCGGGCCCGGGCTGCCTTACATGAATGCATTTCTTTTTTATACATTACAGTGAGGCAGTCTTGTAGACTGCTCAGGGGTCCTGTTATGAGGCCGATCAGGTACTGACACAGCGTACCGTAATGCTCTGAATATCCATTGAGTGGAGCGGCTTCGTTGCTTACCAAAGTCGTACTTACACATTTCGACAAATTTTTGAGCGCATTGTACCACATAAAATCGGTCAGTAAGCACAACAAGTAATCATACATAAGGCGCGCTGGATTATAAGGCGCACTGTCAATTTTTGAGAAAATTTAAAGATTTTAAGTGCGCCTTATAGTCCCAAATATATGGTAATAATAATGATGAAATTACAGGCCTGTTTGATTGCCGTTAAAAACAAGATTGGATAAATTTAACTTTCTAATAATGTTACAAAGCATACGCTAGCTTATCTTGAAAACGCTGACTACATTTGTAGATCACCTTGCGGACCATTCATTTTTTAGTACTGGCATATTTGAGCTTACAGAGGGTTTTTTACCTGCCTTGGGTTTCTCAGGTTTAGCACCTGTCTCAAGAGATGCAGGCACGCTGGGAGCGCTATCAGCAGGGCATGAATGATTACTTAAATCTGGATATAGTTTTGCCTTGTCTTCAGGCTTAGGGCGTGGTACTGATTTTCTTTGTTCCTTAGTTTCTTTAATTCCGTGAAAATTGTCCCATATTGGTTTCATTCTGACCCATTCTAAATAGCCTTTAGTCATATAATCATAATCCCATTCTGGGTCGCCCAATCCCTTGTATATTTGTCTATGTGTCGTGCCGAGGTTTAAAAGTTCCTGCACGAGGATAAGTCAAAAACTGAGGCTGGGATTCAGTCCAGCCGGCCAAATTGTCTAACCACGGACTGGTGTAGAATGCTAAACCACAGCCATTCATCCAATCCCGTGGGATTTCCTCGGGGTCCGGCCTGGGTACCTTAACACAACTTCCCCCCCATGGTGACATGAAAGGACCATCTCGAGATAATTATTCCGTGGCAACTCACACGGACGCGTGCGCACTAATCATCCCGTGGCAAATCTCACAGGGATACACTAATTATTCCGTGGCAACTCACACGGACCCGTGGCAACTCTCATGGGGATACATTAATTATTCCGTGGCAACTCACACGGAGATAAATGGGTTTTCAGATACTACCAACCAGGCGGAAGTCCCTGAAAATAAAAGAGATTTCTTACCTGATCAGGAGTATCCCGGATGAGCCCCCAAAACTGTTAGGTCAGAGATTCACCATCTCTTCCTCTTGCTCCAACAGGAGCGATTACCCTCTCGCAGATCAGTCCCCTCATGTCACCCAGAGCTCTGGGGCGAATCGCAAAGAAAGACAGGAACTATCAATAGTTTCACAGTCTTTATTTACAAGTCCCCGAAAAGACAAAGACTACAGCAGAATTTATATGTGTGTGTGTGTGTGTGTGTGTGTGTGTGTGTGTGTGTGTGTGTGTGTGTGAGTGAGTGAGTGTGTTTGGGGGGGGAGGGGGGAAGAAAGACTACGTGCAAGTGAGGAGACCTTGGTCTGGGCAGGTCAAATTATCTACATCAATAATAAGCAAAATGTTCAGACACAATTCTGATCAATAATAAGCAGAATGTTCTGATGATATGATATGATAGCACAGGGCAATATGTTCTTATGATAGCAATGGAATTCCAAGCAAAACACTGTTTCTAGAAGAACAGAGGGTCACAAAATAGATTAATGCCTTCTTGGTCAAGAATAAATCCTTACAATTAATAAATAAATTATTAATAATAATAATAATAATAATAATAATAAATCCTTACAATCCTTACATCTATTATGTTCTAATTTTGTATCTCATTTCTGTTCGACTCTATTCTGTTGTACTGTGTTATATTCCATTTCTGTTGATCAGTTCTATTCTATTGTTTTATTTCCCTTTCTCTTGTGTTATATTCTATCCCTGATTATCATTTCTCTTCTATTCTATTGACTTATGTACTGTTTCTGTTTGTCAATATTATTCTATTTGACTCTATTCTAATCTGTTCTATTGCGTTAGGTTCTATTCTATTGTTATATTCTATTTCTTATCAGATCTATTCTCTTCTATTTGACTATTCTGTTCTGCTCTATTGTGTTATGTTCTACTTCTGTCCTCTATTCTATTATGTTACTGGTATATTCTATTTATGCTTATTTGTTTGCATTCAATTTGGCTATTGTATTCTGTTATGTTTCCATTCAAGTGTGTTATGTTCTATTTATGTTTATCAGTTATATTTTATTCTTTTCTATTCTATGTTATGTCCTACTTCTGTATGTTGGTTCAATTTGACTCTGTTCTATTCTGTTCTCTTCTTGTGTTCTATTCTATTGTGTTCTGTTCTTTCTTTTTGTCAGTTCTATTCTGTTTGACTCAATTCTGTTTTGTTCTGTTCTAATTTGTTCTATTCTCATCTCATCTCATTATCTCTAGCCGCTTTATCCTTCTACAGGGTCGCAGGCAAGCTGGAGCCTATCCCAGCTGACTACGGGCGAAAGGCGGGGTACACCCTGGACAAGTCGCCAGGTCATCACAGGGCTGACACATAGACACAGACAACCATTCACACTCACATTCACACCTACGGTCAATTTAGAGTCACCAGTTAACCTAACCTGCATGTCTTTGGACTGTGGGGGAAACCGGAGCACCCGGAGGAAACCCACGCGGACACGGGGAGAACATGCAAACTCCACACAGAAAGGCCCTCACCGGCCCCGGGGCTCGAACCCAGGACCTTCTTGCTGTGAGGCGACAGCGCTAACCACTACACCACCGTGCCGCCCACTTGTTCTATTCTATTGTGTTTTATTATATTTTCATTTATCACTTCTATTCTATGGTGTTGTGTTCCATTCTATTATTTTAGGTTCTATTTCTGTTTATCAGTTTTATCCTATTCTGTTGTATTATGTTCTATATGTTTTTCTTAGTTATATGCTACTGACTCAATTTTAATCTGTTTGAATCATTTTCTATTGTGTTCTGTTGCGTTATATTCAATTTCCATTTCAGTTCTATTCAATTCAATTGTTGTGTTCTATTATATTCTATTTCTGTTTATCAAATTCATTGAATTCTATTATGTTATGTTCGATGTCTTTTTGTAGCTTTATTCTAATTGACTCTATTCTAACCACCATCAGATGGTCCTCTGCCAGCCAGAATGCCTCCTCCAGCAACGCACGCTTGGTGACACTGGATCCATGCCGATGTCTCATGTGGTAGTTGTGCGATGAATTGCTCCAGTGTCACTTGATTGATGATTGCCTCGACATTGCACTCACCTGTCAGCAGCCACCGGCAGCAGGCATCTTGAAGTTGTTGCACAAACACAAATGGTCAGCCAACTTTGCTGTATCCCAGTGTGCAGAAGTGTAGGCAATGCTCTTCGGGGTCACGGTGCATGCTGGTGGCCAGGATCTGCTGAGCCGCAAGTTGGGCTTCCCTTGAGAGGAGCAGCAATAGCTGTGCTGCCCACTGTGAGGTTGGCCAGGAGCTTGCCTCCACAACACACTTGAACAGCACAACAAAGGGCTCGAGGTCATCCTGTGCAGGGCTCTCCAGAAAATCTGGAGTAACTGGCTACAAAAAAGTAGGAGGTGGCTCTGGAATTTGTGGCAGTGCACTAATACTAGGGGGGTCTGGGGGCATGCTCCCCCAGAAATTTTTGAAATTTACATGCCTTCTGGCGGCTTCTGGTGCACTCTCAGCTAATAAATTAGTCACCATTTCCCTGTAAAATACTTGCAAAATATGTAGAAAATTTCCCTCCAGATGTATGTGTGTTTGGCTTTCTCAGTTACCCTCTGTAGTATGTTGGCTGGTTCTGTAAGCACATTGAACTGCCACTGTGTATGAAATGTGCTATATAAATAAACTTGCCTTGCCTTGTAACATGGTGTAACAGAACTACATATGTTACGACGTGGTCACATGATCCAGCTCAGCCAAACAGAGAGCAAGAATCAATCAACAAATATGTTGTCGCTTCTTGTCATGTTAGACCCAAATCGAAGACAATTTTGTGATGGAATAATTGGATTTGCAGCAAATTATGTGCAGTGGGGACAATATAATTCGCTTGAATATTGAAAGGCAAGTTTTGGTTTTTTATTCTGGGATCAAGTAGCTGGTGCAGATCATCTGTGTAGGCAGAGAAAACCACTGGTCACTGGTGCTTGTGGACATCTCTATCCTGCAGAACCATCACCAGCTGGACAGGCACACTGGCCGCAGGAGCGACTGCTGGAGCACCCACTGACTGGGCCAAGCTATGGATCAGCTGCCGGTCCTCCAGCTGGGCTTTGAGCAGAGCCCAGAAGTGTTGCCCCTACTCGATGAACAGCGCGATGAGTTCTTGGTGCTAGCACTGGAGGTTGTTGGTGAGTGTCTGGAGGAGCTCTCCTACTGGTTTGGACTCCATAGCAGCATTTTGTTACTCATGCCTGGATTTCAGCACCAGTGTAATGACTTTCTATGTTTGGTTCAATGACGAACTGGAAACAAGCGTGACAATTTAAGGTGCACTTTATTATCACTATCACTTTCCAGTGAACATTAAGGTAAACATACACGTTGTGAACACAGGTCTCTCTCTCTTGTTACTGACCATCTGGAAGACACACAGAGACACATGTTAATAGACAGCCAGTAATTAGACCCAGGCATAACTCATCACATGTTACCTGCTGGTTCAACCTGACTCCTTGACATTCACAGCCGATGCTCGACCACACCCATGCTGCTGCATCATTTTAATTTATTTTCTGTTTTATTATTGAATAAATTATTTACCAGGATTGTTCACAACACCATGTGGTGGGAAACCTTGTTGTTGTTGTTGTTGTTGTTTAACATTGAAATATAAGGTTATAAGAAATGTTATTGTAGGTTAAAATAAATGACACAAATTTCAGAGATTTTATTTGTATATGTACTTTATTGCATGCGTAGATGAAAAGCACCTTTTTCAAGGTCAGAATGTGCATAAAGACATGCCCAGATTTTGGGTTTGCTCCACCTGAAGCGTACTTGCCATTATGGTGTGTGAACCAGAGGGGCGACTCTGAGTGGACTGAAAACTGTGTAGCTGCCCACTTTTTTTTAAACTTACATGCACATGAGAATCATGCCCAATGTGATAATATTTGTCTTTGTAGCTTTGCAGATGACTTCTGTACTAATATTTAACATTTACGAACTACATTGACTTTCTTTCTCTTCTCAATGAGGTTGCAAAGGAAAGGGGATGCTAAGATATAAAACAGTGTGGAGGGTGGGTCAGTAGACAACCAACATGTGGGCTCAGCCCCTGACCTCAGTCCACCCCAGACACGCCCCTTCATGCATACATGCCCTGTGTCCAAAATCGCTCACTACTCACTATATAGGGCACTATATAGTGGGCAGGCCTTTCAATTACATAATTTGGGCTACACCCTGTATTTCTGAATTTGGGCTTTTTCTGTTGTGATCTGGGGTAATTTGGGCTTTTCTGCATGCGCAAAGTGCTGTTTTCCCAGTGCTCTGTGTTTAAACCTGCTGCTTTTTTAACTACAAAGTTATGAATAAATAAAGAAATCTATGAATGTTATTTTTACCTTTATTGCAAAATGTCTACAGCATTAATCCCTCTTGACTTACATGTACATGACAAAAATAATTAGAATACAGTTAGTTAGTATTTAAAAGATGTGTTGGAGCCTGAGGAGAGCCTGGAGGAAAGGAGCCTATGAATGAAAATGCAAGTTCTGCACTGTTGCCATCAAAGAGACAAACCTGTAGCAGACCTGCGACACAAAAGGTTTTTCAGTCACATCACAAGAATTGGCAGCGCAATTCACAGTATGTAGTCGGGTAAAAGATCTTAGTTTAAACAAAAGGCCAGTGTCTAAGACTGTCATCAACAAGAGGACCAAGCGCCAAGTCACTGATTCCACCCACACTTACACAACTGTGTGGATTTAAGATGCAAGCTGTATCTTAAATACACACAGTTGTGTTCTGAATAGCTCTTTTTTATTCAGTCTTTTACCTGATTTAAATCATATGACACTCGGTATCTGTGATGACATGGCGACTTGTCCAGGGTGTACCCCGCCTTTCGCCCGTAGTCAGCTGGGATAGGCTCCAGCTTGCCTGCGACCCTGTAGAACAGGATAAAGCGGCTAGAGATAATGAGATGAGATGAGATGAGATGAGATGAGATGAGATGAGATGAGATAAGATGAGGAATTATTAGGAGAATTTAGCACAATAGGGTAGTAAACATTCTGGTTCACACTCCAGTCCAGAAGGTGGCAGTAATGCACCTAAAAGCTGTTTGCCAACCGCCATAAAACAATATAAAAGAAGAAGAAAGAAGCTTTACCTAATGTGGAAATCCCGTTCTGGTCACTGGTACACGAGTCTCACTCCTCCATGAAATCATGGCGTGCCATTGGCCGTTGAGGGAGAATTCGTGCTCTGCACGAGGCTTACAGCTAGTTCAATGAACCCGGAACAACATGGGAATGGTGCGGATTTCGCGTCAATTATGAGAAATACATGCTAATTCTTGCTAATTTCTGTGTTTCTAAAGAAGAAAGTCAAGACATTGGGTTTTACGCAGTGAAGTTTATTTAATCAACATTTCATTGTTTTTTTGTTTTGTTTGCTTTTTTTTCTTTTGGTAGCATATTTTGGACGCTTGACCTTAATTTGGATGCCTTTTTAATTTGGGCGCCTACAATGTTATCCATCGCAGGTTTCATGCAATTGAAAGGCCTGGTGGGGACGCCATTTTGTAGTGCTGTCCGAAACCTTAGTGAGGGTTATTTACATCCTATGTAGTGCACTCAAAGTGTCCCACAATGCATCACAAAAAGTAGTGTACAACCGATGATCACTAACCAATGCAATATATCCCATCATGCATTGTGGTCGTGCTGAAAGAAATCAAATTAAAAGTCTCAAATTTGATTTAATAAAAGGCAGCGGCAAAGAAGAAAGTATTCAGCCTTGATTTTAAAAAAATCTGAAAGATGCAGGTACTTTGTCTTGATTAATGTGGAAAATACACTCAGTATAATATGTATTTATTATTTTGAAAGCCCACCAGCCGGCTGATTTGGCACGTTTTAATTGTGCGACAGTAATGATGTAAATATCAGTGCGACAGACTAGTGTCCGAAAGCATTTTTACCAATGAGCTCACTATATAGTCCTCTATATAGTAATTCCCTATATAGGGAGTAGGGAGTAGTGAACTAGTGAGCGATTTCAGACACAGAAAGGGATGGAGAAATGCACAGGTTGGTTTGTCTACTGGAGGCGGCACGGTGGTGTAGTGGTTAGCACTGTTGCCTCACAGCAAGACGGTCCTGGGTTTGAGCCCAGTGGCCGATGGGGGTCTTTCTGTGTGGAGTTTGCGTGTTCTCCCCGTGGATTTCCTCCAGTTTCCCCTACAGTCCAAAGACATGCAGGTTAGGCTAATTGGTGGCTCTAAATTGACCGTGAGTGTGAATGGTTGTTTGTCTCTGTGTCAGCCCTGCGATAACCTGGTGACTTGTCCAGGGTGTACCCCGCCTCTCACCCATAGTCAGCTGGGATAGGCTCCAGCTTGCCTGAGACCCTGTAGGACAGGATAAGTGGCTACTAGGCTACTATTAGGGCGGCATGGTGGTGTAATGGTTAGTGCTGTCGCCTCACAGCAGCTGACAAGGGCCTTTCTGTGTGGAGTTTGCATGTTCTCCCTGTTTCTGCGTGGGTTTCCCCCAAAGACATGCAGTTAGGTTAATGTGGGGCGGCCTTGGGCTGAAGTGCCCTTGAGCAAGGTACCTAACCCCTGACATCTCCCCGGGTGCTGTAGTGTGGTTTCCCACTGCTCTGGGTGTGTGTGTGTGGGTGTGTGGGTGTGCATGTGTTCACTGCTTCAGCTGGGTTAAATGCAGAGGATGAATTTCACTGTTTAAAGTGTGCATGAGGGGTGGTACGGTGGTGTAGTGGTTAGCGCTGTCACCTCACAGCAAGAAGATCTGGGTTCGAGCCCCGTGGCCGACGAGGGCCTTTCTATGCGGAGTTTGCATGTTCTCCCCGTGTCCGCGTGGGTTTCCTCCGGGTGCTCCGGTTTCCCCCACAGTCCAAAGACATGCAGGTTAGGTTAACTGGTGACTCTAAATTGACTGTAGGTGTGAAAGTGAGTGTGAATGGTTGTCTGTGTCTATGTGTCAGCCCTGTGATGATCTGGTGACTTGTCCAGGGTGTACCCCACCTTTCACCCATAGTCAGCTGCATAGTTCGAATTACGGGGGGTACTGGGGGGTACTATACCCCCCAATGAAGACCCAGTACCCCCCAAAGAGACAAAAATATAAGTTTGGGGGGGGGTCTGATATTTTTTCTGATATTGTGAAAAGGAATATATAATTCAAACCAACTCCCATTCGGCATTCTTATTGTAGGAACATTTTAATGTAAATCGATTTCAGACAGACACCCCTTGTTAGGACTGGGACTGTTTTGGCCTCTAGAGGCCGCTGTTATTTCCATCTTGTCATGTTTGTTTTGGCCTTTAGAGGCTGCCACTGTGTTTTTGTGTTTGTCTTCATTGCTGTTTCCTGCCCCGCCCTGTTCCTTAATTAGTGTGTGTATAAATACCCCTCTGTTTGTTCCCTTGTCACGGAGTCTTTTTCCTATGCTATGCCTGTTAGTGCTAGTTCCCTCTGTTCCATGTTCCTTGCCTGTATATTTGTGGTTTTTGTACTTTGCTTTCTTTTTGGACCTTTTTGAATTTTGTATTTACCATTTTGAGATCTTCTGAGCGTTTGCATTTTTGCCTTTTCTTTTCTTATTTTTGGACTTTGAACTTTTGGATTTTTTTTTATTTTTCCCTTAATCTTCTGAGCGTTTTTTGGATTATACTTGTTGGACTGTAAATATTGTAAATAAACCTTTTTGATACTTTTCTACTTCCGCCTCACACCTCTGCACTTGAGTCATCCCCCTGGTGGCCTAGTGGGGGTTTGCTGGATTATCACACCAGCGAACCAGGTTCAAATTCCAGCAAAACCCTAACAGAAAGACTCCGTCATGACCGACTCAGCAGAGGCTTCTTCATCTGTCTACCTGGCCAACCTTCAGGAAATGATGGCTGCGTTAACACGCCTTGGATCCACCATGGACACTCATGGACGGACTCTTGCAAGCCAACGTGAGACCCATGCTCGCCACGAGGTACTGCTTCAGCAGATTGGGAAAACCCTGGCACAGCTGACTTCTCTGCCCCCATCTCCTCCGCCTGATTCTGCTCCTGCTCCACCATCTGCTCCTGCTCCAGTGCCTCCTGCCATGCTGCCTTCTTCACCTCATGAACCCAGCCTTCCTGCACCACAGAGGTATGATGGCAAGCACAGTGAGTGTCGAGAGTTCCTTACCCAGTGCCAACTCACCTTTGAGCTTCAGCCTACCACCTACACTACGGATCTCCACAAGATTGCCTTTGTGATAACCTTGTTAGCTGGTAAGGCACGAGCCTGGGCCACTGCTATCTGGCAGAGACAGGGACCTGAGTGCTCTGATTTCCAGCTGTTTACTAAGGAGATGCTTCGTGTCTTTGATCAAGCAGACATCAGTAAAGATGCAGCCAGAAAGCTCATGTCCATCCGGCAAGGGGGAAGCGTCGCAGACTACGCCATCTCGTTCCGGACGCTCGCAGCAGTAAGTGGATGGAACGAGACTGCCCTGGTGTCAGCCTTCCACCATGGTCTGTCTGACCCCATCAAAGACGGTCTGGCTTCTATCGGATGCCCAAGTGACCTTGAAACACTGATCTCACATTCTACTCGTCTGGACAACAGGATGAGAGAACGCCGCCAAGTCCTGAGCCTCCCCGGCCTCCCTGCCTCTACCTGGAGCATGTCTACCTCCTCCAGTGACTGTCCAGAGCCCATGCAAGTTGGCCGTACTCTTCTCTCCGCAACCGAGAGGGAGCGCAGAAGGAGGGACAAGTGCTGCATCGACTGTGGCAAGCCTGGTTACTTCCGAGCATCATGTCCCAAGCTCTTGGGAAAAGGACCGCCCCGTCCAGCCGAGGGAGGGTTGTGACGGGGCCTACCCTCTCTCCCAGACTCCCTGGCCAAGGAATCTACATCCCGGTCTCCATTTCCTGGGGTGAGTCCCTCCACTCTTGTCAAGCCTTGTTAGACTCAGGGGCGGCTGGAAACTTTATGGATATCCACTTTGCCCAAAGCATCAATGTCCCGACTGCGCCTCTTGAAGTCCCACTGTCTGTGTCTGCCCTCAATGGCCAAGCTTTAGGTGATGGAAGAGTCACCCAAGTAACTTCTCCAGTCTTCCTCCAGTCTCAAGGTCACAAGGAAGAAATATCCCTGCACCTGATTCCTTCACCAGAGTTCCCAGTGATTCTAGGCCTTCCTTGGCTTACCCGCCACAACCCTCGCATAGACTGGGTAACAAGCCAGGTTGTGGAATGGGGCCCTGCATGCCATGCCTCTTGTCTGCTCTCTAGCTCTCCTGTGTCTCCTGCTGAGCCCCCTGATCTCACCGAGCTATCTCAAGTTCCCACAGAGTACTGGGATTTGAAGGAGGTATTCAGCAAAAGCAGGGCCGCCGTTCTTCCTCCGCACCGGGCCTATGACTGTGCCATCGACTTGCTCCCTGGGACTACCCCTCCTCGTAGCAGACTGTTTTCCCTCTCTCAGCCAGAACGCAAGGCCATGGAGGAATACCTCAAAGACGCCCTGGTCTCTGGGTTCATTCGACCCTCCACCTCACCTGCTGGTGCCGGCTTCTTCTTTGTCGGCAAGAAGGATGGGGGGCTCCGACCATGTATTGACTACAGGGGCCTGAACAAGATCACTGTGTGCAACCGATATCCCCTTCCGCTTATGTCCACAGCATTCGACCTGCTCCAAGGCGCCACCGTCTTCACCAAGTTGGACCTACAGAACGCATACCACCTCATCCGTATCTGACAGGGAGACGAGTGGAAGACTGCCTTTAACACCCCGTCTGGGCACTACGAATACCAGGTGATGCCCTTCGGACTCACCAACGCACCAGCTGTTTTTCAGGCCCTAATCAATGATGTCTTGAGGGACATGATTAACCTGTACGTTTTTGTCTACCTCGACGACATCCTTATCTTTTCCAAAACCGTGCAGGAGCACTGCCACCATGTCCGCCAGGTTCTCCAGAGGCTGCTACAGAACAATCTGTTCGCCAAGGCCCAGAAATGCGAATTTCATGTTCCCGAGGTCTCCTTTCTGGGTTTTATTGTACGGACAGGCCAACTCCAAATGGACCCAGCTGAGACCCTGGCCGTCTGGGACTGGCCCACTCCCAAGTCCGTCAAAGAGGTTCAGCGGTTCTTAGGATTTGCTAACTTCTACCGCAAGTTTATCAGGAACTTTAGTTTTGTAGCAGCACCCATGTCGGACCTCACCAAAGGGACAGGTCTTGGGAAAAGGACCGCCCCATCCAGCCGAGGGAGGGTTGTGACTGGGCCTACCCTCTCTCCTGGACTCCCTGGCCAAGGAATCTACATCCCGGTCTCCATTTCCTGGGGTGAGTCCCTCCACTCTTGTCAAGCCTTGTTAGACTCAGGGGCGGCTGGAAACTTTATGGATATCCACTTTGCCCAAAGCATCAATGTCCCGACTGCGCCTCTTGAAGTCCCACTGTCCGTGTCTGCCCTGGATGGCCAAGCTTTAGGTGATGGAAGAGTCACCCAAGTAACTTCTCCAGTCTTCCTCCAGTCTCAAGGTCACAAGGAAGAAATATCCCTGCACCTGATTCCTTCACCAGAGTTCCCAGTGATTCTAGGCCTTCCTTGGCTTACCCGCCACAACCCTCGCATAGACTGGGTAACAAGCCAGGTTGTGGAATGGGGCCCTGCGTGCCATGCCTCTTGTCTGCTCTCTAGCTCTCCTGTGTCTCCTGCTGAGCCCCCTGATCTCACCGAGCTATCTCAAGTTCCCACAGAGTACTGGGATTTGAAGGAGGTATTCAGCAAAAGCAGGGCTGCCGTTCTTCCTCTGTACCGGGCCTACGACTGTGCCATCGACTTGCTCCCTGGGACTACCCCTCCTCGTGGCAGACTGTTTTCCCTCTCTCAGCCAGAACACAAGGCCATGGAGGAATACCTCAAAGACGCCCTGGTCTCTGGGTTCATTCGACCCTCCACCTCACCTGCTGGTGCCGGCTTCTTCTTTGTCGGCAAGAAGGATGGGGGGCTCCGACCATGTATTGACTACAGGGGCCTGAACAAGATCACTGTGCGCAACCGATATCCCCTTCCGCTTATGTCCACAGCATTCGACCTGCTCCAAGGCACTACTGTCTTCACCAAGTTGGACCTACGGAACGCATACCACCTCATCCATATCCGACAGGGAGACGAGTGGAAGACTGCCTTTAACACCCCGTCTGGGTGCTACGAATACCAGGTGATGCCCTTCGGACTCACCAATGCACCAGCTGTTTTTCAAGCCCTGATCAACGACGTCTTGAGGGACATGATTAACCTGTACGTTTTTGTCTACCTCGATGACATCCTTATCTTTTCCAAGACTGTGCAGGAGCACCGCCACCATGTCCGCCAGGTTCTCCAGAGGCTGCTACAGAACAATCTGTTCGCCAAGGCCCAGAAATGCGAATTTCATGTTCCCGAGGTCTCCTTTCTGGGTTTTATTGTACGGACAGGCCAACTCCAAATAGACCCAGCCGAGACCCTGGCCGTCCGGGACTGGCCCACTCCCAAGTCCGTCAAAGAGGTTCAGCGGTTCTTAGGATTTGCTAACTTCTACCGCAAGTTTATCAGGAACTTTAGTTCTGTAGCAGCACCCATGTCGGACCTCACCAAAGGGACAGGTGGATCTTACATCTGGTCTCCTCAGGCGGAAAAGGCATTCAAAGACCTCAAGCACCGCTTCTGCACAGCACCCATTCTGGTCCTCCCGGACACCTCCCAACCATTCATCGTGGAGGTGGACGCCTCGGACAGTGGTGTCGGCGCGGTGCTCTCTCAACGTTCGGAAGGAAAGCTGCACCCCTGCGCATACTTCTCCCACCGCCTGAGTCCTGCGGAGTCCTGGTACGATGTGGGGGATCGAGAACTGCTAGCGGTCAAACTGGCCCTTGAGGAGTGGAGGCACTGGCTGGAGGGAGTGCAACATCCATTCCTGGTTTGGACTGACCACAAGAACCTGGAGTACCTCCAGCAAGCCAAGAGACTGAACCCACGACAGGCTAGGTGGGCCCTGTTTTTCAGTCGGTTTGACTTCACCCTATCATACTGCCCCGGCTCCAAGAACACCAAACCTGACGCACTGTCCAGGCTGTTCTCTGCCACTAACAGGGAGAGTGAAGTCGGGCCTATTATCTCTGTGTCCTGGATTGTGGCCCCTGTCCGCTGGGGTATTGAGGAGGCCGTCCGACGAGCCCAACGCCAGGACCCCGGTCCTGGGACGGGGCCACCGGGCCTCTTGTATGTCCCAGATCAAGCCCGGGCCAAGGTTCTCCAGTGGGGTCACTCGTCCCCTCTCACCGCCCACCCGGGAGCTCGAAGGACCCTGGACTTTTTGAGAAGGCGCTTCTGGTGGCCTAGCATGGAGAAGGAAGTGAGGTCATTCGTCCTTTCCTGCGAAGTGTGCACCAGAAGCAAGAACCCATGACAGCACCCCCAGGGTCTCCTGCATCCTCTGACCATTCCCCGGCATCCCTGGTCCCACATGGCAGTCGACTTCATCACGGGTCTCCCTGAGTCACAAGGTAAAACTGTCATATTGGTCATAGTTGACAGATTCTCCAAGGCCTGCCGCTTTTTACCACTGTGCAAGCTCCCTTCTGCTCTTGAAACTGCTAAACTATTATTCACTCATGTCTTCCAAGTCTTTGGTCTCCCGCAGGACATCGTCTCAGACCGAGGGCCGCAGTTCTCCTCCCGAGTGTGGCACGGGTTCTGCAAGGTCATCGGAGCCACTGCCAGCCTCTCCTCTGGGTTTCACCCACAGTCCAATGGCCAGACGGAGAGGCTCAACCAGGACCTGGAAACCACCCTGCGAGCCCTGGCTATGGATAACCCGACATCGTGGAGCACCTGGCTGCCATGGGCAGAGTATGCCCACAACATCCTGCAGTCATCGGCCACCAAGCTGTCGCCATTCCAGTGCCAATTCGGGTTCCAGCCACCTCTGTTCCCGGACCAGGAGGAGGACGCAGGGGTGCCCTCAGTCAACCAATATGTGAGACGGTGTCGCAAGACCTGGAGCAAGGTCAGGAAGACCCTCATCCAGACCTCCAGAACCAACCAGACTCAGGCCAACCGCCATAGAAGACCTGCCCATGCTTTCCGCCCTGGGCAGCGGGTTTGGCTGTCCACTAAGGACCTTCCGCTGTGGGTGGAGAACCGCAAGCTTGCTCCTCGCTACATTGGCCCCTTCAAGGTGGTGCGCAGGGTGAACCCTGTCACCTACTGGCTCCAGTTGCCCCGGACTCTGAGGATCAACCCCACATTCCATGTTTCCCTGTTGCGGCCCGTACTGACATCCACGTATGCCCCTGCCCCTCGGAACCCCCCACCCCCCCGCATCTTCCAGGGTCTGACTGTGTTCACCGTGCATCACCTGCTTGACTCCCGCCGGGTCTGTGGCGGGCTTCAATATCTAGTAGATTGGGAGGGCTATGGCCCTGAGGAACGCTGTTGGGTCCCCGCCCGGGACATTCTAGATAAAGGACTATGCCGGGACTTCCATTCGGCCCATCCGGATCGCCCTGGGAACGTCAGGAGACGCTCCTGGGGGGGGGGGGGGGGGTCCTATTAGGACTGGGACTGTTTTGGCC
The DNA here is from genome assembly GCF_027579695.1 of Neoarius graeffei. Taxonomy (NCBI): domain Eukaryota; kingdom Metazoa; phylum Chordata; class Actinopteri; order Siluriformes; family Ariidae; genus Neoarius; species Neoarius graeffei. The sequence continues at coordinate 50,050,360 of NC_083584.1, read as the reverse complement.
TCTAGAGGCAGCTGTTATTTCCATCTTGTCATGTTTGTTTTGGCCTCTAGAGGCCACCACTGTGTTTTTGTGTTTGTCTTCATTGCCTGTTTCCTGCCCCGCCCTGTTCCTTAATTAGTGTGTGTATAAATACCCCTCTGTTTGTTCCCTTGTCACGGAGTCTTTTTCCTATGCTATGCTTGTTAGTGCTAGTTCCCTCTGTTCCATGTTCCTTGCCTGTGTCTTTGTGGTTTTTGTACTTTGCTTTCTTTTTGGACCTTTTTGAATTTTGTATTTACCATTTTTGAGATCTTCTGAGCATTTGCATTTTTGCCTTTTCTTTTCTTGTTTTTGGACTTTGAACTTTTGGTTATTTTTTTTATTTTTCCCTTAATCTTCTGAGCGTTTTTTGGATTATACTTGTTGGACTGTAAATATTGTAAATAAACCTTTTTGATACTTTTCTACTTCCGCCTCACGTCTCTGTACTTGAGTCATCCCCCTGGTGGCCTAGTGGGGGTTTGCTGGATTATCACACCAGCGAACCAGGTTCGAATTCCAGCAAAACCCTAACACCCCTATTGTGGACTGTATCATTTTTAGTCACCGCAGCGCTAGAACGCGCTAGAAGCAACAGCTTCTAGTCCACACCATATTCAGTTGATTCATCAGATACAGTCCATGGGTTTGCAGCAATTTATACAGTCTATGGTTTGCAGCAGAAGACGTGCATTGGTAATGTTAGTTGCTAACCAACTTTTAGCCTGTTGAAAATGTGTTATTTTACAACTTTCATTTATTAAAGTGATTTGTCCTTCTTTCAGCTCATGTCACGTCTTTATACATTGAATTACTTACCCACTGAGGCCAGTAGGCTACAGTGGACGGACGTTAACATTAGTTACCAATGTTCGTTAGCAAGATAAGCTAAGTCTCTATTTAAATCAAGCTTATTACAGTGTGGTATAGAAACGATTCTCATTTCAAAGGAGAAGAACTCCATATGTTTCCATTCTCATTTTATCATGAATAAATTATGCCCTTCTGAATTCATTTGGCACATAGGCCCATCCTGTGTGTGTGATTAGGCACAAGAAGTTCTGATGTAGGCCTAGCTAAACCTATGTAAAATTACAATTAGAACCTCTGGGGACTGGGGGCAACATAAAAAGAGCCAGGTAGTAGGCTAGCCTAGGCAAAATAGCCTAGTACATATGCTAGTATTTGAATTTGTTTTCTATTGTTTTTACTTACATTCCTTTTGTATTATTTTTAAGATATTCATAGTTTCATCTGAGTACCCTGTTTGATTTTATTCACAGAGACAGTAGGCCAAACATGAGGAAAAGAAAAGGGCCAGATATCAGGCATTTCTTTGGTGCTAAAAGAGTAAGTAGTAAATATTAGCACTAAGATCTACAGACAATTACAGTACAAGTGTAGGTGCAGTTAGGTTTTATACACTGTTCACGTGAATAAAGAAAATGGGTTCCCAGCAGACAGGAGAGGCACAGCAGGACGAAAGAGAGCAAGACATTCAGCAGGACTGTTCTGTATGTGTGTATATACTGTATGTGACTCATTTGTAGTGTTGATACCCAGTTTGTTCTGACAAAGAAGGTTATCAGGTTGTACTGCTGTTTTTCTTCTGTGGTAGTACTGTATGGTTTGTCATGCTTCTTAATGACATTAAAAATTATTGTTCAGAGTTATTGTGTTGAGTTACTGACACTGACTTCCATAGACGAGACGGGACGGGACCGGGGAGGGTGATTGATATGATAGTGGACCATGATCATATCCCCTTCAGCATCTGACATGTCATCCTCACAGTTCCCCCCCCCCCCCCCCAAACACACACACATACATACATCTCATCGTTCATTCACACACTGAACTCAGGGACCGCACATCTCACTTTACCTCGCTCATTTGCACTATTCCGCACTACCTCATCTTAACAGCTGGTAGTTTGTTTATACTGCTTATTTCATGTTTCATGTTTACCTGCTATACCTCAAGTGCCCTTGACTGTTTGGTTATTTGAACCAATTTATGTGTGTGTGTGTGTGTGTGTGTGTGTGTGTGTGTGTGTGTGTGTATGAGTGTTTAGTCTACATCTAGTTCATATCTAGAGTGTTTATACTGTTTATATTGTCTGTCTGAGTGTTTAGTCTGTGTGTAGTTCTTATCTAGTGTTTACACTGTTTATATTGTCTGAGTGTTTAGTCTATGTCTTGTTCTTATTAGTGTTTATACTGTTTATTTATACTGTTTATATTGTTTGAGTGTTTAGTCTATATCTAGTTCCTATCTAGAGTGTTTATACTGTTTATCTTGTTGTTTGTTTTTTTCAATTATTCTATTTTTATTTATTGCATTGACTGTTTGCACCGTGGGTCAGAGAGGACTGATATTTCATCTGTGCTGTATGTCGAGCAGGTATAGCATATTTGACAATAAAGTTGACTTGACTTGACATGATGGTACCCCCAATTATGGTGGGGTAATTCGCACTCTGGTCAGCTGGGATAGGCTCCAGCTTGCCTGCGACCCTGTAGAACAGGATAAAGCGGCTAGAGATGATGAGATGAGATGAGATGAGATGAGATGAGATGAGATGAGATGAGATGAGATGAGATGAGATGAGAAGTGTGCATGTGACAAAGGTTTCTTCTACTGGATGGATGGATGGATGGATGGATGTTTGTCCACTGGGAGCTGCAGTTCACCGTTTTGACCACCAGATGCCACTAGGTTGAGTGTATTTTGGGATGTAAGCTTCGTTCTGCCATCACTGCAGAAAGCAATGGAGTTTGATATAATTGAAGACGGTGATAAAGACCAGATTTGTTCAGTTCTATTCTGTAGTGAGACCCCGGGCTGTTGGAAAACTATATATAAGGAGTTGTAGTGTCTAGTGTGTTAGCATTATTATTATTTTTTCAATATTTTTCTTTTATTGAAACTTTTCCAAGAATACAAATAACAATGTCAATCATTTTCATTGTCAAAAATTGAAACATGACGTTTGCACGCAAGTCAGGGTACATTCAAAAACAGTCTGCCTATAACTAAAGAGAAGAAAAGGAAAAAAAAAAGAAAGAAAAAAACATTTCCATTAAAGTGCCATTCTACCATTGGATGTATTCTTTGGCATAAAATACAATATATTTTATGACAACATGACTAGACAGAGAAATCTTTTAGCTTCAAAATGATATATCAAACATAATTTTTTGACAACGACAAGTATATTAATTTTGCGACCCTTTTCATTTCTGTGCGGGAGTGAAACGTGATGTCATCGGCAGGTTCCCCTTCTTGTGTACCACGTCACGTGTGACGTGGCACAGATTATCAGCAATGGCGGCTAGAACGTGATTTCCACTTGTCGATTGCTGTGCCGATATTCACCATCGACCGTCTCCTTTGGGCATCACTTGCTATTTTCCTTCGCTTCTTTTCCGAAGCTGACAATCGCGTTCTATCCGCCATTGCTGATAATCTGTGCCACGTCACACGTGACGTGGTACACAAGAAGGGGAACCTGCCGATGACATCACGTTTCACTACCGCGCGGAAATTAAAAGGGTCGCAAAATTAATATACTTGTCGCTGTCAAAAAATTATGTTTGATATATCATTTTGAAGGCGGCATGGTGGTGTAGTGGTTAGCGCTGTCGCCTCACAGCAAGAAGGTCCTGGGTTCGAGCCCCGGGGCCGGTGAGGGCCTTTCTGTGTGGAGTTTGCATGTTCTCCCCGTGTCCGTGTGGGTTTCCTCCGGGTGCTCTGGTTTCCCCCACAGTCCAAAGACATGCAGGTTAGGTTAACTGGTGACTCTAAATTGACCATAGGTGTGAATGGTTGTCTGTGTCTATGTGTCAGCCCTGTGATGACCTGGCGACTTGTCCAGGGTGTACCCCACCTTTCGCCCGTAGTCAGCTGGGATAGGCTCCAGCTTGCCTGCGACCCTGTAGAAGGATAAAGCGGCTAGAGATAATGAGATGAGAAGATTTCTCTGTCTAGTCATCTCATCTCATTATCTCTAGCCGCTTTATCCTTCTACAGGGTCGCAGGCAAGCTGGAGCCTATCCCAGCTGACTACAGGCAAAAGGCAGGGTACACCCTGGACAAGTCGCCAGGTCATCACAGGGCTGACACATAGACACAGACTCCCATTCACACCTACGGTCAATTTAGGGTCACCAGTTAACCTAACCTGCATGTCTTTGGACTGTGGGGGAAACCGGAGCACCCGGAGGAAACCCACGCAGAGAACATGCAAACTCCACACAGAAAGGCCCTCGCCGGCCCCGGGGCTCGAACCCAGGACCTTCTTGCTGTGAGGCGACAGCGCTAACCACTACACCACCGTGCCACCCCCTGTCTAGTCATGTTGTCATAAAATATATTGTATTTTATGCCAAAAAAATACATCCACTGGTGGAATGGCACTTTAATCTAAGAGGTTGAAAGAGCCTAGAAGGAGAACAGTTCTTATGGCTTTGGGGTTTGATGAGCCAAGTAATGAGTCCTTGTATATTTTTAATTCACTCAAAAAAACAGAAGTAGAAAAATTAGGTTTAGGATGTAAAACACACTGCTTTCTTCGCTACTAAACCCATGGAAACCAACTACAATTTGCGAAAAAGAAAAATCAAGGTTTCGTTTAAGCCTTGTACACAGAAATGATAAAAGCTGTCCAGAGCAGTGTGTTAGCATTAGTGAGTTGTAGTGCACAGTGTGTGACGTCAGAGGCGGGGTCGAGGGCGGGGAATGGAGGCAGGGAGTGAGCGCGCGCGCTCTGTAGCATTACTAACAACAACAACAAGAACTCCTACTGAGAGCTGGCATGGGATAAACAGGCGGTGAGATACAGTGAGTACCCCGGGATCAGTCTCTCAGGCCGGGTCCGTGTGGGTGTCCGTGTTGAGTTCCATCTCCCCGGGCGGATTATAGCAGTTAGCCCCGGCTTCAGGAGCTAATCAGTGCGGGTTTGTTTTTCGACACTTCATGCAATTCGGTGTTAAGTATTTCACAGACACACTGATTGTGCCGACAGGAAGTCCTTCAGGGGTTTAGTCATCCGAATAAACGCTTCTTCTTCTTGAAGCTCAAAGCTAGCCTTAGTGCCAAGGGGATCCGCGCATGCGCACTTCATTTCTGCACGCCCATAAATGGTTTTTTTTAATTATTATTTTTTTAATATATATAGTTTTTCTTCAATGCTCGAGAAGGCATTTTTTCTGATTTTTCTATTTTCCTGTGCAGGAAGTCAGAACTGTAATTTTTTTTTTTTTTTACACGTTTCCTTCTGTCAGTGTCAGCATTATATCTGATCCGGAAGCTTGATGACGTGTTTGGTGTTTGTAAACAAAGCGCGCGCGTAGGAACGTCATTTCTCCAGCTCCAGTGTAAACAATGTGTTTAAAGGTGCAGTAAGCGATTTTTTTTTTTTTTTGGTATTCATTACTTGTCTAAATAACCTGGAAAATTCATAAAACATGATGAAAACTGTGTTACACTGTCTTACCATGTATCCTTAGCTCAGGTGCAATATATGTATATAGGAATCATTGTATATAAAATCGCTTCATTTTGCTTTTACTTAAGTTATTGAACTTATTTAAATTTTATTTATTTTTTTTAAAGACTATTTTATCTTCTATTTTTAGACATTTACTTCTTCTTAGACTACGTTCAGACTGCACCCCGAAACGACCCATGTCCGATTTTTTTGCCCATATGCGACCTGTATCCGATTTGTTATTGACAATCTGAACGACACAGATCCGATTTTTTCACATGCGACCCAGGCCGCTTGGATATGTGGTCCTAAATCCGATTCATATCCGATATTTTCACATGCGACTGCAGTCTGACCGGACAGGTCGCATTCATGCGACCTACACGTCATCAACAAGAGACAAACGTCACTATTCTGCGTTGGCTAATCCCGCCTCTTTGGTGGAAAACAACAACATTTGTACAGTTTTCAGAATTTAAATAGACTTTTATAGAATTGATCAAGCTAATGGTGGATTTGGTAGGGACCTGGATGTTGATCTGTTAGCCTGATTAAATAAAACAGTTTCTATAACTGACTTATAACTTAAACCATCCTGTATTACAAGAATACAAGATTGTTCTGGAAACTTCCAGTAATTTGACACCTTCGGTCTCATTAGTCTGCTGCCCACATTAATCAGATTATTGTGTGAGTTCCGCCGCCGCCACAAAAACCACATCGCCAGGTCTCGCCTCATCTCCATAGCAAACTGCACTGGTGTTTCTGCACCTTGAGCCAGCGCTGAGAGAAGTTGCAGAATTCAGCTGGCTATAAACAATCTAAATAAATATTTATAAAAATGTAGAAAAAGTTTATTAATATGACGAAATAAATATGTGCAAATTATTAAGCCTGAATTAAGAGTTTGGTAATACAGCGGCCGTATCCCAAATGACTGCCTACTGAAGCTCGAGTGCACTATATAGAGTTTAAAAATCCATTACTTCCTAGTAACATGTAGCGCACTTATATAGAAATTAGAGAGACATTTAGGAGTCAACCCTCGTTACCAGGCTACACGTTTTCATTTCAGTTCAGAAACAAAAATACACATGAGACCTCACACTTTAACACTAACCAGATAATTAAACAAAAAAAAAAGAAATCATTAAACTTGAAGACTGCGCTTTTTTTTTTGTTTACGTATTACGTAGATGTGCTTATTACATGTCAATTTGCGCATGCGGGACACTTTTGGGTCGTTTTCCGTTCATATTGGAGATCGCATACAAGTCTCATATAATTGGTAATGTGAACGGCCTAGCAAAAAAATCGGATTTTACAACAAATCGGATATGGGTCGTTTCAGGTTGCAGTCTGAACGTAGTGAAAGATTCAGGAGCTTGGTTGCAAATTTGAATTTCCCTCCGGGGATTAATAAAGGCATTCTGATTCTGAAAAAGAATTATGGATTAAAATGTAGCCTTAGCAAAAGATTTATGCTGGTCAGAAGGCTTGTTTGGAAAACTAACTTCCGGTCTGTAATGCATGAAAAGGAAAAGAAAGAAAGAAAGAAAGAAAGAAAGAAAGAAAGAAAGAAAGAAAGAAAGAAAGAAAGAACAACTTTATTCATCACACACTTGTGAAATTTCCTCTCTGCACTTAACCCATCTGAAGCAGTGAACAAACACACACATACCCAGAGCAGTTGGCAGCCATGCTAACAGCGCCCGGGGAGCAGTTGGGAGTTAGGTGCCTCGCTCAAGGGCACCTCAGCCCAAGGCCGTCCCATATTAACCTAACCTGCATGTTTTTGGACTGTGGGGGAAACCGGAGCACCCAGAGGAAACCCACACAGACACGGGGAGAACATGTAAACTCCGCACAGAAAGGCCGTCGCCAGCCGCTGGGTTAGAACCCAGAACCTTCTTTCTGTGAGGTGACCGTGCTAACCACTACACCACCGTGCCGCATGGTGTGTGTGTTTGACAAAATGCACATCGTTCATTTTATAGACACGCTATGGATCGTGTCTTGTTTTTTTTCTTGAACACGGAGAAAATATCTCGCCTAATAATGCATCTTGTCACTCACTATGTTTACATGCACAAAATATTCAAGTTTTTGCCCTTATTTGGAACAAAACACAATATTCCTACTAAGCTGTTTACATGGGTAATGAAAAGGAATATTCTACTAATATTCCTGTTTACGTACAGCCATGCATACTCCGATTGTTTAGTTTGTTTGTGGACAGATCTGACCGTAAACAGGGAAGAGGCCATGTGTTGCAGGGCTGTGAAAAATCTGCGGGTTCGTGGAATTCCGCGGATTTGATCTCAAAAATGGCATTTTTGTAAATCGTGTATTTTTGAAAAAAAAATGTAAGGGGTGGGGGTACTCTGGTAATGGTTGGGGACCGTAATCGCCGACGAGCAGAGGTGGACAAAGTACCCAACTTCATTACTTAAGTCAAAGTACAGATCCCGCTGGTCAAATGTTACTCCGGTACAAGTGAAAGTTGTCCAGTCAAATTTTTATTACTGAAGTAGTTGCTTTTAAAAATACTTAAGTATTAAATGCACATTTTTTTGTCAACGCATTGTTGTATTATTGCCACAACGCTTACAAAACCTAATGCCGTTACCAAAGACAGAAATGTGAATTTACAAAATGAACGCATGCTGTGCCATCATGGTGGTTTAACATTCAGCTAGCTAGTCAGTGAAACTCCACCTGACATGCTAGCAAACGCTTTTCAAACTCCAAATCATATTGGGTAGCTAATGCTACTAGAAAAGAAATATTTCTACATTCTGTTTATTTGGCAAGATTATGCTAAAACATTTCTGAAAGCACTTCAGATAAGTTAATGTTATTCATCTTAGCATAACTTCATTCTTACATGCTAACTAACAGTATCCAATTTAACTAGCTATGTGTTAAAGTGCATATCCTGGACCAATTTAGTGTTTTGTTTTGTTTTTTATATGAAAGTATGTCCCTTTACACACTCATCCAGAAGGGTGATTTTGCACAAGGCCATCTGTCTACAGCAGAAAAAAATAAAATAAAATGCGTCTGGAAAAATCCCAAGGGAGTCTGGAGCCAGATTCGTGACATTATCTGCAGAAGCGCCAGCAGGCTGAGAGAGCTTTGCACGGTTTCAGTGCACAGCCTGTGTACACCAAGCGCTCCCATTTCTCTCTCATTGTCCGGTCTTTTGGGAAACGATGAGTACTAATCCCATCAAGATTGGTGTTGCTACACCCTCCTACGATACATCTGTTAACCATTTTAATAATTACGTGATAACGTTGAAGAAATTTGCAGAAGACCACCAGGTCGTTTTCTCATAAACAAACCAGCGCTGACGTAGGATTCAGAGGGAGGCGTCCCGCAGATGACGTCATGAAAATCAGTGTTTGCCGGGAAATTCAAATGGCAAGTTTTTTCAGAGGCGGACCAATTCGCCTCAAATGGCTTGATTTCAACTGAATTTTTCTGGTACTGCGCAAGGTAAAAAAAAATTGCGCAAAATGTGACAGATATTTGACCTCCTTCCATCAGCAAGGGCATTGAAGATGAAACGTGGCTGGGTCTTTCAGCATGACAATGATCCCAAACACACCGCCCGGGCAACGAAGGAGTGGCTTCGTAAGAAGCATTTCAAGGTCCTGGAGTGTCCTAGCCAGTCTCCAGATCTCAACCCCATAGAAAATCTTTGGAGGGAATTGAAAGTCCGTGTTGCCCAGCGACAGCCCCAAAACATCACTGCTCTAGAGGAGATCTGCATGGAGGAATGGGCCAAAATACCAGCAACAGTGTGTGAAAACCTTGTGAAGACTTACAGAAAACGTTTGACCTCTGTCATTGCCAACAAAGGGTATATAACAAAGTATTGAGATGAACTTTTGTTATTGACCAAATACTTATTTTCCACCATAATTTGCAAATAAATTCTTTAAAAATCAGACAATGTGATTTTCTGGATTTTTTTTTGTTCTCATTCTGTCTCTCATAGTTGAAGTGTACCTATGATGAAAATTACAGGCCTCTCTCATCTTTTTAAGTGGGAGAACTTGCACAATTGGTGACTGACTAAATACTTTTTTGCCCCACTGTACATTAATACTATTTAGGTCAGAAATCATTGAAACGCTGGTAAAATTTATCGTATAATCATGTATCTAAAACCTCTCAGAGACCCTGAAAATGCACCTGAGAGCATCTATTTTCAAAAAAATTTCCGGGGGGGGATGCTCCCGGACCCCCCTAGTTTCATTTTGCGCTGTTGGCGTTCAATTGTCTGTGTATTATCATGCCAGAATTTAGGGCTTTAATTTTTTTCTGGGGAAAACACTGATATTATGAAAAATACTGATGGATAGTTTTAATGTCAAAACAAAGCTATAAGTATTAAAATATGCACATTTTGGAGAGCAAGCGTTCAGGTAAACAAAACTCTCCACGAGGTCAAGCAGAAAAGTTTCAGCAGTTTATAACGCTTAATCTTTTTCCTTTTCTAGAATTGTCAGCGTAGTTTTCTAAGTTTACTTTAGGCTCGTTTTTACAGGAAAAAAAATAATTTTATCGTGAAGGCACTGACTTTCAACGGACGGCATTTGGATCTTCGCGGCCAAAAAAAACATGTCGACTTCGTAAGGTACCGTACAGTACGTGCACCAAAAAACCCATGTAAAAGCACTTATTTTAATTCTAACAGCTCAAAACAGCTCCATAATAAAAGTTTTCAAGGTATATAGTTGTTTTTGTAGGGTTTGGCTACATCTTGAAGATACTAACGAACAATATTACTGTGATGATGACACGAAGTTCAGCTTCCCTCCTCCTTCTCAGCTGCGTGTGTATATGTGACCGATAAAGGCTCATAATTCTAAAAATCCAATCAGAAGTTTTCTGTACCGATGTGATTTTTACTGCCAACAAAACCCGCGAATCAACAGACTTCACTTTTATGAAGTTTAAATCTCACTCGGCTAGATAACGCGTACGCAGTACTGACACAGATACCGGTGAACAATCTTGTTCCCATAGCAACACGATTCTTCCCGTCTGAAAAGAGGGCTTTTCTCAATGAATAAAAACGAACAACGAGCCACTAATGCGCTGTAATAAGTATGTGTTCTCATCGCAATAAATCGTTTGTTGATGTCTTCAAAATGTCACCAAACCTTACAGAAGGCTTTGTTTACCTGAACGCTTGCTCTCCACTTTCATGTTGCTAAGCAGCATCCAAGCACGTGACCTCTAGCTGCAAAGAGCCGATTGAGACACAAATCCCGAACACACTGTATACATGTCCAAAGAAGGCATAAAAATCTGAATAATATTAGCATGTCTCTCAGAAAAGGAAGAAGAGCAAATATTAGAACATGCATTTGACATGATCTGTATCAAATTCCAGATATTGTCATATCTGGAATAATAGCGTGTGTGTAAACGTACTGAATGTTTGGCATAATAATGTAACCTGAGTAATTAGGGAATTTCCTGGGTAGAAACGGTTTAACTGACAGTCCTGACTGATCTCAGATGGACGCAGTACATTACATGTGTATGGAATGATGTTGGTGCTACAAAGGTTTTGGATTAGAATTTTGTAAATGTGATTTGTCCTCTTTTTATTTTTTGGATGTTGAATTATTTCATTTTTATCCCCTGCTAGCTGAAAGGCCCGAAGGGGGATTATGTCGTGGCGATGTCTGTCTGTCTGTCCGTCCCGGGAAGGGTGCTCACCTTCTGAAATCAACTCCTCTCATAATTTTTGGAGGAATTTCACAAAACTTGACAGGATTCTTTGTTATATATCGATAATACGCATATTGTAATTTCATTAAACTGGGTCACATTTTACCAGAGTTACAGCCCTTGATTAACAAAATTTATAACTTGACAATTTCATGAGCGTGTGTTTTCCTTCTGAAATCAACTCCTCTCACAATTTGTGGAGGAATTTCACCAAACTTGGCAAAAGGCTTTGTTATATGTCAGTAGTACGCATATTGTCATTTTGTCCAATTCGGTCACATTTTACCAGAGTTACAGCCCTTGATTAACAACCTTGTACTTTCACGATTTCATGAAGGTGTGCTCGCCTTCTGACATCAACTCCTCTCACAATTTTTGGATGAATTTCTCAAAGCTTGGCAAAAGGCCTTGTTATAGGATGGTAATACGCATATTGCGATTTAATTTTGTTTGTGAAAATTTGACCAGAGTTTTGACCCTTGATTAACAACCTTGTACTTTTGACAATTTCATGAGGGTGTACGTTCTTCTGAAATCACCTCCTCTCACAATTTGTGGAGGAATTTCACCAAACTTGGCAAAAGGCTTTGGTATATGACAGTTATACGCATATTGGAATTTCGTTTAATTTGGGCAAATTTTACCAGAGTTATGCCCTTGATGATTAACAAACTTGTACTTTGGCAATTTCATCAAGGTGTGCTTGCTTTCTGAAATCAACTTCCCTCACAATTTTTATCCCCCACTGGCCAAAAGGCCTGAAGGGGGATTATGTCGTGGCGATCTCCGTCCATCCGTATGTCCGTCCCAGGAAGGGTACTCACCTTTTGAAATCAATTCCGCTCACAATTTTTGGAGGAATTTCATGAAACTTGGCAGGATTCTTTATTATCTGTTGGTAATACGCATATTGTAATTTCGTTCAATTCAGTCGCATTTTACCAGAGTTATTGCCTAGTTGCCAGCAGGGGATATCATGCTCTCAGAGCACTCTTGTTTATAATTGACATTGAATCAATTACAAAATATCCATTTACAAATGAATACATTTAAATGACATTGGGGTGCTCTATACTTTTCCTGACTGCTGATTGAACACAGATAACTGAAGCTGTGCTTGTGCTTTCCAATCAGCTTAGACCTGATGATGTGTGCATCTGACTCAGTTTCAAAAGCTCTACAATTTTGATTGTGAATGCTTTGCGTGGGTTTCCTCCGGGTGCTTCGGTTTCCCCCACAGTCCAAAGACATGCAGGTTAGGTTAACTGGTGACTCTAAATTGACCGTAGGTGTGAATGTGAGTGTGAATGGTTGTCTGTGTCTGTGTCAGCCCTGTGATGACCTGGCGACTTGTCCAGGGTGTACCCCGCCTTTCGCCCGTAGTCAGCTGGGATAGGCTCCAGCTTGCCTGCGACCCTGTAGAACAGGATAAAGCGGCTAGAGGTAATGAGATGAGATTATTATTCATGAATTACTTCAGTTCTGAACTTCGAATTTTAAAAGTCTGGACTTTGGAGAGATGATGGATACTCTTTTGGTGGAACACAACGGAGCAAAATATTGTGACCCTCTAATGTTGACCTGAAGTTGGCGCCACTGGGGGTTGGCATTGGGCTTTTGTCCCCACCTATGTTAATACCAAACCTACGCCCTTGCCTACATGTTATCTCATTCTAATTGTTGTTACTTTTATCCAAATGACAGCTGGTAATACATTGTTATTTTTCACTTTGTTTATCTGGGTACTCATCTTTGAGAAACTGGATTGGCAGAATGTTGCCTGTGAAGAAAAGAATGTCTTTATTACCCTATGCCAAGTTAATATTTCCTTAAGTGCAATTTTTAAGAGCCGTAGATTGTATTTTATTTATTGTTTTTGTTGTGAGTGGTTTTGTTTGATTGTTTTATTTCTTTAGGTTATTTATTTATATTTTTGACATTCCACTGTTGAATTGAATAAGTTGACTGAATTAAAAAGTTTACTGTTCTTTGAAAGGGTGTATTTGCATGATCATTATTATTTTACTAGTGGCATAAAATTGTCTTGATAAGACGTCAACAATAATATCGTTTATTGCAATAATTTCTGAGACAGTATATCGTCCAACAAAATTTGTTATCGTGACAGGCCTAGTCAGTGGTACCTTCACACATATTCAACTCGCTCATGCTGTGAGCACTGATGCCCTCCATACCATCACACATGCTGGCATTCACACCTTTTTCTGAGAACAAACTGGATGGTCGTGTTCACTTTTGGCACCGAGAACTTGAAGTCCGGTTTTCCTGAAAACAAGCTGAAATGTGGACTCATCTGGCCGTAGCACATGTTTCAACTGTCTTTCTGTCCATCTGAGATGAGTTCAGGCCCAGAGAAATCGATGGCGTTTCTGCATAGAATTAACAAATGGCTTTCTCATTGCATAATACAGTTTCAGGCAGGGCTTTGAACCAGAATTTTTTTCCTGTTGGTTCGTTCCGAACAGAAACGGAATTTTAACGTTTCCGGTTTTGGGTTCCACCATTAAATAGACGTTCCTGAACCGGTTAGAACAAAAAAATTTCATTCCCGGAACGGTTAATTACGTTCCCTGTCAGCTGTTTAACAAATGGCTATAAAATTATGTCTCTGTCTCATCCAGCTTAAGCCAAATTCTATTACAACCTTCATTAAATAAGACAAGAAATAATTCAAAACAATTATTATTTCAAATGTTGGCGATTTGGATTCTCAGTATGTCTTCCCATCTACACAAACAGAAAAAGTGCCAAAAATGAAAGATAATTTGTTTAGTGTGTTACCAAAGGCTAGTCAGGCCCTATGCATTGATAGGCTAACAGAAGTTAACGTCATTTAATGTTCGCGAGCCTCTCATTAACGTGGACAAATATATTGATATCGTGTTTGAAATTGACGTTTTTTTAACGATAGACTGCAATATTTACCTCTTATTTAAGATGTGGAGATGTGATAGTAGTCCACCCTCCCGCTCTCTCCATTCAGTCAGCGAACGTCACACAGGAAGTGAACCCCAGCGGGTTATAGAAACTTGCGCAGGAGAAGAATGACTTTTTTATTTGTAGGCTACGGAAACTTTGAGGAACGAAATAAAAACCGGTATTAACCAGTTACCATTATTTTTAATAAGCGTTTCTGTTCCGGAACATAAAATATAATAAAGTTTCTGGTTTCGTTTCTGTTCCATGTGAAATAGAAAAAGTTCCCGGTTTTCGTTTTCGTTCCTTGAACCGGTTCAAAGCCCTGGTTTCAGGTTGCATTTCTGGATGCAGCAGCAGACGGTGTTAAGTGACAATGGTTTTCCGAAGTACTCCCGGGCCCATGTGACTGTATTTGTCACGTTAGCATGCCGGTTTCTCAGGAAGTGCTGCTTGAGGGCATTCAACAGTGTTTTCTGACCTTGCCCTTTACACACTGAGATGTCTCAAATTCCCTGAATGTTTTCACAGTATTACATATGTACTGTACATTTTGAAAGACCTAAAATCTTGTGTTGAGAAATGTTCTTTCTGAATTGATTTAAGAATTCTCTCATGAATTTTGGCACAAAGGAGTGAGCCACGACCCAACCTTGCTTGAAAAGGCTGAGCCTTTGGTGTTGCTCCTTTTATACCCAATCATGATGCTAATTAATCTGCTTATTGTGGAATCTTCCAAAATGGTGTTACTTAAATATCTTACAAACCTTTCAGTCTTATTTTGCCTCTATCCCAACTTTTTTTTTTTTAGCTCGTCTGGCCATGAGGCCGATGAGCTATTGCCATGGTGTGACGTCCACCCATCCGTCCACAGTTCAGTTAAATCATATCTCTTTCGTCAATTCCGCATGGATTTCTGTTCTGATTGTTTTGTTTGAAAGAACTCATCACTCTTCCCAAAACTTGGTGGTTGTTTTGTCATATTTTTTGCTAATGAGTTAGTAATTAGGCCAAATGAACAAAATCTTTAGGCCTCTCACTAGAATTTTATCTCCCCTCTTGTTTCTCATCCGATTCCAGTTCTGATTGATGTTTTGGGTAGATCTTCCCTTGAGGAACAATACTTGGTTGTTTTGTTGATTTTCCTGCTGTAAACAATTTGTTTACAACTTTGTTGATTTTCAGTTAAATCATATCTCCTCCCTCAGTTCTCAATAGGTTTCTGTTCTGATTGTTTTGTTTGAAAGAACTAGACCTTCTGTACAAAACTTAGTCATTGTATTGTCAATTTTTTGCTAATGAACTGCTAATTAACAACCACGGCATCGCAGCGGCTCTGCAGGCAGTGTGGGATTTATCTTTGTGTGCCGTTTGGTGGGACTGTGGTAGGTACGCCATTGGAATTACATCCTGACCCTCTTTTGGTGGACTTTCTTTTTCCCCCCCCTAATTGTAAAGCGACCTTGGGTGTGAGAAAGGCACTATATAAATTGAACTGATGATTATTATTTATTATTAATTAGGTCACCTTAACGAGTTTTCTGACTTTTCACTAGAATTGCATCTCCTCTCGCATTTCTCATCCGATTCCAGTTCTGATTGATGTTTTGGGTAGATCTTCCTTCAGGGAACAAAACTTAGTCATTTGTTTATTGATTTTCTTGTTGTAAGCAATTTGTTTACAGCTTTGTTTATTTTCAGTTAAATCGTGTCTCCTTCCTCAGTCCTCAACTGATTTCAGTTCTGATTATTTTATTTGAAAGAACTCGACCTTCTGCACAAAGCTTGGTCATTGTATTGTCAATTATTTGCAAACAAATTAGTAATTAGGTCAACTTAACAAATTTTCTTCTCACTTGAATTGTATTTCTTCTCTCATTTGTCATGCGAATTCACTTCTGATTGATGTTTTGGGTAGATCTTCCCTTGGGGAACAAAATTTAGTCCTTTTGTTGATTTTCCTGTTGTAAACAATTAGTCATGGAGGTTGGTCTTCTCTCACATCGTCACATTTCAGTTTTGGGAGCCATGGTTGTTTTGATAGCAGGCCAGATGAGCAACTACGTCCTTGACGTTCTGGTTTTGAGTGTGTTACAGACATCAAATTCCAACTTCATTCATATTTACAAAATACAATTAAGTTGGTCAGTAAAACTATTACAAATTTTTTCTTTGTACTTTTGTCGGTTAAGTACAGTGGTATGCAAAACTTTGGGCACCCCTGGTCAAAATTGTTGTTACTGTTCAGCAAGTTGAAGATGAAATGATCTCCAAAAGGCATAAAGTTAAAGATGACTCATTCCCTTTATATTTTAAGCAAAAACAAATTTTTTTATTTTCATCTTTTACATTTTCAAAATGACAAAACAGAAAAAGGGCCCGAAGCAAAAGTTTGAGCACCCTGCATGGTTAGTACCTGGTAACATCCCCTTTTGGCAAGTATCACAGCTTGTAAACACTTTTTTTTTGTAGCCAGCTAATAATCTTTCAGTTCTTAACTGGGGGATTTTCACACATTCATCCTTGCAAAAGGCTTCCAGTTCTACAAGTTTCTTGGGCTGTCTTGCATGCACTGCTCTTTTGAGATCTATCCACAGATTTTCAATGATGTTTAGGTCAGGGGACTGTGAGGGCCAGGGCAAAACCTTCAGCTTGTGCCTCTTGAGGTATTCCATTGTAGATTTTGAGGTGTATTTTGGATCATCATCTTATTGTAGGACCCATCCTCTTTTTAACTTCAACTTTTTTTTTACAGATGGTATGATGTTTGCTTCCAGAATTTGCTGGTATTTATTCGAATCCATGCTTCCCTCAACCAATGAAATGTGCCCTGTGCCACTGGCTGCAGCACAACCCCAAAGCATGATCGATCCACACCCATGCTTCAGAGTCGGAGAGGTGTTCTTTTCCTGGAATTTGGCAACCTTTTTTCTCCAAACATACCTTTGCACATTGTGGCCAGAAAGTTCTATTTTGATTTCATCAGTCCACAGGACTTGTTTCCAAAATGCATTAGGCTTATTTAGATGTTCATTTGCAAACTTCAGACTCTGAATTTTGTGGCTAAGACACAGGAACGGTTTTCTTCTGATGACTTTCCCATGAAGGTCATATTTGTTCAGGTGTCGCTGCATAGTAGAACAGTGCACCACCACTCCAGGGTCTGCTAAATCTTTCTGAAGGTCTTTTGCAGTCAAACAGGGGTTTTATTTGCCTTTCTAGCAATCCAACGAGCAGCTCTTTCAGAAAGTTTTCTTCATCTTCCAGACCTCACCTTGATCTCCACTGTTTCTGTTAACTGCCATTTCTTAATAACATTACGGTACAATCTGAGGAAACAGCGACCTGAAAACACTTTGCTACGTTCTTGTAGCCTTCTCCTGCTTTGTGAGCATCAATTATTTTATTATTCAGAATGTGAGGGAGTTGCTTAGAGGAGCCCATGGCTGTTGATTTTAGGGACAAGTTTGAGGAGTCAGAGAATTTATACGGCTTTGAAATCTGCATCATCTGACCTTTCCTAACGAAAAATTTGAACAAGCCACAGCTCAATAAGCTAATTAAGGTCTGGAAACCTGGTAAAAGTTACCTGAGAACTCTCATGTATTGGGGTGCCCAAACTTTCGCATGGTGTTCCTTTTCTTTTTTCACTCTCCAATTGTACAAAACAAAAATAATACACAAATCTTGCAGAAAACACTGAAAAGAAATGTGTCATCTTTACCGTTATGCCTTTTGGTGATCAGTTCATCTTCTGCTCACTTAACTATTCACAGTAACAGACATTTTCAGTAAGGGTGCCCAAACTTTTGCATGCCACTGTAAATGTTCACGTGAATTAACAAATCACAGATTTTTGTTTTAATTGCATTTTGGAAAATATCCCAACTTTTCTGGAAATGGGGTTAGAATCACACTGACTCTACAGTTCACTGTGTTGTGATGACAAGGGAAGTCGCAAATGATGTAATTCCGATCTATTTCGGTGACTAATTCCTCAAATGTTAGATTTGTTAAAAAAAAAAAGAGTGTTACTCATTCAGTCTCCTTTGAAAGTATTGTAACAGCAAGGACAATACTTTTGTTTTTGCTACACACTGAAGACGTTTGGGTTTGATACTAAAAATGAATGAGATGGTGGATCAGAATTTACACCTTTATTTTCTGATATGGGCGGCACGGTGGTGTAGTGGTTAGCGCTGTCGCCTCACAGCAAGAAGGTCCGGGTTCGAGCCCCGTGGCCGGCGAGGGCCTTTCTGTGTGGAGTTTGCATGTTCTCCCCGTGTCCGCGTGGGTTTCCTCCGGGTACTCCGGTTTCCCCCACAGTCCAAAGACATGCAGGTTAGGTTAACTGGTGACTCTAAATTGAGCGTAGGTGTGAATGTGAGTGTGAATGGTTGTCTGTGTCTATGTGTCAGCCCTGTGATGACCTGGCGACTTGTCCAGGGTGTACCCCGCCTTTCGCCCGTAGTCAGCTGGGATAGGCTCCAGCTTGCCTGTGACCCTGTAGAAGGATAAAGCGGCTAGAGATGATGAGATGAGATTTTCTGATATTTACATCTAGACGTGTTCAGCAACTTTTGAACACGATACGTTTGGTGACAGACCGCCAAAAGTGAACAAAAGTTAGATTTAAAGTACATTTAAATTAAATAACACTTAGTACAATCCCAATTCCAAAAAAGTTGGGATGATGTGTAAACTATAAATAAAACAGAATGCGATAAATTGCAAATCATTGAAACCTTATATTTCATTGAAAATAGTACAAAGACTGTTGTTGAAACTGAGAAACTTTATTGTTTCTTGAAAAATGTATGCTCATTTTGAATCTGATGTCAGCAACACGTTTCAAAAAAGCTGGGACAGGGGCATGTTTACCACTGTCTGGGCTCACGCTAGCTGGTCACATGTCCGCAAATTGCGAAGTTTTATTCCAATTTGCGAAAAGAAAATCATCTGTATTCGCATTTTATGCGAAAGTCATTTAAAGTTTAAGCAAAATCCATCAAACAATTGCGATTTCTCAAGATGAACAGTACCTTTCGTGTCTATCTTCGATGTTTTGATTTATAACCAACGCCCCCGAGTTTCGAAGATTCTTATTGGTTGACCGCAAATTACGTCTTCCAATAGCAGCGCATAGACATATAAACATAGACGCCGCCTTCTGCGTAGAATCATACGTCATCCTTGCCACCATATTGGATGTGGCAAAGTGGAGATTCTTCAACCGTCTCTGGTATGGAGCACTTGCATGTGACGTCACAGCCGATCCAGATTGTGACAGACGCCATCTTGTCGGTCAAACGCCATATTTCCGCCTTCTACTTCTACTTCTACCTTTTCTTCTGGAAAACCCTACTATATTCAATTCTACTATAACGGCTGCAGCTACAAGCTCTCCCTACCTGTGCACGTTTTTTAATGTTTTTTGTGTGTATTTTTGCGTGTTGTTCGTCTGTATCAGACTTCAATATCCACTACAACCGTATGGACTTACTGGACATTGGTTTCCAGCAGAAAATGACGGTTTGTAGCGATTTCCATCGCATGCACAACATTCCGGACGAGATAGCGAGACCAGCAGGGTCTCCGTGGATTGTTATCGGAAGCAAAGCGAAGGAGGCGGCGTCGGGAGCGGAAGCAAAAACGAGGCTGCAGGCAGAGCCGGCCTGTTGACTAAGCTCAGAAAACAGCCACTCAAACCTCCACTGCCAAGCCTCTATCTCTCCAACGCCAGATCCACGGTAAACAAGATGGACGATTTGGAATTACAGCTGGAATTACCTTACTCTATTCTATTCTATAATCGGCTGGTCAGTGCTATGCTCAGTACTTAAGTGACTTACCCGTCCAATGAGGATTGTTATTTTCTTGTTTACAAGATGCCACATCTGAGTCGCTGACAAATCCTGAATTTCTGTAAAGATAACTGTCCAGAGATTTATAAGCACGCATTGCTTCACCACTGAACAGCGAGGGAAAGTTAATGAGGTAATTATACACGTCTGGGTATTCCACCTCTGGCAGTTCAATATCCACTGACACGGTCGTGAAAACTACGTCCGGTAAGCCATAAGGGTCACAAATCTGTAGATCGTTTATTTTAGACATATATCTAGTTATCTGTTCATTAGAAAAATGAGCCGTGTAGTCCGTCGGTTGAAATTGATCCATTCTGTACACGAGTGCAGCAGTATTCAGCTGTGTTTTTTACCGACAAGATGGCGGCTGTTAACTTTCCGGTCACGTGACTGCAAGATCTCTATAGCGTCTAGACAGTAGCCGAGAATAAAGATGCCTCATTCATGTGCTGCGTTTAACTGTACCAACAGGTTTACCGTCCAAACGAGATCACATGGGATTACCTTTCACAGGTGAGACTGGAAAAATACTTTTTAATACTGTTCCTTCAGTCTCCTAGCTCATCTCCACCGGGGAGGTGTATAGTTATAAGCAGTGAGAATTAGATAATACAGTGCCACACTATGATGAACGTTTTTGAACGTATGATGAATGTTTTTAACCTTTCTGAATGTGAAGGAATCAGTGATGTATTTTGTTTTGGTATGACATTAGAACCTGGCCGAACTCAGTTTGGCGGTCATTCAGAATATTGACGGGTATTTCGCACACTATTTATAACCATCACATTAAAAGTTTTATGTGTGTTGTTTTGATGCCTGTTTGTTTCCCAAATATATACGTGTGTGTCTTAATGGGTGAATAAAAGGCATCGAGTTAAATATTATTGTAGAAAGGGGCTTTATGAAATTCAGTCCATTTACTTGCATTGGTTTACGGGGAAGATTTGCCACATCAAATACGGCGGACACTCTGACGTATCCCAGCAACGGGCCACTAGCTCAATGCGGCGTCTATGTTTATATGTCTATGTAGCAGCGGACCTTACATATAAAATGATCAATTTCCGAGTTGCGCTGATAATGTCGGCAATTCTCGCTCATTAGTGAACAAGATTATAGCGAGGTTTGTTTAAAATAAATTATCCGACTTTACGTACGACAAACTTATCTAAAAAGTGAGATAACGTATTAGAATGTTCTGTTAGCTTTCTCAGTTAGGGATAAAAACACGATATAACCATTCTAAAGACATATTTTCTACATAATATCAACCCTGACAGAACTTTGGAAGAACTCACAGATGAACCAGGATATATCGACCAAGTGTACCTTGTTTTCAGAGCGTTTTGACGCACATGGTTCAAAGTTTTGACTGCAAGTTTCACGAGAAATTAATGGTGAATATCGTTATATTTGGGTTACGAGATTAATTTATAAGAAACATCCATTGATTTTAACTCCCTGAGCTCCCTTCATCCTACCCATAAAGACACCCCCCCCAAACACACACACACACACACACACACGGATCCCAATTATACACACACACACACACACACATACACACATCTCAATAATGAAAACACACACGCAAGGCAATACCAGTGGTTGAGATGTTAAAATAGAATTTTGAAAAAAATACAATTAAAAATAAAATTAATTTAGCAAGGACAGCCACTGATATTGGTCAAGTCAGACACTGATGTTGGGCAGGCCAACTTGGCCAGTTCAAATTTAAACATGACCCATATGTGTGATAAATCCCTGATAGAGTTGGAAGCCACTCACCATGCAGTTATGTTACACAGCCAGTCAGCATACTACAGAGGGTGACTAAGGGCTAAAAGGTGCATAGATGGCAAACAATGCAAAGCACATCACACCAGATGTTAGATATCTCATCTCATTATCTGTAGCCACTTTATCCTGTTCTACAGGGTCGCAGGCAAGCTGGAGCCTATCCCAGCTGACTACGGGCGAAAGGCGGGGTACACCCTGGACAAGTCGCCAGGTCATCACAGGGCTGACACATAGACACAGACAACCATTCACACCTACGGTCAAATTAGAGTCACCAGTTAACCTAACCTGCATGTCTTTGGACTGTGGGGGAAACCGGAGCACCCGGAGGAAACCCACGCGGACACGGGGAGAACATGCAAACTCCGCACAGAAAGGCCCTCGCCGGCCACGGGGCTCAAACCCGGACCTTCTTGCTGTGAGGTGACAGCGCTAACCAATCCACCACCGTGCCACCATGTTAGATATAATTATAATGAAAAATATGGACTCCATAAACCAGATTAAGCGGGTTAAATTAAACACACAATTTCATTACATATATACAGTTGATGAAATGATCAAAATAAGAGGATTCAAGAATAAATAAGCATGCTATGAACATAAGTCAAGAACATGGAAAGACAAAGGCAGGAAACAAGCTTGCAAACACTAATTGAAACACCAACAAACTACAATAACAATTCATTTTTCAATATTATGTCAGTGCAAGAAATATTTAGAAGTATAACATATCTTGCTAAAAAAATTACTTTGCTAAAAAGAAAATTGTTCTTTTAGCATTTCTTGCTAAGCGAAATTGCAAATTGCTAAAGAAAAATTTGAGTCTTTAGCACTTTTCGCTAAAGAAATTTGGGTCCTAGAGTGAGCGCAGACTGTGTCGCATCACCTCTACTTTTAACAACACTCTGTAAACGTTTGAGAACTAAGGAGACCAATTTCTGTAGTTTTGAAAGAAATGTTGTCCCACTCTCGCCTGATATACAATTTCAGTTGCTCAACAGTTCGAGGTCTCCTTTGTCATATTTTGTGCTTCATACTGCGTTAAATGTTTTGCAGTTTTTCTCGATTGCTAAGACACATTTCTTGAAAGCTGCTCTCCTTTTCTCTAAACTGTGAACACAAAACCCAATTTTCAAGCTACATTCACAAAACCTCAGACTCTTCTTGCAAAACCAAAACTTTCACCTCAAAACAGTTCAATCTGTGCTCAAAACTGAACCATGTTGTCAAATCGTGCCCCGAGCCAATCAAAATTAAAAACACTACTGAGCAGTCACTAAACACTACATAGAAAAATAGAAAAACACAATGCTCAGGACATGAAGCTGGAGAAATAAATGTTTATTGTTCACTGTAGGCTAAATGCATGTTGCAAAACAAAAAAAACCTCTGCATTTAGCACTTGTACAAAAAGACAAAAACCAGAAATCTTGTTTTTACAAGTGCTACGTGTAAATGCACAAGCAGAAATCTTGTGCATTTGCCACTTGTGTACAGTAAGCCCATGTAAAAATAAAGTACAAAAATATACAAATAAGTGCATTACTCAGCCACAGCATCATGTCTCCATACTGGGTCAGGCCACAGGACTTCATCCACAACACAGGCCACATTTTGTCTGGCCAGGCAACGGGGGGGAAACCCTGGAATGCCGTATCCAGGCTTGGCATGCCTCCACACCTATGTCACCACAGGCAAGTTCCATGGCTTGCAGGAGATTTACCCTGGTGTAAGGTTGGCGTTCATATACCTTCCACCGCCCTGAGGAGAAGAATTCCTCAATGGGGTTTAGGAAAGGGGAGTACGGTGGAAGGCAAAGATTGATAAAACCTTGGTTCATATTGAACCACTCTCTAACCTGGAGGGCTCTGTGAAAACTCACATTGTCCCAAACATAGATGGGATGCTCATCCTGCTGCCCTAACAGAGCATCTCGCATGTGACTGAGGAAAATGAGGAGCTGGTGAGTGTTGTAGGGCCCCAGGTTGGCATGATGGTGGACAACCCCATGATTGCTGATGGCAGCGCATAATGTGACATTGCCACCACGCTGCCCGGGGACACCAACAATGGCCCGATGGCCAATCACATTACGGCCTCTCCTTCTCCTTTTGGTGAGATTAAACCCAGCTTCATCCATGTAGATGTTTTCATGGGGTCTTTCCATTGCATCCAGTTGAAAAACCCTCTGTAGAAATAGATATAGTTTTGTAAGTGATACAGAAAAAGTGATTTAGGCCACTACAGTAAATCACTACTTAGAGTAATCAATATTGAATGTGTCTGGATATATACCAACCTGTACATACTGGAATCTTTGCTCTTTGACTCTGTCTGAGTTGCGATCAAAGGGCACTCTGTACAGCTGTTTCATGCGCGGTCTGTTGCGCTTGAGGACACGATCAACAGTAGAGAGGCTGACACTGTTGATACCCTCAAAATTTACATGGTCCTCAATGATCTTCTGCTCAATTTCACTCAGTTTAATGGCGTTGTTCTTACGGACCATATCAACAATTAGGGTCTCTTGGTGTGGGGAGAACATGCCTGTCCTCCCACCCCCATGTGGCAGTCTTTCAATTCTACAAAAAGAGAACATGCAGTTACAAAAAATATACATGGAATACTAGGCCTACAAACAGTTAGACCAACCCTCCATTACAATACGACAGTACATTGGTACAGTGATGTACTGAAACATATTTACTTAAAGTATACTGTGGTACAGTATATAGTATGTCATACAGTAACTGCTGTCAACATTTACATACTGTACTATAATGTCAACAAACCTGTTCTCTTCTCTAAATCTTCGGATTATGGTTGACACAGTGAATCTACTGATGTTTGGTTGTACCCTTTCTCCAGCCTCCCTCATGCTCATACCATGGACAAGAACATGGTCAATCACAGTAGCTCTGATTTCATCAGATATTACTGTTCTTTGTCTTCATTGACCACCTCGACCTCCTCTCACACAAACTCTTCCTCTCAGATTTCTATCCATTGTAGGGCCTCACAAACCAGTGCTCTCTGAACTGGCTTATATGTTCCCTCACATCATTAGCCAAATGTGTGATCAATTTTGAGTTGTTGTGTTCAAGTGGTGACACCTGTGCTTTAATTGTGTTTGACTTTTGTCACCTGTGCTCACCATTATGCAGCACGGGTGCATCGCAATGAAAATGTGTTGGCAAGTTGTGTCTAAACAGGTGAAAAGTGCTTATGGTTTTGCCAAAAGAGTGATTGATTCAATCAGTGGGTTCAGGCAACTGAGCATTTGGTTCAGACAATAGGGTTTAGTGTTTTAGCAATTGAGAAAAACTGTAAATGGAAGACAGGTCTGGACTGCAGGCAGACCAGTTTAGCACCTGGACTCTTTTACTACCGAGCCATGCAGTTTTAATATGTGCAGAAAGCAGTTTGGCATTGTCTTGCTGAAAGAAGGACGGCCTTCCCTAAAAAGTCTTTGTCTGGATGGCAGCATATTGCTCTGAAACGTATTTATATCATTCAGCATTAATGATGCCTTCCCAGATGTACAAGCTACCCATGTCATGTGCACTAATGCACCCTCATACCATCACAGATGCTGGCTTTTGAACTGTGCATTGATGACAAGCCGGATGGTCCCTCTCCTCTTTAGCCTGGAGGACGTGGTGTCCATGATTTCTAAAAAGAATTTCTACTTTTGATTCGTCAGACCTTGGGACAATTTTCCACTTCGCCTCAGTCCATTGTAAAAGAGCTCGGGCCCTGAGAAGGTGGCGGTGTTTCTGGATATTGTTTATATCTGGTTTTAACTTGCATTTGTGGATGCAGTAATGAACTGTTTTCACAGACGATGGTTTTCTGAAGTGTTCCTGAGCCCATACACTGATTTCCACTACAGACACGTGTCTGCTTTTAATGCAGTGTCTCCTGAGGGCCTGAAGATCACAGGCATCCAGTGTCAGTTTTCAGCCTTGTCTCTTGCATACAGAGATTTCTCCAGATTCTCTAAATGTTTTAATGATATTATGTGCCATAGGTAGATGATGTGATCCCCAAATGTTTTACACTGAGGAACATTACTCTTAAATTGTTGCACTGTTTGCCAATGCAGTCTTTCACAGAGTGGTGAATCCCTCCACATCTTTACTTCTGAGAGACTCTACCTTTCTGGGATGTTCTTTTATACCCAATCATGTTACTGGCCTGTTGCCAATTAACCAAGTTACCTTTTTTTAACATTACACAACTTTTTCAGTCTTTTGTTGCCCCTGTCCCAACTTTTCTGAAATGTGTGGCTGATTTATCAAATTCAAAATGAGCATATAGTTTTCAAGAAATAATAAAATTTCTCGGTTTCAACATTTGATACGTTTTCTTTGTACTTTTTCAACGAAATGTAATGTTTCCATGAATTGCAAATCTTCACATTCTGTTTTTATTTTTGTTTTACACAGCGTCCCAACTTTTTCGGAACTGGGGTTGTAGCATAAATGCAGAGATGACTATAGAAAATCGTGCGCGCTGATTGGTCAAGAGATTCGGACTATTTCTCGATACTCACCTCTAGCAACTCAGGAAAATGGCGGTCAATTGCTTTGTCACTGTAAGTGAGGAAGAATTACAAATGATTAAAAAAAAATGCTGTTCCAAAAAGCACTAAAGATGCTATGAAGTTTGGTTTAAAACTATTCAAAGGTAAGGTGGAGTTGTGATTTATTTTATCTATTTAATTTTTTTCATTCATTTTTACAGCACCTCATCGAATTAGACCCGTTTCCAAGCCAACAGGAGACGTTGTTGTTGTTGTTGTTACAGACCGTTAGGAAGAATAATTTGGTCCAAGTAGCGTCTGTTTCCTCAGCTAAGTAGCTAACTACCGTATCAGTGAAATTGGCTTGGGAATTAAGTATCTAACAGGCTTTGCTCGCTAGTTAGCGAACATGCCTGATTTATATTGCTTTAACACCGCCATAGCTCTCCTACAATCTACTTCAAGAAACTAGGTAGCAAACGCTCGATATCTGTGTTACGTCTTTACTGAGGACTTGTCTCTCGTGGACGTGTTTAGCTAGCTACAACTTTCTTACAAATGAGTTCATGGCATCTTTTTTGGGCAGCACTGGAGCTTTCAATGTTGTAATTCGTAAAACATGACACCTCAAACGTGTCCCCAAGCAACAAATTGGAAAGTATAGAGTTAGTTTATAGTTAATATAAAAGCTCAGAGTTTCTTTGAGATCTGTAGACATGTCCAGGCTTTCGCAGGGTAGATCACCTTGATGCTTAGTATCATTTAGACTCTAACAGGACGCCAAACTGGAAGCATCTTCGACAGTTACACCATTTAAAGGCAGGGTAGGTATTTAATTTTTTTTTTTTATAGAAGCGTTTTTTTTTTAAATGTCATGTCTTGAAATTCTTTTTACGTCCCGAAAGCAGTGAAGAAATCAAGTGGTTTGACAAATAAAAAGAAAAAAATTGGACTCTGTGGCAGTCGTAAGGCTGTAAAAAGCCTCTCCAGGTATTTCGTTCGGTCCAGATGAAATGACTGGATGGCCTACCTGCCTGCCCCGAGTCTTCCACAACACTCGGCAGGTATGTTACAGCTGTATTGCTAAAGCTAACAGGCTAGTCAACATCTGTGAGGACTAACGACATCCATGTTTGTTGTTTACATTCATTCTGATAATGTTGGTTGTTTTTGTGGCTACTGCCTCATATAGAGCCGGTAGCCACTATGTCATCGTGCTGTAAGAGTGTAACAATCGCGCGTACGCATAAGAATTACAATCACCAAAACGGCGAATCGTGGTCTCGCGATATGAGCAGTTGATCTTGCGTTATCAAAGGTACACAAGAACGAGTATAAGAATGTAAGAATGAGTGTAACAATAGCAAAACTTCGTGACCAATCAGCACTTATCCTGATCAAGTTCGATTACGCGTTCTATTTCTTGATAAACTTCGGAACTAATCAGAGCTAGAAACAAAATAAGAAAAACCTCGTTATAACTCCATAGTATTGGAAGGTAATCGGCAGATGAAAAGATAAACGAAATTCACCTCGTGGTTCACCAAGGCTACTCATTCGATATCAAGTAAATGGTGTTTATTTTAAGAAAATTTACCTTTTGATTATCACAGCTTTTGTTTGGCCCTTCTGAAAGGTCACATGAAAGGTTTTGTAAGTGTTTTTTTTTTTTTTTAGCTTTTTGGCAGATATTTATTTAATTTCTTAATTTTACTTATTATTTTAGAGTCTTTACACTACACTTGTGAAACAAATTGTGCTCATTAGTACTAAATAATGCTTCTAAGACAATTCACGAACAAGTGCTTTCTTACAATTTTGAAAACGGACATAGTTCACAGCGCTGTATTTTGAACAAAACACAGGAAATAAAATTGGTAACTAAAATACTCCAAGCCCTGACGCTGCTCAGAGCTTGGGGATGCTTGCAAGAGATGAGGCGAGGATCATTGCTAACATGTATATATGCTATATTTACTGTATGGACATGGGATCAGAAAGCTATTTTATTTATAAGCAGTAGCCACATGGACCCATAGGATACCTATTCTCTTAGATATGAATGACGCATGAGGTTGTTGGATATTACAGAGACACGCTACACTCCTCCGCCAGCGCTGTTGCTCATGGACGGGTCCTCCTGCAGTAGTCAGGCAGTGTGCGTTCATCTGTTTTCGAGGGGGTGGAATTTTTCAGATTTAGGTTTCCGGAGGTAACCTAGCTTACTCTTGCTGGTTTCTCCAAAATGACCTCCCCGAGCTTTCAAAGTGTTAGTTTAGCCGAACAGCACTCCTCCTTGTTTTTAGTGCTAATCTGTAATAATGGCTGATGTTTTAGCAAATGCCAGTTGTATTTCTAAATAAAATTATTTATGGAATTCATGACCTGGAACGGGTTTGAGTTCCAGTGAAGGGAAATTGAAACACCATACGGGTGTGATGGTCAGGTGTGTTTAATAAACATGTTTAAAATACCTTCAGGGGAACATCTGTGCTTATTAGTAAATTATTTTCATGCCATTTGTTACACGACGTTCTTTAAAGGGTCTGTATCGTGTTCTGGTACGTCCATGGCGGTGGCTCGGATATATTTTGCACCCGGGATTCCTTTCGGTCCTTTATTTATAAACCTGCTTGCTTTCAGTTCTTGAGGTTTGGATTAAATTTAAGTAAGCTTGAGTTTGAAAATGATAAGAACTAGGTCATGAATATAATCGCTCGGGTAATAGTAGGATGTGATTCCCGTGTCTGTAAAAAAAAAAAAAGGATGGCTCTGCTAGAAAGGTGGATGGTTTTGGGATATTTTTCTTCAGTGTGTGTGTGTGTGTGTGTGTATTGCAGCAGTTTGTGGACGCAACATTGCCACATGTTTCTGCTTGGTTGAAACCACTTCCTCACCTCTTAACTTTGCCTATTACCAATTTACATTTACACACACACACACACACACACACACACCAATTTTTGTCTTTTAATATAATTTATATTCTCCCATGCAACCGTTCAGATATCAGTAACGTGAACATTGGAATGTCGAGGAGAGACTCGTGTTTGTGGGTATGGTTTAATGTGTGTGTGTGTGTGTGTGTGTGTGTGTGTGTGTGTGTGTGTGTGTGTGTGTGTGTATAATATATAATTTTTTTAATCTATCTATCTATTTATTGATGCTGTTCTACATTTGTAGGTGGTTGTGTACAGTCAGTCTTGTTTATACTCTGTTTCACGTAAAGCCACTTGTGCTGAACCCCTCAAAAAAACTCCCATCATGTTCTCGATGTTGTTGTGTACCAGTAATCCTTATCAGCTGAAGTAAACATATCGTACCATCTGTACTTTTTATTCTAATCATTGTGAGCTACTTTGTGGCTTGGCAAAGTCATTCTGAGCTTTCAAAAACTGAAATGAGCAAAAAAATAAATAAAAAAAAGGAGGTTGAAGCCAGTCAGCTCCTCTGTGTGTGTGTGTGTGTGTGTGTGTGTGTGTGTGTGTGTGTGTGTGTGTGTGTGTGTGTGTTTGGTTGGGAGTTACAGGCAAAGGGGGGCACAGGCCTCTCTCGTATCTGTGGTTAAGTGTTTGGCAGGTTATTGTTGTAAAGTAGTGCTTTCTGTGACAGGTGTCTGGAAAGTACCAGCGTGTCACACCAATAACAGAACCGTGTGTGTTTTGCTATACTAACAAACAAATGAGGACTAGTCAATCAAATGAAGTCAGTTCTGCTGTCATCGCTCTCACCATAGCCAGGTGATGAAATGTAAGAAATAAAATCCAGTTCCAACAAAATCAGGAAAAAAAAAAAAGAAAATCACAATAAATCCAAAGCGTAAACTCGACATAAAGAGCACAGGATTCTGATGATGATGCACTCTTGATGATGTTTGACGATTAAACTCTGAGAAGCAGTACGAACGTGTGTGTGTGTGTGTGTGAAATAAATAGAACTTAACGCAGAGAAGAGTGTAAAGTGAAGACATCAGCTTTGCTTTTCATTCCAAGTTCATTTCTTTTCGTTTGCTGATTGAAGGATTTTTGTCTTCATTACCTGACCAAGAGGACCTCTGCCCGATCAGATTCGAGCATTTTATTGAATGAATTTCTTTAGTAAACAAGCTGTACAAAGACACGTGTGTGTGTGTGTGTGTGTGTGTGTGTGTGTGTGTGTGTGTGTGTGTGTGTGTGTGTGTGTGTGTGTGCGTGCGCACACACGCAGACACTTATGCACACGGCTCGTTCCTTGTTGTCAGATTCCTCTTTTTCATTCTCTGAATGACTGAAGGTCTGCTCCTAAGTGTTCTTTTCAGTTGAAAACAAGAGTAGACGCGTATAAAAGTAAGCATTGTTGGACAAGCAGGAAGACAAAAAGGCTTTTTCTTGATCAGCTCGCTGCTCCTTGTTCCTTGCGGAAGAGTGTAACACCTGTAACCACACAC
This sequence comes from Neoarius graeffei, assembly GCF_027579695.1. Classification (NCBI taxonomy): domain Eukaryota; kingdom Metazoa; phylum Chordata; class Actinopteri; order Siluriformes; family Ariidae; genus Neoarius; species Neoarius graeffei. Next base: position 50,019,536 of record NC_083584.1, on the reverse strand, counting down.
ACACAAACCCAGCCCCCATGAGTTCATCAGCTGCCACTTCACCGCTCTGAGCTACTTTTAAAGTTCCTGTTTGTGAGTGAGACTGCTCTCTCTCTCTCTCTCTCTCTCTCAGCGTGATGCTGCCCTCATCCAGAGCTCGGTGCTCGGTGCTCGCGCTCCTCTCTCCATGGTAAACGGACAGCCGAAGAAGCTCGTGGCGGTCGAAGGTATGGAGGCTTGTGTGTCTCAGACACACACTCCACACACTCAGCAGCACAAGAAACGACCCGAGGACTTCAAGTTTGGGAGAATCCTGGGAGAAGGCTCCTT